>NC_081421.1:67598663-67898663 GCF_949786415.1 Peromyscus eremicus
AGGTGTGACCTGTGTGTTCATCCTGGTGTGTCTCTGCCATGTTATCTGCCTGTATTAAGATGTCGCAGTCTCCCACTGTCTTCAATTATAGAACAAGGTGGCATCAAGTGTAGTCCCAAAGGATTTCCTGCTCAATTACCATTATCTTTCTTACCTCCATTGTGAAGCAACAATCCAATTTCCCCTTGGTAATCTTGATCAGTCACCTCTTCTAAAACTGTTATGTCTTTCTTAACTTGTTGGCTTAAGGATACCAGAAGCCGGAAGAGGCCTGGGAGAAGGCTGAGCTTCCAGTTCAATGGAATGTTTGGTGTGGCTCCAGTCAGGAGCACTGCCTCCACACCATCACCCTGGAACCAAAACTTCCAGGCCAACAGAACTTAAGGTTATGGGAACAGGCAGCAAATATTTTTCCAGGAGGTGACTAGGGGTGACAGTGAGTGGAACTATTCCATTTTCTACCACTTAATGCCTGTATCCGTGGATCATGGCCATGGAGAATCCATACCATTATTGGTCACTGGTTCAAAGCATATACTGTGGAGAATTCTATCCCAGTCCTCTAGGCTGATGCCACCTCATTGGCTCTGTAACTGCATCTTCCAAAGGCCATTCCATCTTCTATCATGCCAGCTGATTAAGGAAATTGCTGAACATGATAAGACCTGTGGATTCCATGTTTGTGGGTCACCGCTTTACCTCTCAGTCTGTGAATTTAGTTCCTTGGTCAGAATTCATACTGTGTGGAATACCATGATGGTTGACAAAGCAGTCTTTTAGTCCTTGTGTGGTAGTTTTTTGTAAAATCATTACATGTGGGAAAGGAAAATCTGTACCTAGAAAAAGTATCTACTCCAGTAAGGACAAAGTGTTATCCATTCCATAGAAGAAGAGATCCAATGTCATTATGCTGTCAAGAATGGGGTTGGCTGGTCAGCCTGGGAAAAAGGTGACATATCTGGGGCTCTGTGTTTATCTCCACTGTGGGCAGATCTGGCATTCAGCAGCAGCTGTAACCAGGTGAGTCTTGATGAGTGGATGTTGATGTGGTTGATCACATAAATACCCCCATCTAAGCATGGCTACCGTGATCATGGGCCCATTGGGCAATAAAAAGTATGACGCAAGAAAGAGGCTGACTGTCCACAGAATGGATCATCTTAGCTATTGCTTATTGAACTCCTCCTCTGTTGAAGTCACCTTTTGATGGGCATTTATGTGGGACATATTGATCTTCACATTCTTTGCTCTTTTGAAGATCAGTCCAAGTATTTTTTCCTCAAATATCTTTCTCCAATTTTTATGCATTTTTCCTTTCTTCTTTTTATTTATTCTTCTCCATCACTGTACCCTGAGCTCAAAACACCCCACTTCTCTCAGATCTACTACTGCTCTATTTCTCTTCAGAAATGAGCAGGCCTTCTGGAGATATCAATCTAACTCAGCACAACAGTCTTCATATCAAGGCTGAAGGAGACAACCAAGAAGGAAGAAAAGTTTCCCAAGAGCAGGCAACAGAGTCAGAGGCACACCATGCTCACACTCTTATGAATCCCACAAAACTCCCAAAGATAAACAACCACAGAGGACATAGTACAACCCCTGCAGGCTCTGTTATTGCCTCTTCAACCTCTGTGAGCTCCTATGAGCCCCACGTATTTGATCTTGTGGGCTGTGTTCTCCTGGTAATCTTGGCCCCTCTGGACCCTCAATCCTTCCTTCCCTTCTTCCTTGGGCTTCCTTAAGCTCTGCCAAATGTTTGGTAGTGGATGTCAGTATCTGTTCTCATCAGGCGCTGGGGAAGCCTAACAGATAACGATTGGGCTAGGTACGAATCTCTGAGTATAACAGAATATTATTGGGTATCATTTCATTGACTTTTTTGGCAATGTCATGCTGTTCCACCTAGGTCTCTGTGCTACCCAGCTTCTGGTTCCTGACCATCCACAGAGTGTTGGGCATCAGCTACCTTTCTTGGCTTGGCTCTCAAGATACACGAGTCACTGATTTGTGATTCCCACAATCTCTGGGCCAAAATTGTCTCAGGAATGCTTGGAGGCAGGTTGCAGGTTCAAGGTTTTGTGGGTGTGTTGTGTCCCAGTTCCACCACTGGAAGCCTTTCCTGGTTACCAAAGATGGCTGGTTCAGGCTCTTTATCCTACATTACTAGGAATCCTTCCTAAGGTCACCTTCAAAGGTTACCTGAAGTTTCTACTACACTAGGTTTCCATATCTCCACTTATATTCCTTCCAATTCCAGTTGTTTCTTCTGTGTTCTCTCCCTCCATCCTTTCTTCCTCATGGGAGCTCTGTACTGGCAATGTAAAGTATTTAGTTTGCAAATAAGGGGTCTGGCAGGGTTTGCCTAGCTTCATTTCAAATCACACATTTGAGGGAATCAGTACCTGCCACTCTGACCTCAAACCTACATGGAGAATATTCACTGATGTAACTAGTTTTCACCTGTCAAAGTTCCTATGAAAAAACAAAAATTTAGTCCTGAAAACCAATTCATTGATTTAACCTGTACTGAGTGATGAGCAGCATTGGAGCCAGACTTGCAGGAGAGCTAGGCTCAGAATGAATCACTGAATTTCCTGTCCCCTAGGCTTAGTGAGTCCTGCTTATTATGATGAACTGGGGAGGGATGATAGATGTGGAGAACATTTTACAGATCACATTCTAAGGAGAACGGTCTCTAAACCCCTTTTTCAGTAACTGTTGAATATATTCTGCATCCTTTGGAAACCAGAATACTGTCTCACTTTTAAAGCCTAGCAGAGTAAGCATGGAAGTTCAAAGTATAAAGAGGATAAAACTCATCACTGGAGGATGAAAATTATGAGTTATTGAGAATCTGAATCTTGGCATTCACCATGATGGTATTGAGAAGCACTAAGGATCTTCTCCTAGTGCACTCTTAAGTGGATGTGGAAGAGTGTTTCCAAGGAGGATTATTTGAGGAGGAGGGGCAAGATCACCAATGCAAGTTGGTGTAGCCATCCTGGGGACTGTGAGTCTGATTGGAATAAGAGGCCAGAAATAAGACAGCCACTTTCAGAGGTTCCTCCCTGGCTCTGCATCCTGCCCACTCTATATGAATTCTTTCACCATGACCTCCATCTTGTGGACACTGAGTCCCCTGACAGGGTAAGGGAAACACCTCTTCTCAGATCCAGGTTATAGGAGGAATTAGTGCAAAACCCCAAGAAGATTAATTAATGGCTTTGTAGGAATGGACAGCATCTTTTATTTTATGGAAGATGAACCCCACTAAGCAAAATCTATTTGTGGTGGTTTTTCTTGATTCTGTATCTGACTAACCCTGGAATTAACTAAAATCCTAAAATTCAGGGCAAAACAGTAAGAAATGTGCTTAAGTTAAAGTAGGTAGATCCACTTCAAGTACAGATTTTGGAGGTAGAAAGAAAGAAACACTTAAGCCGGATCTCAAGGCCTGAAGACACACACACACACCTTTAGTCCAGATCTTGAGGCTGGAAGACACACCCTAAATTGGGCCACACCCTATGCTGGAAGCCTATAAAAGGACATGGATGAAGGAAGCTCTTTCTCTTTGCCTGCTTGCCCTCACCTTGCAGCAAGTCCATTCCTTCCCAGATGTTAGAATTTTTCTTTGGAATCCCAACATATACTGAAGACCAGCCAACACTTCCTACCTCCTGGACCGAGTAAGTGTCTGATTCTTGGACTTTTTCTTCACAGCTATGCAATGTGGTTTTAGCAAGACTGCAGCCTTAAGTCATTCTAATAAATCCCCTTCCTTCATACCCAGAGAGATTCTGTGTACTTTTGCTGTTATTTTGGAGAACTGAAGTATATTTTTTATATGAGTGTATAAAATGATCCAATTTTTTAGAGTTGTACTTAAAGCTCAAAACCTATTTAACTAAGATTCAATCTGGGAAAAAATGGAGTGATGTAAGAGTTCCTAGTAGCCTAGACTGTCTTCTCTGAATCTACTCTTGAAAACTGGATAGAAAATTTCAGAGACCCAAGTTTCTATACTCATAGAGGAAGGAACAGACGAGAAACAGAAACTGATAATCTAAATCTGTGTATTATTTTGTCCCACAGGTTAGAGAGAAAACAATTGCTAGTTCCTCATTTTGGATCCACTTTAACCTTCTAACTACCTCCAGGAGAAATGTCAGAGGACAGGGTAGCCCAGATCTAGGATTACACACAGATCACCATCCAGAATTTCTCCTACAGGTGGACCATCAGCAACTTCTGTTTTATTCTGGAGGAATTTTGGAAACACATTAGAAGCCCAACTTTCTCAATAGGAGCCAATGACAAATGGTGTTTGAGAGTAAACCCGAAGGAAGTCAATGACTGAAGTGCAGATTACCTGTCAGTTTACCTAGTGTTACTCAGCTGTCTAAAGAGTCACATTTGGGCAAATCTTAAACACTGAAGTAAAGAAAATCCAAAGTGTCGGGAGCCATAGTGGCTTTAGGTTCCTGCCAAGCTCTGATTGGGATTCAAAAAAGATATCCTTTGAAATTTCCTCTTGTCTCATGCTTCTTTGCTTCTCCCAGATGATGGGTTCACCCAACTCTGCAAAGTGAGACTGGTCCAGGACTCCTTCAGTATCTCTGAGCAGAACTGGAATGCAGGGATCCAGATTCCCAGATGTACATTGACAGATAAGCTAGGAGAGCTGTGGGAGAATTCCCAATTCACAGACTGCTGCCTGGTGGTAGCTGGCCAGGAATACCGGGAGCACGAGGCCATCTTAGCAGCTTGCTCTCCAGTTTTCAGAGCAAGTCTCAACATGATGTGAAGGAGAGCAGAAGTAACCTCGTTGAGATCCATAACCTGGAGCCACAAGTCTTCAAGGCAATGATGGACTTCATTTATACCGGAAAAACACCAAACCTGGACAGCTGGCAGATGCTGTGCTGGCAGCTGCTGTCAATTATGGCCTGGACTCCTTGAAAGTCATGTGTGAGGATGCCCTCTTCAGGGACCTCTCTGTGGAGAATGCAGCCCACACTCTTCCTGGCTGACCTCCACATCTCAGGGCAGCTGGAAACCCAGGCACTGGATTTTATTACAGCTCATGCTTCTGAGGTCTCTGAGACCTCAGGCTGGAAGATAATGATGGGCTCATACGCCCACTTGATGGCTAAAGTGTATGGCTCCCTGTCTTCTGCACAGGGTCCTTTCATGGAGCCCCCACTCAAACGCATGAAGCGATCCTAGAACCTGGTCAGCTGTGACCTACACGTGTCTCCCAGAAGCAGTCAGTGTTGTTACCAATGACACCTGGGTAGACTATGGGATTTGTGGAGTATTTTCAGTGAAACTAGGGAAAGACAGATGGTGGTTCAGGCTTTAATACAGCTGATAATGTGTTGAATGGACAGTTAGAGAGAGGTAGAGACTGGACTCAGGTATACTTTGTGTTTTGATAATTAGTCCTATGAGTTGGAAACTGCAATTCAATTTAGTTGCTGGCCCCATGGACATCCCAAGAGGGTTTCTTTGGAGAAACCTGTCTTTATTGGACTGAGCAGACCATATATGATCAAGGGCTTGGCAAAGGACCAAACAAAAATGAATGTTGGTTTACAAGAGAAGTAGAAGAGAATGAAGACATTTTTTTTTCCAAACTCAATGTGTGGGACCTGAGAGATGACCCAGTTGCAAAATAAATTGTTGCTCTTGCAGAGGATCCATGTTCAATCCTCCTCTTGTCTCCATGGACACATCCATCTCTGTAGACTGTACCTTCCCAAATAAATTTTAAATGAATAAAAATATTAAAATCAGCTTGCGGATACCAGTGGTGTTTATGTTTGAAGAATCTTATTTTAGTCTATCCAGTTCTGCTCAGCTGTGGAAGTTTGTACCGGGTCTTTACTCCTACACACACAAAAAATTCAGTGAAATTATCCCTAATGAAATTCTGTTATACTCATAGATCGGTGCCTGCCCAAAAGACATCTGTTAGGCTTTCTCCAGTATCTGATGAGAACAGATACTGAGGTCCATAGCCAAACATTAGATAGAGCTCAGGGAACCTCAAGGAGGAGAAGAAGGCAGGATTGTAGGAGGAATCAAAGATATCAGCTAAAAGGAGCACACAGATTTAACTAAACAGGGTCCGTGTGGGTGTCGCAGATACTGAAGTGGGAATCACAGAGCATGCATGGGTCTGTACTAAGTCCTCTGTGTACATGCTGTGCTTGTTTAGCTCAGGGGTTTTGTGGGAGTGCTAATAGCAGGAGTATAGGGAGTCTCTGACCTGTTTGTCTGATCCTGGGAACCTTTTCTTCTTTCTGTGTTGGATCCTATAGCCTCGATATGAGGGTTTGTGTCTACTATTATTACATCTTGGTATGTTGTGTTCAGTTGATATCCATAGGAGACCTGTCCTTTTCTGTAGGGAAACAGAGGATTAGTACATATATGTGGAATGGAGGGAGGGGAGATTATGGCCAGATGAGATTGTATGAGAGAAGGAATAATAAAAAGTAAAAAGTAAATAAATAAATATTAGAAAGACATTTGCAGAAGAAGTATTTGGACAGATCTGCAAAGGAGCAAAGAATGTGAAGATTCTTTGCCCCCTGTAAATGCCCACAAAAGGTGTCTTCAGTAGAGAAGGAGGTCAATAATCAAGTTGATAGGATGACCCATTAGATGGACAGCCAGTCATTTTGCCAAGTCATCCTTGGTATTGTCTCAAGGCCCCATGATCAAAGCAGCCATGGTAGCTGAGATAGAGGTTATGCATGACATCAACAAGGTAGATATCCACTTATCAAGACTGACCTGGTTACAGTTGCTACTGAATGCCAGATCTGCCAACAACAGAGACCAACACAGCCCCAGAGATGTCACCATTTCACCAAGCTGTCCACTCAGCTATTTCATGACAGGATGACTACATTGGGCCACTTTCTCTGTGGAATAGACAACATGGGATAGGATTCACCAGGAGGCATTTTTCTCCATAGCCCAGATCCATGGATGTAGGCACCAGGTGTTCAAAAAGGAAATAGTAACAATCAATTACCATCACGCCTAGTGACATCTTGGGAAAAAATTACTCTATTTTTTTACATGATTTTAAGGTTTTTTGGTCTGGAATTTTGATTCCAGTGTGTCCGGTGGGGGCAGTGTTCCTGTTTGGAGCCAGAACAAACAGTTCATTGACCTGGAAGCTCAGACTTCTCCCAAGCCACTTACTTGGAACACCTGATGTCTTTAATCCTACAGATCAAGAAGGAAAGAACAGTGTTAGGATGGGTGATTGATAAAGATAAACATAAGGAAATTGCATGGCTTCTCCACAATGGAGGTAAAAAAGATTATGGCTTTCAGGCAGGAGATCCTTTAGGGCTCCTCATGGTCCCGCATTTTTCAATGATTAAAGAGGTTGGGAGACGACAACAGCCTAATGCAGGCAAATGACTAAAGATACAGACAAAACAGGAATGAAGAAATATATCACAGCTCCAGGAAAAGGGCCAAGATTGGTAGTGATATTCCCACTGAAATAAAGACCACCAACCCAAGTATTTTGAGTCAAATTAAATAAGGTTTTTTTTTGTGATAATAGGTTTTCTCTCTGATCTCAGGTTTGAGGGATTAGCCAGGAATATAGGAGAAGTGGGGTTTTTATAACCCAGAATATTCAAGGATAAGAATTTTCCAAGGGTTGAGGAGTTCCAGATAAAATTTGGTAACGTAGGATCTTGACTGAACTTTCTAATTACGAGCAAAAGACAAACAGAAATAATGTTTGAGAGTATTCCTGACCAGGTCCATGAAGAAAGCAAAGATTACCTGCAGTTTAGTTTGTGTTGCTTAGCTGTTCAAAGAGTCAAGTTTGGGCAAAGACTCTGGCTTCACTGGAGCCATGGACCCTGACATAGACCTCAGCATCAGTCAGGGCTCAGATGTCACCATGGACCTTGGTGGGACTACAGTCCTGTTTGTGTGGCGTGGCCCCTGTATGTAGATTTATGTCTGAGTCTTCCATTAAATTATGCCAATAATGTGTTCTTTTATTACCATAGCTTTGAAGTACAATTTGAAATCAGGAATAGCGAGACCCCTGGCCATTTTTATATGTCAATCCAATGACCAATGAGCATGGGAGATTTTTCCATTTTCTGATATCTTCTTCAATTTCTTCCTCAAAGACTTGAAGTTTTTAATCATCCAAGTCTTTCACTTGCTTTGTTAGAGTTACCCACAAGGTATTTCATATTTTTGAGGCATTTTGATAGGGTTTTTGCTCTGATGTAATTGACCATGTAAACCCACAATGACCAAACCTCAGAAAGACATAAACCATATTTTCATATAATTAAAAGCAGGAAGGGCATTTTTCAAAACTCAATATTCCTTCATGGTAAAATGCAAAGAGAGATTGACACATAAGTCACATACCTAAATATGATAACGGAAGTTTAAAATATTTCCATAGTCAGCATCAACTTAATGAAGAGAAACTCAAAACAATTCCACTAAAATCTTGAACAAGACAAGGTTTTTTACTCTCTTTGTTCAATATAACAATTGAAGTCTTAATTATATCAGTAAGGAAAGTGACAATAAAAGGGATACAATCTGAAAAGGAAGAAGCCTGCCAGCACCTGACTAGACTAAGAGGTGAGTCTTTATCCTCATACCTGAACACCCCAGCCACTAGGCTTTGGGCCCAGGGGCAGAACCCTGTGCCCCTAAACCACCACCCATTGCAGTTCCAGTTTCAGGCCAGATGTCAGGCAGACCTCCTGCTCACAGGACAGACTACCACCATCCCCCATCAGACCCTGTAACCCAAGCCCCACCTCCCCCAAATCCCACCCACCCTCTGAGACTGCATCTGTTCCCTGAGATAGAGCCTGCCAGCACCCAACTGGAATAAGAAGGCCAGTTGGCAGGCAGACATCCTGCAGACAGTTCAGACTATCACCATCTACCTACCACACCGTAAGACTGCAGCTACTCCCTGAGACAGAGCCCACTAGCACCAGTTGGACAAAGAGCTGCTCCCTAAGACAAAAAGTCCATCAGCATTGACTAGACCAAGAGCTCCCACTGGATCAAGAGCATCAATCAGACCAAGAGAGGCTACCTCAGACACAGACACCACTTGCACCAAGTGGAGAAAGAGATAGGTAGACACCAGTGCAAAAATACAGTCAACAACATAAAAACCAATATGGCTCCATCAGAAGCTACATCAGCAAGACCTGAACATCCCAACACAGAAGAAACAGAAGATATCTACCGTAAAAATGACTTTAAGAAGATAATAGAGATCTTAAAAGAGGAAATGAAAAATTCCCTGAAAGAAATGGAGGAAAAGTCAAACAAAAAATGGGAAGAAATCAGTAAATCCCTTGAAAGCCAAGAGAAAGCAATTAAACAAGTGAGGGAAACAGTTCAAGATTTCAAAACTGAAATGGAGTCAATAAAGAAGACACAAACTGAGGAAATGCTGGAAGTGAAAAATCTGAGTAAAGGAACAGGAACTATAGATGCAAGTATAACCAACAGAATGCAAGAGATGGAAGAGCAGATCTCTGGCGTTGAAAATACAGTAGAAGAAATAGATTCCTCAGTCAAAGAAAACACTAAAACCAACAAAGTCATGACCCAAAATGTCCAGGAAATTTGGGACACCATGAAAAGACCAAACCTAAGAATAATAGGGATAGAAGAAGGAGAAGAATACCAATTCAAAGGCACAGAAAATATATTCAACAAATTCATAGAATAGCCCAACCTAAAGAAGGAAATGCCTATAAAAATACAAGAAGATTACAGAACACCAAATAGACTGGATCAAAAAAAAAAAGTCCCATTGCTACATAATAATTAAACCACTAAACATACAGAATAAAGAAAAAAATATTAAGAGCTGCAAAGGAAAAGGGCCAAGTAACATATAAAAGCAGACCCATAAGAAAAACACCTGACTTCTCAATGGAGACTCTAAAAGCCAGAAGGTCCTGGACAGATGTTATGCAGATACTAAGAGACCACGAATGCCAACCCAGACTATTTTACCCAATAAAACTCTGAATCAACATAGATAAACAAAATATTCCATGATAAAATTAGATTTAAACAATATCTCTCCACAAATCCAGCCCTACAGAAAGTACTTGAAGGAAAAAAACCAACCTAAGGAAGTTAGATACACCCATGAAAACACAGGCAATAGATAGTCCCATACCAACAAATACCAAAGAAGGGAAACGTACAACACTACCAACAAAAATAACAGGAATTAACAATTACTGGTCATTAATATACATCATTATCAATGGTCTCAATTCACCTATAAAAAGACACAGGCTAACAGAATGGATATGGAAACAAGATCTATCCATTTGCTGCATACAAGAAACACACCTCAACTTCAAAGACAGACGCCACCTCAGAATAAAAGGTTGGGAAAAGACATTCCAACCAAATGGATTTAAGAAGCAAGCTGGTGTAGCTATCCTAATATCTAATGAAATAGACTTCAAACTAAAATCAATTGAAAAAGATCAGGAAGGATACTTCATATTTATCACAGGGAAAATCCGACAAGATGAAGTCTCAATTCTGAATATTTATGCCCCAAACGTAAGTGCACCGACATTCATAAAAGAAACAGTACTAAAGCTTAAATCACACATCAATCCCCATACACTAGTAGTGGCAGACTTCAAAACCCCACTCTCACCAATGGACAGGTCTGCCAGGCAGAAACTTAACAGAGAAATAAAGGGACTAACAGACATTATGACTCAAATAGACTTAATAGATATCTACAGAATATTCCACCCTAACACAAAAGAATATACCTTCACTTCAGCACCCCATGGAATATTCTCCAAAATTAACCACATGCTTGGTCACAAAGCAAATCTCAACAGATACATAAAAAAGTAGGCTCCATCCCAGTGATGCAAGGATGGTTCAACATAAGAAAATCTGTCAATGTAATACACCATATAAACAAACTGAGAGATAAAAACCACAAGTTTAAGGCAACGATGGATTTCATTTTCACTGGAACAGCACCAGACCTGGACAGCTTGGCAGCTGCTGTAATGGCAGCTGCTGACAAGTATGGCCTGGAATGTTTGAAGGTCATGTGTGAGGATGCCCTCTGCAGGCAGCTCTCTGTGGAGAATGCTGCCCACACTCTGGTCCTGGCTGACCTCCATAGAGCAGGGCAGCTGAAAACCCAGGCACTGGATTTCATTACAGCTCATGCTTCTGAGGTCTCTGAGACTTCAGACTGGAAGACAATGGTGGGCTCATATCCCCCATTTAGTGGCTGAAGCATACCGTTCCCTGGCTTCAGCTCATCTCCCTCTCTTGGAGCCCCCTTTCAAACGCTTGAAGCAATCCTAGGACCTGGTCAGCTGTGACCTACACTTGTCTCCCAGAAGCCATTGTTGTTACCAATGACACCCGGGTAGACTATAGGATGTGTGGAGCATTTCCAGTGAAACTGGGGAAAGACAGCATGGTGGCTCAGGCTATAATACAGCTGTAAATCAGGTGGTTGTCAGGTTAAAGGGGGGCGGGGGGAATGCTGAGCTATGTTGTACACTACCCTGTTACTGTACTGGTTTGATTTTTGTCAATGAATTGTGAACTGGAGTTCATATTAATTGCTGGCCCCAAGCACGTTACAACAGCTTTTCTTTGGAGAAACTAGTCTAGATTGGACTGAGCAGAACATATGGTCAAAAGCTCTGCACAGGAGAAAACAAACATGAATATTTGATTACAAGAGAAGTAGAAGAGAAAGAAAACATTTTTTTTCTCCTAAGTCAGTGTGTGGGACTGAAGAGATGACTCAGTTGGCAAAAGCAATTGTTGCTCTTGCAGAGGACCCTTGTTCAGTCCTCCTCTTGTTCCCACGGGCACATCCATCTATGTAGACAATATTTACCTAAATAAAATATCAAATAAATAAAAATTTTCAAATCAGCTTGTGGATTCCAGTGGTGTTTCTGTTGGACGGTGTCCATTTTAGTTCATCCAGCTGTTCTCAGCTGTGGAAGTTTGTGTAGTGTCCTCACCCACCGGCATCTGCAACACTCTCACCACCTTTCAGAAAACGCTTAGCCTTGCATTTTTGGAGTTATAAAACCCCCACTTCTCCTATGTTCCTGGCTATTTTCTCAGTCCAAGCATTAGGGAGAAAACCTAATATGGCAGGAAATAAAGCTTATGTAATTTGACTCAAATATTTGGACTCAATTAATATTGAGATGAATAAAAAGTCTTGCTGTTCATTAAATTAATGTTATAGGTAACCTTTCAATATCATTTGTTTAAGATTAACAGTATGTTTACTGTGATTAAAGAGAAATTCATGAACCACGCATGATGTGAAAGTCTATGGCATTGATCAGAGTAGTCTGAAGGGAGAGGCTGACTCAACTCTGCTAGTCTAAGGTCTAACTTGGTCCATAGAGCAACTTCTAGGAGAGCCAGACATGCAGAGTGGAAAGCAATTACAAATGAAAGAAAGAAATAGGAATGAAATCATGATTACCTCTGAATTCTAGCTAAAATATTTCAGATGCCAATGATTTAGAAAGGAACTAGTCTTTCAGAGCTGTTCCATCCTCTTTAAGAAAGTAACTGTGATGGTATGGAGAAATGGTTCAGCAGTTAAAGGTGCTGAATACCTTTCCAGAAGA
Organism: Peromyscus eremicus; assembly: GCF_949786415.1. Lineage (NCBI taxonomy): Eukaryota > Metazoa > Chordata > Mammalia > Rodentia > Cricetidae > Peromyscus > Peromyscus eremicus. Next base: position 67,611,374 of record NC_081421.1, read on the forward strand.
CTGTCATCCAATTCACTTCATTAGTAGGTCAGCTGACAACAGTCAGTAACTGCAGTTATCCAGGGGACCCAACAGCTTCTTTCAGCCTGTGAGGTACCATATGCTCATGGTGCACTGACCCACGTGTGTAACAGGGCCCAGACATTAGCAGGCCCCCATAGGTAAGCACAACTGTCTCCATGAAGGAAGTACCATTCTAGTTGTACAACCCAGCACTTGTCTACAAAAAACAGTAACCCCTACCACAGATAAAACAAAGGCTTAATGCACCAAAGTCCATAGTTCTAGGAATATCTCTAAATGTTCAAACCTTGCTTGAAATAGAGTACCACTTTTCGCTTCTGTAGTGCCACTTCGGGCTAACGTCTTCTTAACTGAAGTTTGTCAACCCAAAATATGGGAATTTTGCTTAAAAGCCCACACTGAGAAAGGCTAGTTACTGCACTGGAATCCCAAATACCTCATGTGTTTGCCAGCTGGCTAAGAAGGACTTTCTATTTTCCTAAATCCATTTTCAAAAGTCTCTTCTCTCTTTCTCTCTCTCTCTCTCTCTCTCTCTCTCTCTCTCTCTCTCTCTCTCTCTCTCTCTTTCTCTTCTCTCTCTCATTCTCTCTCTCTCATTCTCTCTCTCTCTTTCTGTGTGTTTTTCTGCAAGTCTTTCTACATGTTATTGTTAGTATTGTTTTGCTGTATTGATTGTTGACTTTCTCTGTTTTATGGACACCTCTGCTGCTGAAGACTTTGCCTTCTCCTGTTGGGAATCTGAAGCACTTTGGCTGTGCCATGTCCCCCAGAGAATGGCCTACCTGAAATAAAAGCTACACATGTTCCATTCCTGGAATGAAAAACTATAAGAGAAGATCTTGTAATTGAGACACAGGCAGGAGTCATTTCCCCATTGAGAGAATTGCTACCACTCTGCAGGAGCATGCTCATGGAAGCTCAGAACTTACAGGTAGAGCACTTTTCTTACAAATGAGGGGTCTTGCAGGAATTGTCTACCTTCATTACAAATGACGTATTTGAGGTAAGGGGTTTCTGGTATTGTGTTTTCCAAAGTATTGTGTACCTTAATAAACTTATCTGGGGTCAGAGAACAGAAAAGCCACTAGTTAGGCAGTGATAGCACACGCCTTTAATCCTAGCATTCCAGAGACAGAAATCCCTCTAGATCTCTGTGAGTTCAAGGCCGCAATGGAAACAGCCAGGCATGGTGACTCACGCCTTTAATCCCAGAAAGCAGCCTTTAATTCCAGGGAGTGGTAGTAGAAAGCAGAAAGGTTTATAAGGCGTGAGGACCAGAAACTAGAAGCATTTGGCTGGTTAAGCTTTTGGCTGGTTAAGCATTCAGGCTTCTAGTAGCAGTTCAGCTGAGAGCCATTGGAATGAGGACACAGAAGCTTCCAGTCTGAGGAAACAGGACCAACTGAGGAACTGGCAAGGTGAGATAGCTGTGGCTTGTTCTGGTACTCTGACCTTCCAGCATTTACCCCAATAACTGGCTTCAGGTTTGATCTTATTAATAAGAACTGTTAAGATTCATGCTACAGGTTTCTGCCACCCTGGCCCTAAACACATACAGAAAAGTTACAGAGGCTACTAGTTAGCCACCTGCCAAAGGTTCCTAAATGAGGAACCAAAAGTTCAGAGATCAAAACCAATGGATTGATTTATCCTTGATTGAGGAATGAGCAGCATTAGAGCCAGATTTCAGGAGAGCTAGGCTGGGAATTGCTGAGTTGATTGAATCACTGAAGGTATTTCCCAGTCCTCTAGGCTTAGTGAGTCCCTCTAGACATGATGAACTAGACAGATGATAGATGTGGGGAGCATTTTACAGATCACATTCAAGGAAGAACTGTTTCAAACCCCTTCTTCAGTAACTGTTGAATATATTCTGCACCTTTTGAAAACCAGAATACTATCTCATTTTTAAAGCCCATCAGAGTAAGCACGGAAGTTCAAATTTAAAGAGGACAGAACTCACCAGTGGAGGATGAAAATTATGAGGTATTGAGAAGCTGAATCATGGCAGTGAGCATGATGGAATTGAGAACTTAGGATCTTCTCTAGCACACCCTTAGTGGATTGAGAATAGTTTTTCCAAGGAGAATTATCTGATGGGGAGGGGCAAGATCACCAATGAAAGTGTGTGGAGCCATCCCAGGGAATGTGAGTCTGGATGAAAGGAGAGGCCACTTTCAGAGTTGCTGCCTGGCTCTGCTTCTTGACCACTATATAGGAATTCTTCCACCCTGATCTCCATGTTGTGATCACTGAGTCCCCTGACAGGGTAAGGCACCACCTCTTTCCCGATCATGTTGGTGGGAAGGTTAGTATAAAACCCTGAGAAGAGGAAATAACAGCTGTGTAGGAATGAACACCATCCCTATTTTATTTAAGATGAACCACAATAAGCAAAATACACTTGTGGTGGTTTTGGGGGGTTCCCAACTTAACAAGACACGGAATTAACTAAAACCCTAAAATGGAGGTCATAATAGTGAGAAGTCTTTTGCTTCATTTGATGTGAGTAGATCCAATTCAAATACAGACTTTGGAGGTAAAAAGACACAAACACTTACTCCAGATCTCAGGGCCTGAAGACACACACCTTTAATCCTGATCTTGAGTCTGAAAGACACACCCTAAATTAGGCCACACCTTCTGCTTGAAGCCTATAATAGGACATGGAAGCAGGAAGCTCTTGCTATTTGTCTGCTTGCCCTCACCTTGCAGCAAGTCCATCCGTTCCCTGGCAATAGAGAGTATTTAGAACTCTAGCATATACTGAAAACCAGTGGACACATCCAACATCCAGCACCGAGTAAGTACTGTAATACTGGACTTTCCCTTCATAGGTAATGTGGGATTAGCAGGACTGCAGTCCAAAGTCATTCTCATAAATCCCATTTGATGATATATATAGATAGAGACAGAAAGACAGACAGACAGAGAGAAAGAGAGAGAGAGAGAGAGAGAGAGAGATTCCTTGTATGTTTTCTGTTTTTCTAGAGAAACCTAGTGCAACATTTTCGATATGAATTAATAGAATGAATGAGCAAAACTATTCAAAAGCTGTGTATAATTGTCAAAAGTAGTTACTAACTGAACTAAGATTCAATCTAGAAAATAATGGAGTGATGTAAGTGTATCTAGTAGTCTAGACTGTGTTCTCTGAAATTAGCATTGAAATCTGTATAGAAAATATCAGACACCCAAGTTTCCAGCCTTGTAGAAGAGGAAACAGATGAGAAACAAAAACTAAAAATCAAAATCCTGTCTGTTATTGCGTTTCACAGGGTGAAGAGAAAACAGTTGCTAGTTCTTCTTTTTGGATCCAGTTGAGCATTCAAAGTTCCTCAAGGAGACATGGCAGGAGATGAGATAGCCCAGAGATGGGACCACACACAAATCAGTGTTCAGGATTTCTCCTATAGGTGGACCATCAGCAACTTCCCTTTTATTGCTGAGGAAGTGCGACAAAGCATTACAAGCCCAACTTTCTCAATAGGAGCCAATGACGAATGGTGTTTGAGAGTATACCCGAACGGAGTCAATGAAGAAAGTGCAGATTACATGTCAGTTTACCTAGTGTTGCTCAACTGTCTGAAGAGTCATGTTTGGGCAAAGTTCCAGTTCTGGATCATAAGTGCCGAAGGAGAGAAAACCAAAGTCATAAGGAGCCCAAGAGCCTTTAGATTCATGCCAGGCCAGGACTGGGGTTACAAAAAGTTTATTCTTCGAGATTTTCTCTTCTCCCGTGCGTTTATGCTTCTTCCAGATGACCAGCTCACCCTTGCCTGCAAGGTGAGCATGGCCCAGGTCTCTTTGAGCCTCTCTGACCAGAACAAGAAGCCAGGAATTCTGGTCCCCAGATGCACATTGGCTGATGAGCTAGGAGAGCTGTGGAAGAATTCCCAATTCACAGACTGCTGCCTAGTGGTAGCTGGCCAGGAATTCTGGGCTCACAAGGCCATCTTAGCAGCTCGCTCTCCAGTTTTCAGAGCCATGTTTCAACATGACATGGAGGAGAGCAGAAAGAATCGCGTTGAGATCCCCGACCTGGAGCCACAAGTCTTCAAGGTAATGATGGACTTCATTTACACAGGAACAACACCAGTCCTGGACAGCCTGGCAGCTGCTGTGCTGGCAGCTGCTGATAAGTATGGCCTGGAATGTTTGAAGGTCATGTGTGAGGATGCCCTCTTCAGGGATCTCTCTGTGGAGAATGGTGCCCACACTCTTCCTGGCTGACCTCCACAGTTCAGGGCAGCTGAAAACCCAGACACTGGATTTCATTACAGCTCATGCTTCTGAGGTCTCTGAGACCTCAGACTGGAAGATAATGGTGGGCTCATATCCCCATTTAGTGGCTGAAGCATACCGTTCCCTGGCTTCAGCTCATCTCCCTTTCTTGGAGCCCCCTTTCAAACGCTTGAAGCGATCCTAGGACCTGGTCAGCTGTGACCTACACTTGTCTCCCAGAAGCCACTGTTGTTACCAATGACACCCGGATAGACTATAGGATGTGTGGAGCATTTCCAGTGAAACTGGGGAAAGACAGCATGGTGGCTCAGGCTATAATACAGCTGCACTGGAATCCCAAATACCTCATGTATTCTAACTTTAAGCCTTGGTTGTCTGATAAAATACAGGAGTTTATTCCATTTTTTTTTATGTCTGCTTAGATTTGCTTTGTGTCAGAGTATGTGGTCAGTTTTAGAGAAGGTGTCATGGGGTTCTGAGAAGACACGTTCTCTTGTGTTTGGGTGGAATGTTTGTAAATGTCTATTAAGACCAGTTGAGTCATATAACATCTGTTATTTCCCTTATTTCTCTGTTTAGTTTCTGTCTAGTAGACCTGTTCATTGGTGAGAGTGGAAAGTTGACGTCTCCCACTATTAGTGTGTGGTTTGATGTGTGATTTAAGCTTTAGTAATATTTCTTTTTCATATGTCGGTGCCCTTGTGTTTGGGGCATAAATGTTCAGAATTGAGACTTCATCTTGATGGATTTTTCCTGTGATGAATACATAATGTCCTTTTTTGATCTCTTTTGATTAATTTTGAAGTCTATTTGGTTACATATTTGGATAGCTACACAAACTTGCTTCCTAAGTCCAATTGACTGGAAGGACTTTTCCTACATCTTTACTCTGATGTAGTGTCTGTCTTTGAAGTCGAGGTGTGTTTCTTGTATGGTATGTAACATAAGGATGGATTCTGTATTAATATCCATTCTATTAGCCTGTGTCTTTTTATAGGTGAATTGAGTCCATTGATATTAAGAGATATTAATGATGAGTGATTGTTAATTCCTGTTATTTTTGTGGTATTGTTGTGTGTTTCCCTTCTTTGGGAAATGTTGGTGTGGGATTATCTATTGCCTGTGCTTTCACGGGTACATCTAACTTCCTTGGGTTGGATTTTTTCTTCTATTGCTTTTTGTGTGGCTAGATTTTTGATAGGTATTGTTTAAAGCTGGTTTTATCATGGAATATTTTGTTTACTCTGTCTGTGATGATTGGAGTTTTGCTGGGTTGGCCTCCATGGTCTCTTGGTGTCTGCATAACCAGGATCTTCTGGCTTTCAGAGTTTCCATTCTGAAGTCAGAGGTTATTCTGATGCGTCTGACTTCATATGTTACTTTGCTTTTTTTTTCCTTTGCAGCTCTTATTATTTTTTCTTTATTTTGTACATTTAGTGATTTTATTTTATGTGGTGAGGAGACACCTTTTTTTGCAGTCTATTTGGTGTTCTGTAAGCTTCTTGTATCTTCATAGGCATTTCATTCTTTAGATTGGGAAAGTGATTCTTCTGTGATTCTGTTGAATATATTCTCTGTGCCTTTGAGGTGATATTCTTCTCCTTTTTCTATCCCTATTATTCTTAGGATTGGTCTTTGGACTTCTCATGGTGTCACAGATTCCCGGGACATTTTGTGTTATGACTTGGCTAGCTTTAATGTTTATTTTTTTTACTGATGCATATATTTCTTTTATATCTTCAATGCCAGAGATTCTCTCTTCGAAATGTTGCTTTCTGTTGGTTATGCTTGCAGCTGTACTTCCTGTTTGTTTACTCTGATATTCTGTTTCCAGCATTCCCTCTCTTTGTGTCTTCTGTATTGCCTCCATTTCAATTTTTGAAGTCTTGAAGTATTTCTTTTACCTGCTTGATTGCTTTTTCTTGGTTTTCTTGGCTTTATTTAAGGGATTTATTGATTTCTTCCAATTTTTTGTTTGTCTTTTCCTTGATTTCTTTAAGGAAAATTTTCATTTCCTCTTTAAAGGCCTCTATCATTGTCTTAAAGTCATTTTTTGGATTGTTTTCTTCTGCTTCTTATATGTTGGGATTTTCAGGTCTTCCCGATGTAGAACCATGAGGTTCTGGTGGTGCCATATTGCTCCTCATGTTGTTTAATGTATTCTTTCCCTGGCATCTACCCATCTCTACCTCCAATCAATGCAAATGGTGTCCATGTCTCAGGGAGCCACTCTTGGTCCAATTGAAGCTGTTGGAGTCTGTCTCAGGGAGCAGTTGTGGTCTCAGAGGATGGGTACTTTTGGGGGGTGAAGCAGGGCTTATAAGTTATAGGTTCCAGTGGGAGATGGTGGTAGTCAGGACTGTCTCCTTAGTTCTGCCTGCTGGCCTGTACCTGGGGATGCAATGGTTGGGGGTCTGGGGTCACTAGTTGTGCCCCTGGAACTAAAGCCTAGAGGCTGGGGTGATCTGCTAGTAGAACAAAGACTCACCTCTTGGTCCAATCCAAGCTGACAGGGAGCAACTGCTGTCTCAGAGGATGGGTGGGTTTGGGTGGTGGAGTGGTCATTGTAGGTTACAGGGTCTGGTGGGGATGGTGGTAGTCAGGCTTGCCTGAAGGAATACTACCTGGGACATATTGTTTCTGATTTATGTTTTATCTTGGTGCCCTTTTCCTTTCATGTCTGTGAAGTATCTTTACTTATTTCTCTGATTAGCCCTTGGCTGAAATCTATTTGATGAGATATAAAAGCAAGTACACAGTTTATTTCTTAGATCCATTTGCTTGGAATATCTATTTCCAATCCTTTACCCTGAGGCAATCCCTACCCATTAGGTTGAGGTGTGTTTCTTGGATGCAGCAGAAGGGTGGAATCTGATTTCATATCTACTCTGTTAGTCTGACTTTTCACTGGGGAATCAAAACCACTGATAATGAGAAAGATCAATAAACAATGATGGTTGATTCCTAATATTTTGTTGTCTATTGTTTGGGTGGTGGAGGAGTCTGTGTGTATGTGTGTGTTTCCCTACTTTTGCTTTTACTGCTCTCGGATTATTTATTCCCTGTATTACTCATGGTTGTAGTGAATCTCCTTAGGTAGGAGTTTTCCTACAACAACTTTCTACAGGATGGGATTTGTACACAAATATTGCTTGAAGTTGGCTTTATGGTGGAATATCTTAAATTTCCATCTATAGTAATTGGCTGGGTATAGTAGTCTGGGTCTGTATCTGAGTTCTCTTAGAGTCTGCTGCACATCTGTATAGGTTCTTTTAGCTTTTAAATTATCTTCAACCCCTGAGATTCTCAGGCTGCCCCTCAATAGTTTTGCAGTTTCCACTGAGATTCCAGAGATAAGACCTGAGATACCAGGGTTCTCAGAGCAAGTCAGAGAAAAAAGAGTGTGGTGGCCAGTGAACTCTTGGAATAGTACAACCTGAGTTTCAGGTCCCCAAGGGTCCCTGTGACCAGTCTCTGCCTAATGCTTTGGAGGGATCTGACACCTGCACCTGCTCTCTCACCTCTGCATGAGGAATCGGATTGACACATTCTGTTTGGACACATAGGAGAGTTGGCCATGGCCAGCTGATTCAGTGTCCAGAATATGTGCGAGATGTCACCATATTCCATGGGGGAAGTACCACTCAGGCTGCAAACTCCATCACCTACACAGCACCAGCTGCCAAAACTAAAACAAGGGTCTAATCCATTAACATTCATAGTGATGGAGAAATGCTAAAGGTTCTAATCCCACTGTTTGGCTTCATAATTCTTCTTGTTAACACAATTGTGTCAGTCCAGAATAAGAAATCTGTGCTTGAGAGCCTATCCTAGATGGTACAGTGTGTTCCTTGGTACAGTGTGTTCACAAACACCAAGTGTAATTGTCCACCTGTGAATACAGACTTTCTATTGGATTAACTCCATGTCCCAGCAGTCTTCTCTGGTTGCTATCCTACATTTCTGAAGGTTCCACTGAGATCCCAGAGACCAGAAACAAATACAGTGGGGTACTCCAAGCTCTATGTAATAGGGATGAGTATGGAGTCCAAGGAGCTCCTAGGGTGTGCTCATCCTCAATTCCAGGCACCCAAGACTCCCTTTGATCAATTGCTGCATTACACTTCAGAGGAATGTGACACTTCCACACAAAAATGAAATAGATTAGAAAGCCATTTGGTCTCTCAATCTGGAGGAATGTCTGGTAAATATACTTTCTGTATGGACACACAGGAGAGGCTGATGAGGCTCCTATCCATGGTTTAGAATTTGTGTGAAACTTTACCAGATTCCCCCTGTGTCTTCAAGTTTAAAAATATTTGTAAGACAGTCCTGGTGGTCTAGTGTGTGTGTGTGTGTGTGTGTGTGTGTGTGTGTGTGTGTGTGTGTGTCATTGTGTTTCTCTCAATTTTATTTTTCTATTATGAATATTATCTCTCTCAGGTAGAAAGATATCCTACTCCAGGTTTAAGATATGTGCCACTTACTGTTGGGGATCTGAGTACATTTGGCTCTGTCAAGTCATCCCAGCACATCACTACCAATGGGAAAAAAGAAAAGCTACACCGTTTCTCTCCATTAATAAGAAACTTTATGAACAAAGCCTAAGCCTACTGCCCAGGGGTTCAAAGTTCCTCTGTGGACAAGTCACTCCTGCCCTCCAGGAGCATGCCCATTGGAGCACAGAGCTCACAATTTAGAGAACTTTTCTTAGAAACAATGGGTCTTGAATTGATCACCCACAAACCCTTCAAATGACAGATATGAAGCTGGGGTACCCACCACCCTGACCCTGAACTCCCTGGTGAAGAGTCACCTATGCTACTAATCAGCCATGTGCTCAAAGTCTACTAAAGGAATCTAAAATCAAAGGATCAAAACCAATTGATTGATTTATCCTGTATTGACAGATAAGCAGTGTTGGAGCCAGACTTACAGAAGAGCCAGACTGGGAATGGCTGAGCTGATTGAATCTGAACTTATTTCTGTGTCTTCTAGGTTTAGAGTGTCTCTCCAAGGCAGGATTAATTGGAGAGAGATGAGATGAAGGGAGCATATTGCTGATCACCCTACAGAAGGGGATCCATCCCAAAGCCCTTCCTCTATGGTTTCTGTTCAATATATTCTGCATTTTATGGAAACAAGAATAATCTCTCACTTTTAAGAAGGAGCAGAATAAGCATCACAGTTCTAAGGATGAAGAGGTCAGAACCTAGCAGTGGAGGATGAAGAATAGGAGCTAATGAGAAGCCAAATCTGGTCAATCTAAGTGGTTGCAAACCATGCCCTTAGGTGGCTCTGGAGGAATGCTTCCAAGTAGAATTATCTGAGAGGCAGGGGAGAAACCACCACTAACGTTTGTTGGAGTCCTCCTGGGACTGTGGGTCTGGATGTAATAAAAAGCAGGAAAGAAGAGATTCATCTTCAAGGGGTTCTTGGTTCTGCTTCCCACTCACCATATGTGAGTTCTTCACCCGACTGACATGTTGTAAAAACTAAGACCACAGAAAAGTTAAAGAAAATACCTCTTCCCTGATGGTTTTTATAGCAGCAATGATTGTAACATCATCACAAGAGTAAATAATAGCTGTGCAAAAGTTGACATGATCCCTCATTGATAAAACATTAACCACAAGAAGCAAAACACACTTGAGATGGCAATTCTTGGTTCTCAACTTGACTACATCTGAAATTAAGGAAACCCAAAAGTGGAGAGGACACCTGTGAGAAATTATTCCTTAAGTTGAAGTAGGTAAACATACTTCAAATGGGGGAATTTTGAGGAAGGGAGACACACACCTTTAATCTGGATCTAGAGACTGAGAGATACACCTTTAATTGGGCCACTTCATTTTATTAATCACGACATATTATTCACCACTTACATATTCTCGCCGATGATCATGTCTCAGCTCAATCTTGCTTGAAAAATTATGCTCAGCCTTTGTTTTGTTTTTTCTTTCATTTAATTTTTGTTTTGTTGGATTTGAGAAATTAAACCACTTAAGAAGGACAGCCTCGACTTCAAGGAAATGTGTTTCCTAGGGTTCCCTTAAACTCCCTGTATATTCCAGGCTGCCACTGCAGATAGCCTTTGCCTCCTGAATATAATTGCAGAAGGACAGCCCTGTTTGCAGTTTCAGAATCTGTCCTCTGGGAAGGGAGTAGTATTAGAGGGAGTGGAATTTGAGGGGGTCTTATGAGTTTGTTTTGGTTTTGGAGACAAGATATCATTTGGTATACCCAGATACACCTTTCATACACCCAGCATTCCTACTGCCTCCGTTTCCCAATTTAGGTCTAAGCTATGGAGGACTACTTAGACTATCACATTTATTACATAAGTGGAGAAATCAGTTACTTTGATGTATTTCTAGATGGGATATTGAATTCTTGTTCACAATGACCTCCTGTAAATATGCAGTTCTCCTAAGCCAGTCAAGGGTATCTTGAACTGCAGTGGTTAACCAACACAAACACAATGAAAAACATCTTTTAGCCTGACTTGGGTTCTCTTTTTGTTTCTGAAAGGGAGTGTCCTTTTATAGCATTGGCTGTCTTGGAACTCACTCTATAGACTATGCTGGCTCAAATATGTAGAGATCTGTCTACCTCTCTCTTCTGAGGCCTGGGCTTAAATGCTTGACTTCTTAAATCATAAGAGAGACAATAATAAGAGGATTGTCAAGGATTTCAGAGATACTGAAAAAGTATTTTTAGGGGCTGGAGAGATGGCTCAGAGATTAAGAGCACTAACTGTTCTATCAGAGGTCCTGAGTTCAATTCCCAGCAACAACATGGTGGCTAATAAACACCTGTAATGAGATCTGGCACCCTCTTCTGGCCTGCAGCCATACATGCAGGCAGAATACTGTATACTTAATAAAATTTAAAAAAAAAAAAGAAAAAAATAATTTTTTAAATGAGGGGAATGTATGTGGTAGCCCCTATGAATGGTGACATCTCTGGGGCTCTGTGTTGGTCTCTGATGTTGGCAGATCTGGCATTCAGCAGCATCTGTAACCATGTCACTCTTGAAAAATGGATATCCATGTTGTTAATTACATGAATAACCCCTATCTCAGCTACCGTGGCTACTTTGATCATGGGCCCATGGAGCAATAACAAGGATGACTTGGGGAAGAGTTTGACTGTCCGACTAATGGGTCATCCTATCTACTTGATTATTGACCTCCTCCTCTGCTGAAGGCATCTTTCATGGGCATTTACTGGGGACAAAAGGATCTTCACATTCTTTGTTCCTTTCCAGATCTGTCCAAATACTTCTTCCTTAAATGTCTTTCCAACTTTTCATTATTTTTTCCTCTTTGTTTTTATTTTTAATTATGTCATACAATACATCCTGAATAGTCTCCCCTCCCTCCACTCCACATAGATGTACTACTCCTCTGATTCCTTTGAGAAAAGCACAGGTCTCCTGGGGATATCAAATGAATACAGCATAAGAAGATGGAGTAAGGGTAGGCACAAACCCTCATGTCAAAGCTCAAGGAGCCAACCCAGAAGGAAGAAAAGGTTCCCAAGATCAGACAAAACAGTCAGAGACTCCCCAATCTGCCTTTGTTAGGAGCTGCACAAAAGCTTTGAGCTAAACAACCCCAGTATGTATACAGAGTACTTAGTATAGACCCATGCAGGCTCTGTGATTGCTTCTTCAGTCTCTGTGAAGCCCCATGAGCTGTGTTTAGTTGAATCTGTGGGCTCTGTTCACCTGATGTTTTGATCCCTCCTACCATCCTGCCTTCCAGTCTTCCTTGAGGTTCCCTGTTGCTGTGGGATGGTCTGTATGGCAAATGTGTTGCTGATTAGTCAATAAATAAATCACTGATTGGCCAGGGGCCAGGCAGAAAGTATAGGCAGGACAAACAGGAGAATAAAGCTGGGAAGTGGAAGGCTGAGTCAGAGAGACACTGCCATCCGCCACGATGACAAACAGCATGTAAAGATGCCGGTAAGCCATGTGGCTAGGTATAGATTAATGGAAAGGGATTAAGTTAAGCTGTAAGAACAGTTAGCAAGAAGCCTGGCATGGACATACAGTTTGTAACCAATATAAGTCTCTGTGTTTACTTGGGTGGGTCTGAGCAGCTGTGGGACTAGTGGGTGACAGAGATTTGTCCTGACTGTGGGTCAGGCAGGAAAACACTAGCTACAAATGGCGCCCAACGTGTGGCAAGAGTTTCCACCAAAAAACTGAGAAAAAAGATTCTAAAACGGAGCTAAAAACAGTTCCTAATTGTCTCTCTCAAATGAGCGGCAGCTGCCGGTTTGAGCTACTTGTGGGTTCCTAGCATGCACCCTCGACCTGCAGTATGGTGGGAATGAGGCCTCTGCAAGTGGCACATTAAGCTATGTGGTGGATTTAGTCTTTCCTAGTCCAAAAAAAAAAAAAAAGAGGTTTCTGGACTACACACTGCTTGGATAAAAGCATAGACCCACAATAGCTCCCAGAGCTGGTGGTAAATGTACCACCGCCAAGTTGGGAAGCTGAGTTGGGCGGAGCCAGCAGCCATAGCTGCTGCAGTTTAAAGCAATAGATTCACAATAAGACAGATTCAGATGTAATAGTTGACAATGTGTGTAAAATATATGTAGGCTTGAAAGAGACAAAAAGGGTGATATATACAGTCATATAGAGAAATACATAGTTTTAAAAAATAAAGTCTTTAAAGAGACAGTATAATTAATATAAAAAATAAGCCACGTAAAGATGAATATTACACAGAGAATCTGGATTGTGTTGTCTTTGCGATTTTTAACTGCAGAAAAACATTTGATCGTAAAAGATGTTGAGTTAAACCAATATGTATATTTTAAAGATACCTTGACTTCAAAATTTGGATGGAAGGATGTGTTGCTCTGGAAAGGAGACTCTGCTTTTGTTCCCACAGAAAGCCAGAGGCTATGGATTTGATCCAGATTAAGATACATCAGGTTTGACCAGCCAAGATGCCCTGAAAGGTCTCCAATGACACCATGGCCCAGATGATCCAACATCCAGAATGGTTTGAAGGCAAATGGCTCAGACAATACAACCTCATAGACTATTCCATAATCCTAAAATTTTCTTTGTGTCCCCATAAGATACAGCGCCCCCCCTCCAGCAAGCAGTAGTAAGAGAAGCTGTGCCCAAATTCCCAAATTATATGTAATTTTACTTTGTTAAAGTTAAAATCTTTCTTTTTGAAAAAAAAAAAAAGAAAAAGAAAAAAAGAAAAGGGGAAGTGCTATGGGATGGTTTGTACTGCAAATGTGTTGCTCATTAGTCAATAAATAAATCACTGATTGGTCAGTGATCAGGCAGGAAGTATAGACAGGACAAGGAGGAGAATAAAGCTGGGAAGTGGAAGGCTGAGTCAGAGAGACACTGCCAGCTGCCACGATGACAAACAGTATGTGAAGATGCCGGTAAGCCACGAGCCATGTGGCAAGGTATAGATTAATGGAAATGGATTAAGTTAAGCTGTAAGAACAGTTAGCAAGAAGCCTGCCACGGCCATACAGTTTGTAACCAATATAAGTCTCTGTGTTTACTTGGTCGCGTCTGAGTGGCTGTGGGACTGGTGGGTGACAGAGATTTGTCCTGACTGTGGGTCAGACAGGAAAATTCTAGCTACACCCTGTGCTCTGCCTAATGTTTGTCTGTGGATCTCAGTATCTGCTCACATCAGCTGCTGAAGAAAGCCTACTGTTGACTGTAGCAGGAATCTTAAAAGCTCTCATTAGTAAAATCAAGCCTGGAAGCCAGGTATTGGGGTGAATACTGGAAGATCAGAGAGACAGAACAGCCACAGCTACCTCATCTTGCCAATTCCTCAGCTGATCCTATTTCCTCAGACTGGAAGCCTCTGAATCCTTATCCAGAATGAATCTCAGCTGAACTGTTGCTAAAAGCCTAAAAGCTTAGCCAGCCAAAAGCTTCTAGTTTCTGGTCTTCACGCCTTATATATCTTTCTGCTTTCTGCCAACACTCCCTGGGTTTAAAGGCTCACTTTCTGGTATTAAAGGCATGAGTCACTATGCCTGGCTGTTTCCAATGTGGCCTTGAACTTACAGAGATCCAGAGGAATTTCTGCCTCTGGAATGCTAGGATTAAAGGCGTGAGTGCCACCATTTTCCAGCCTTTGCATCTAGTGGCTGCATCTAGTGGTCCGTTCTCTGACCCCAGATAAGTTTATTAGGGTGCAAAATATTTTGGGGAACACAATACCACCAAAGTTGACGATTGGGCTAGGTACCAATCTATGAACATAACAAAATTTCATTAGGTTTCCTTTCATTGACACGTGTGTGTGTGTGTGTGTGTGTGTGTGTGTGTGTGTGTGTATGTGTGTGTGTGTGTATGTGTGTGTGTGTGTGTGTGTGTGTGAGTGAAGACACTGAACAAACTTCTGTAGCATGAATCTTAAAAATTCTTATTAATGAAATCAAACCACCGGGCGGTGGTGGCGCACGCCTTTAATCCCAGCACTCGGGAGGCAGAGCCAGTCGGATCTCTGTGAGTTCGAGGCCAGCCTGGGCTACCAAGTGAGTTCCAGGAAAGGCGCAAAGCTACACAGAGAAACCCTGTCTCGAAAAACAAAACAAAACAAAACAAAAATAAAATAAAATAAAATCAAACCTGGGGCCAGTTATTGGGGTCAATGCTGGTAGATCAGAGAGACAGAACAAGCCACAGCTATCTCACCTTGCCACTTCCTCAGCTGGTCCTGTTTCCTCAGACTGGAAGCCTCTGAGTCCTCATCCAGAATTAATCTCAGCTGAACTGTGTTGCTCCAAAGCCTGAAAGCTTAACCAGCCAAATGCTTCTAGTTTCTGGTCCTCACGCCTTATATACCTTTCTGCTTTTTTTTGTTGTTGTTTTGTTTTTTTGTTTGTTTTTCGAGACAGGGATTCTCTGTGTAGCTTTGCCCCTTTCCTGGAACTCACTTGGTAGCCCAGGCTGGCCTATACTCAGAGATCTGCCTGCCTCTGCCTCCCGAGTGCTGGGATTAAATGCATGTGCCACCACTGCCCGGCCTTACCTTTCTGCTTTCTGCCACCACTCCCTGGGATTAAAGGCTTGCTTTCTGGGATTAAAGGCGTGATGAGTCACCATGACTGTCTGTATCCTTGAACTCATGGATTTCTGCCTCTGGAATACTAGGATTAAAGGTGTGTGCTATCACTGCCTAACTAGTACCTTTTCTGTTCTCTGACCCCAGATAAGTTTATTAAGGTACACAATATTTTGGGAAACACAGTACCACATTTCCTCTTTTTGTCTAAAATTTAAAAAAGCTTATAACTAATACAAGAAAAATTATGTCCAATAAGTATATACAATATACACAGTGAAGATTACATTAACGATGTCTAGTCCATTAACATTTGACAGATTCAGATAAAAACTCCTTTATGTATATTAACAATGTCCACTCCAGTAACATTTGATAAACTCAGACCAAAAAATTTTCATTACTTCTTATTTAAAACCAGTAGTTCCTTTTTAAAGGTATGTTCCATAATCTCCCTTTTTATCTTATCATATCCATATTCTCTCTTTTTTCTTTTCATAATACATTCAGTAGTCTACCTTTTGTCATTTTTATATCTTCCCCTTTTTCTTCAGTGTAGATTCAGTAATCTACCTATTTATCCTATTATTTCTTTATCATTTTTCTCAGAGTAGATTCAATGATCTATCTCATCTTATTCTCTTTTTCTTTTTTCTTTCTAGGGGTGAAGATATCTTTAGGGAATCTTGAAAAGAAAATTTTTGGGTTAATTGTCAAGTCCTGTATCATTTGTCCAGTCTCTGCGTAATAGGAAAGTTCAGGGCTTGTCACAAGTCCTTGCTCGAGTAGTCTGTCAGGCTGGATCCTCTCAGCTAGTCATCTTGAAATTGTCCTGACCAGTTTGTAGTCCAAAGTCAATCTTTCCATGGTGTTAATCGGCTTAATGGTTTTATCATAGTCTATGTGGAATCATTGTTTTGGAATTCTGTCATCTTTTTGAACATTTCAAAGTCGCTGTTAGGCGTGGTCATGGTTCCCTGCAGACATTTTTTTGTGTGTGTGCCTCCTCTGTGGTTTGGAGCAATCACAGTCTGATAAATGTCTGTCTCTTTGAACCATAAATGTTCTTCCCTAGAAGAGAATATCTTCACAGCAATCTCTCCCAACCATTTGTCTTGCCAAACATTTCCAAACTGACCTTTGCTGATGCTTTCTTGTAACACGATGGTCCTGGCAATCCTTCTCTGAACAAGCAGTGGTAAACCTTTCTTCCCAGGTAGCAACATCACTGCAGTCATCAACATGATGAGAAGGAGCTGGCAACGTGGAGCAGTAGCCACTGCCTCCATGGTCCCACTGCTGTTTGTGGTTCAGTCTGGGCTGAAGCTTCTCCCAAGCCTCCTAGGCTGGCCTCAAACTCAGGATCCTCCTGCCTCTGCCTCCTTCAGTAAATCCTATTGGCATGCCACCACAAGTGGCTGAGTGTAGCTCGGGCCGGAGCTGGGGCCCACAAGTCCAAAGGCAAGAGGCTTTTTCATGAATTCGTAACACAAACGTTGGGCGCCAGATGTAGCATGAATCTTAAAAATTCTTATTAATAAAATCAAATCTGAGGCCAGTTATTGGGGTCAATGCTGGTAGATCAGAGAGACAGAACAAGCCACAGCTATCTCGCCTTGCCACTTCCTCAGCTGGTCCTGTTTCCTCAGACTGAAAGCCTCTGAGTCCTCATCCAGAATGAATCTCAGCTCAACTGTGTTGCTCCAAAGCCTGAAAGCTTAACTAGCCAAATGCTTCTAGTTTCTGGTCCTCACGCCTTATATACCTTTCTGCTTTCAACCACCACTCTCCTGGGATTAAAGGCTTGCTTTCTGGGATTAAAGGCGTGATGAGTCACCATGCCTGTCTGTATCCTTGAACTCATGGATTTCTGCCTCTGGAATGCTAGGATTAAAGGCGTGTGCTATCACTGCCTAACTAGTACCTTTTCTGTTCTCTGACCCCAGATAAGTTTATTAAGGTACACAACATTTTGGGAAACACAGTACCACAAACTTCAACAGCTGAGCAGATCTGGATGGACTAAAATGGCTTTCTTTAAACAAAAACACTACTGGAATCCACAAGCTGATTTTAAAATTTTAATTCATTTTGTATTTTGGGGGGGTTAGGTACTGTCTACAGAGATGTTTGTGCCCATAGAGACAAGAGGAGAACTGTACAAGGATCCTCTACAAGAGCAACAATTGCTTTTGCCAACTGAGTCATCTCTCCATTCCCACACACTGAGTTTGGAGAAAAATGTCTTCATTCTCTTCCCCTTCTCTTATAATCAAATATTCAGGTTGTTTTTTTCCTTTCTGAGTCCTTGACCATATGTTCTGCTCAGTCTAATTCAGACAAGTTTCTCCAAAGAAACCCTGTTGTAATGTGCTTGGGGCCAGCAATTAATATGAATTCCAGTTTACAACTCATTGGACAAAAATCAAACCAGTACAGCAGCAGGGAAAAGGCTGAGTAGATTGTACCAGAGTCCAGACCTTCCCCTCCCCCAGCCTTCCATTCAACTCATTTCCACCTGTATTAAAGTTTCATCCACCATCTGTCTTTCCCCAGATTCACTGTAAATGCTACATAGGTCCCATAGTCTACCCAGGTGTAATCAATAACTACACTGGCTGCTGCTTCTGGGAGACACATGTAGGTCACAGCTGACCAGGTACTAGGGTTGATTTAGGCGTTTGAGGTGGGCTGCCGGAAAGAGCGGTGAGCAGAAGCCAGGGAATGGTATGATTCAGCTAGCAAGTGGGGACATGACTCCACCATTTTCTTCCAGCCTGAGGTCTCAGAGACCTCAGAAGCATGTGCTGTAATGAAATCCAATGCCTGGGTTTTCAGCTGCCCTGCTCTATGGAGGTCAGCCAGGACAAGAGTGTGGGCAGCATTCTCCACAGAGAGGTCCCTGCAGAGGGCATCCTCACACATGACCTTCAAACGCTCCAGGCCATACTTGTCAGCAGCTGCCAGCAGAACATCTGCCATTCTGTCGAGGTCTGGTGTTTTTCCGGTATAAATGAAGCCCATCATTGCCTTGAAGACTTGTGGCTCCAGGTTGGGGATCTCAAAGCGGTTCTTTCTGCTCTCCTTCATGTCATGTTCAAACATGGCTCTGAAAACTGGAGAGCAAGCTGCTAAGATGGCCTTGTGAGCCTGAAATTCCTGGCCAGATACCACCAGGCAGCAGTCTGTGAATTGGGAATTCTTCCACAGCTCTCCTAGCTCATCTGCCAAGGTGCATCTAGGAACCTGAATTCTTGGCTTTCTGTTCTGGTCAGAGTTGCTCAAAGAGTCGTCAACCATGCTCACCTTGCAGAGGAGGGTGAGCTTGTCATCTGGGAGAAGCCAAGGCACAAAGGACAAGAGGAAGTTTCGAAGGATGAACTTTTTAAATCCCAGTTCAACACCTGGCTCGAACCTAGAGACTATAGTTTTGCTCTCACCGTGGGTTGTCTCTCCATCGGTGCTTAATATCAAGAACTGGAACTTTGCCCAAACAGGACTCTTTAGACAGCTGAGCAACACTAGGTAAACTGACAGGTAATCTGCACTTTCTTCATCCACTCCCTTCGGGTGTATTCTCAAACACCATTTGTCATTGGCTCCTATTGAGAAAGTTGGGCTTCTAATGCTTTCCTGAATTTCCTCCAGAAGAAAACAAAAGTTGCTGATGGTCCACCTGTAGAAAATATTCTGGACGCTGATTTGGGTGTGGTCACATCTCTGGGATGTCTGGTCCCCTGACATTTCTGGAGGTAGTTTGAAGGTTAAACTGGATCCAAAATGAAGAACTAGCAAGTGTTTTATCTTCACTCTGTGGGATACAATAATAGACCTGGTTTAGATTTTTAGTTTCTATTTTTGTTCCATCTTCTATGAGGGTGGAAACTTGGGTCTGAAATTTTCTATCCAGATTTCAATACTAGTTTCAGAGAAGACAGTGTAGGCTACTAGGGACTCTTACATCACTCCATTTTTTTCTAGATTAAATCTTGGGTCAATAGGTACCCAGTTTTCATAATTATAGATAACTTTTGAAAATTTGGAACATTTTGTGCACTCATATCAAAAATGTTATACTAGGGTTCTGCAGAGTAACAGAACATATATAATTAATCTTTCTGTGTATGAACAAAGGGGATTCATTAGAATGACTTAGGGCTGCAGTCCTGCTATTCCCACATTGGCTAGCTGTGAAGGGAAAATCCAAGGATCTAGTACTTACTCAGTCCAGGAGATTGGATGTGTCCCTGGGTCTTCAGTATATGCTGGAATTCTGAAGGAAAATTCTCTAATGCCGGGGAAGGAATGGTCTTGCTACAAGGTGAGGGCAAGCAGGCAAAGAGCAAGAGCTTCCTCCTTCCATGTCCTTTTATATGCTTCCAACAGAGGGTGTGGCCCAATTTAGGGTGTGTCTTCCAGACTCAAGATCTGGATTAAAGGTGTGTGTCTTCAGGCCCTGAGATTCGGATTAGATGTTTGTTTCTTTTAACTTTCAAAGTCTGTATTTGAAGTGTATCTACCTACTTCAACTTAAGCAAAACATTTCTCACAGTTTTGCCCTCCATATTAGGATTTTAGTTAATTCCATGTCTAGTTGGGTTGAGAATCAAGAATAATCACCAAAAGTGTATTTTGCTTTCTGTGGTTCATCTTCTGTAAAATAAGGGTTTGTGTCCATTCCACAGAGCTGTTATCTATTCTTATAGGGGTTTTACACTAATTCCTGCCACTAACATGATCCAGGAGAGGTGTTTTCCTTACCCTGTCAGGGGACTCAGGGTTCACAACATGGAGGTCAGGGAGTAAGAATTCATATACGGTGGGTAAGAAGCAGAGACAGGAGGGAACCCTGAAAGTGACAGTCTTTTTTCCTGCCTTTTATTCATCCAGACTCACAGTCCCCAGGATGGCACTACCAACTTTCGATAGTGGTCTCTCCCTCCCCCTCAGATAATCCTCTTTGGAAACACTCTTCCAGATCCAGTTAAGGGTGTGCTAAGTGCTTCTCAACTCCATCATGCTTACTGCCAAGTTTCAGCTTCTTAATACCTCATAATTTTCATCCTTCACTGGTGAGTTCTGTCCTCTTTAAACTTTCAACTTCCATGCTTACTTTGCTAGGACTGCAAAGAGAGATAGGATAACAGGGTGTGGTATGTAAAATGAAAAAAGAAACTTTAAATAAGTAAGCAAACCATTTTTAAAAAGTGAGACCACATTCTGGTTTCCAAATAGTGCAGAAAATATTCAACAGTTACCAAAGAAGTGGTTTTGAGACTGTTCCCCTTAGAATGTGATCTGTTAAATGCTCCCCACATCTATCATCTCTCTCCAGTTCATCAGGTCTGGAGAGATTCACTAAGCCTAGAAGACATGAAGATACCTCAGTGATTCAATCAACTCAGCAATTCCCAGCCTAGCTCTCCTGAAAGTCTGATTCCAGTGCTGTTCATCCCTCAATACAGAATACATCTATCAACTGGTTTTGATGCTTAAATTTTTGTTTCCTCTTAGGAACCTTTGGCAGGTGACTAACTAGTAACATCAGTGACTATTCTCCATGTGGGTTTGGGGTCAGAGTGGCAGATACTGCTTCCCTCAAATTCTCTGGTCCTGGGCTTTTTTTGTTTTCTGGTGGGGAGACTTTTAGTGATTATGCTATTTTACTAAGTTTGTTTAAAACACATGTCTGACCTTGATTCCATTTTGCTAAGTGGGACCTGTTTTTTTTTTATTTTGTTTATCTTGGTGCCCTTAGATGGATCTGGAAGACTGTTTCCAAGTAGGATTATCTGAGAGGCAGGGGAGAAACCACCACTAAAGTTTGTTGGAGTCATCCTGGGACTGTGGGTCTGGATGGAATAAAAGGAGGAAAGAATAGAGTCACCTTCAGGGGTTCCTGGCTCTGATTCCACCTTACCATGTATGAGGTCTTCACCTGCCATCCATGTTGTGAAAACTAAGACCACTGACAAGTTAAAGAAAACACCCCTTCCCTGATAGTGTTTATAGCAGCAGTCATTGTAATAACATACAAGAGTAAATAATAGCTGTGCAAATGTTGACATGATCCCTTACTGATGGAACACTAACCACAAGAAATAACACACCCTTGTGATGGCTATTCTTGGTTCTCAACTTGACTATATCTGGAATGAACAAAAGACCAAAATTGAGAGCACACCTGTGAGAAATTATTGCTTAAGTTGAAGTAGATAGATCCATGTTAAACAAGGACTTTTGAGGAAGGAAGACACACACATTTAATCCAGACCTAGAGGCTTGGGGATACACCTTTAATTGGTGCTACTTCATTTTTTTGTTTTTGTTTTTTTTTTGTTTTTCGAGACAGGGTTTCTCTGTGTAGCTTTGCGCCTTTCCTGGAACTCACTTGGTAGTCCAGGCTGGCCTCGAACTCACAGAGATCCGCCTGGCTCTGCCTCCCGAGTGCTGGGATTAAAGGCGTGCGCCACCACCGCCCGGCTCATTTTTTTAATAACTACATATTATTCACCACTTACATATTCTCCTTGATGATGATGTCTCTGCTAAACTCTTGTTTTAAAAAATTAAACTAGACCTTTGTTTTGCTTTCTCTTACATTTAATTTTTGTGTGTTTGGGTTTTTGAGTTTAAGCCACTTAAGAAGGACAGCCTCAACTCAAATGAACAGTTTCCCAGGGCTCCCCTTAAACTCCCTGTGTATTCCAGGCTGCCACTGCAGACTTCCATTGCCTCCTGAATATAATTAAAGAAGGACATCACTGTTTCCAGCATCTGAATCTGTTCTTTGAGGACAAGGACATATTTAAGGGTGTGGACCTTGACTGGGGTCTTATTGAGTTTCTTTTGGCTTTGGAGAGAAGTTCTCTTTGGTATGCCCAGACAAACCTATCAAACATCCAGGATTCCTACTTCCTCTGTTTCCCAATGCAAGCCTAAGCCAAAGAAGGAAGATTAAATTATACATTCATTACATATATGGAGGAAATATAGTTAATTTGACCTATTTCTAGATATTTTTCACAATGACCTTCCTGCATATAAGCAATCTTCCTAAGCCTGTCCCACGAGTATCTTGAGCTGTATGGGTTAACCACACACACAATGAAAAGTAACTTTCAGCCTGATTTGGGTTCTTTCCCTTTCTGTTTTTGAAAGGGAGTGTCCTTCCACAGTCTTGACTGTCTTTGAACTCATTCTATAGACCAACCTGGCTGAAAAATAAAGAGATCTGCCTACCTCTGCCTTTTGAGGCCTGGTATCAAATGTTTGACCTCTTGAATCCTTAGAGAGACAATAGAAAAATGATTGGCAAGGGCAGGAATAAGACATACTGAAAAAATATTCTTTTTTTTTTGTTTGGTTTTTTTTGGGTTTTCGAGACAGGGTTTCTCTTTGTAACTTTGTGCCTTTCCTGGAACTCGCTTTGTAGACCAGGCGGGCCTCGAACTCACAGAGATCTGCCTACCTCTGCCCCCTGAGTGCTGGCATTAAAGGCCTGCACCACCACCGCTCGGAAAAAAAATATTCGTTAATTAGTGGAATGTAGGTGGTAGGCCCTATGTACTCTAGCACTCAGAGACTTAGGGAATGTAATCAAGAGTCCTATGGCCTGGGCTGTATACTGAGTTTCACCACAGCATGAAGAGATGGAAGAAAACAGCAGGGAGACAGTAAGACATTTCTCTCCACCTTTGAATTTGGCTTGATTTTCTCTTGCCCCCTGCCCAAAGCAGAATGAGATTTTTCTCATGGTCTCTATGTCTCCATATATGTATATGTATTTACTTCATTGGTTTGTTTTTATTTTAAGACTATCTTGCTGCAGAGCCAGGCTAGCCTTGAACCTACATTCCTTTCACCTCATCTTGGCAGGTAAGAAGATTATGCATGAGCACCACCCATCCTGACTCTAGACCCCTTTAAGGAATGCTCTGGAGAATAAATAAATCTTAAATATTCAATGAGTCTCTGACATCCTCTACTTGATCTCCAGGCAGCATTCTTCTCTCCGTGGTACTATACATATACATGCTGTCATCTGTGGGCAGCTGCATCTGTGTGTTTTGCAGGAGATAAAGTCAGGAATGTCCAACATGTTAGGCAAGTTCTCTACTTCTGAACTATATTTTCACACTTTACCCTCCTTGGGCCTTCCCTTCATTTCTTCCTTTCTTAAAGCTCATCATCACTGTCCCAAAGAGAACTGGTTCGAGCAAGGACACAGAACACTTGGCACTGTAATTCTGAGATGGATGTTACTCATTCTTTGTTGTATGGGGATGATAGACCCCAGACCCAGGGTACTACCTTCTTGGTTGGGCGCCCCAAGAACCCGGACTCCGGTCCAGTTGATGCAAACAGCAAGAGGTTTATTGATGCGGCTGTACAGTCAGTCAGGCTACTCTCCTCCCAAGAGCAGGAGTCGAGCCTACTGTAGCCACATGGGTACTTTTAAAGGAAAAACCCACAAAAGCCGTAAGATTACAATTCCCATACAATTTCGCTTTGATTGATTTATGTCTAGAGGCTAATTTCACAAGATCATGGCCTGATCACAGGGTGGGTACAGTCACATCCGCATGCACATTCTTCCCAAAACCTCAAGGAGGGTATCAGGGTGGGAGTGAAGTTTACACAAAGGTTACAGTGGTCTTTCCTGGAACACTTGCAATTATCCCAGTCACAGTTGAGCACATCTCTTAACAGAAATCTCTTTACATTGTTACATTGTGGCAGGGGTGGCTGAGTCAGTTTGCCCTTGGAACTAGCTTTTTAGTTCCTCATTCTCCTGGGGCTTGGTGGGGTGTGTAAGCCTGAAGGGTTAGGGTCTTTCAGGGACATGGGGATTCACATCTCTAATCTCTCAGCACTCACAGAGTGTAAGACTTGAGGACCAAATTAATAGTAATAATAATGATGATGACGCTTTAAGTATACTAATAAAATAATAATAATGATAATAATAATAATAAAGCCTTGATGTTCTTTATTAATGTTAAAGACAAGTTTTCTATACCATTTGCTAAAAACTAACAGTGTAGTTAAGGTAATTAAATAGAAATTCATGAACTAGGCATGATGTGGTAATGGCTTTAACCACAGTAGTCTGAAGGCAAAGGCTGACTCAACTCTATGTATCTGAGGCTAACTTGGTCCATAGAGCATCTTCTAGGAAAGCCAGACATGCAGAGTGAAAAGCCATCAAAAAAGAAAGAACAAGGGACATAGGAAAGAAATCATGACTACCTACCTCTTTGTGGGAGCCTATAGAGGTTTCCTAGTGAGATCCGTGCTTGCTTTACCTAGCAGGACTGCATAAGAAGATGACTGGACCATGGACCTGGATGCCAGGTGTTTGGAAGGGTCTATACTTGGTTGTATCTAGCAAAGGGGAGGTCTTTTTCTCCTCCCCTTGGCATTGTTATAAAAAGTCATTTTGAATAAAGTTCTGGGCCTTTGGGTATTGACCCAGGTCCTCCTGAAGCTATCTTGTATTTCTGTCTTCCTTCTTCTCAGCTAGGCCTTTCACTCTAAGTTCTGTATTCCTCTCTCCTCCTCATAGGAACCCTGTAAAAGGTGAGGGCTGGTCCCCCACACCTCTTGAATTCCTGCTAAAATATTTCAGACTGCCAAAGCTTTAGAGAACAAAATAGTTTTTCAGAGCTATTCCATCATCTTGGCTGTCTGAACCCAATCTAAAGAGAAAGCTGGGCTCAAAAATGCAGAGATCTGCCTACCTCAGCCTCCTGAGGGCTGAGATTAAATGCTTGGCTTTTTTTAATTCAATTTGTTATTGATTCTTTGTGGGTTTCACAACATACATCCCAATCTCCCTGTTCCTTCATAGCCATCCTCCACCCTTACAGCCTCTCCCACAAAACAAAACAAAATTCAAAAGAGAAACAAAAAAATCAAAACAAAATCAACCAAAATAACTACCATACAAAAATAAAGTCCCAAAGTAGAGGCTGTAGTGTGACATAGTGAGTCCCACAGTGTACCCTTTAGTCCATCTTTACTTTACTTTACATCTTTACTTGTAAGTGTTCATTGCAATGAGTCATTGTTCTGGTCTGAGGTCTCTGGCTTCTCCTACATGGGTCCTCACTGGGACTCCTCTTGGATAACCTTCGTTGTTGCCTTGTGTCATAGAGATCCTTTGTGTCACAGAGATCCTGCAGCTTTGGATCTGTAGGTCTGGCCATTTCACATGCTCCAGCAGTTCATACATGAGGTGAATGTTGGATGAGCCACCTCATAGTCCTGGTTCTGGGCTTGGGTGGTAGCTGGGTTGGTCAGCCTCCCAGCTTTCCCTCATGGACACCAACAAGGTGAGTTCTCTAGCATTGCCATTGCTAGCTCACCCACTGCAGCAGGCAGCAAGGAGTACACTCACCTCTCCTGTCCTCTCACCCTCAGGCTGTCTCACCTGCACCACCACCCCACCAACAAGGTCAGATCTACTTTGTTGTCCTTGTGAGGTATCAGAACTGGTGTCCTGGTGGGGTGTCAGAACTCATTCTCTGGCTTGACGAAGCATTGAATGACTTGAGCTAATCCTCAATACTCACTTGATCTAGGGGACGCCTGAGATTGTAGTCTTGGATCACGTTTGCTTTCTTATTTATTTTTTCTCTCTGCCGTGGTCATGGGAAATAAAGCTTCCCACTCTATTAGCCCTATATCTCCCCTGGATGTCTTCTGTAAATTATCTTTTTTATGGTTTTTCAAGACAGGGTTTCTCTGTGTAGCTTTGGAGCCTGTCCTGGAACTCACAGAGATCCGCCTGCCTCTGCCTCCCAGTGCTGGGATTAAAGGCATGTGCCACTAACGCCTGGCTGTCTTCTGGAAATTCTTAAGCCTCTCAGCTTAATGCCTTACTTGAAGACCTCTAAGCTTGTCTGCCTTTGTACTAAGAAAAGGTCTAAATATCCCTTAGATAATAATAAAAAATGGCCACCTAATGGCTCCTTAGACCCCGATATTTTACAGGAATTATCTAACTTCTACCAGAGAATGGGCAGATGGAAAGAGTTACCTTATATCCAATCTTTTCTTACCTGAGTTCTAAACCCTCCCTTCTTGATTCCTTCTCTCCTTTCCATATGCCCCAATACCTTCTAATAACCTGCTTCCTGAGGAGTGCAGACAAGTTTGGGAGCAGGCAAAGATACATGCAGACAAGTTTCATCAAACTAATGCTGCCCATCCACCTGGGGCCAAGGCTGTTCCCGATCAGGACTCATTGGAATTACAATACCCTAGGTGGTTCTCTAGTTAGGGATTGGTTTACAACCTCGCTCCTGGCAGGTCTTCATAAAGCTGTCCTCAACCAGTAAATTATGAAAAGCTAAAAAATGTAATTCAAGATAATAAAAAAAATCCGTCTCACTTTGTAGAACTGCTTACAAAGGCTCTCTTACACATACGAGTCTTAATCCTAAGAGTCCAGAGGGCAGACAGCTCCTTATGACCCACTTTGTCTCCCAGAGCTTCCCTGACACTAGGGCTAAACTTAAGCATCTGGAGAGAGGGCCTCTGACCCCACACGCAGAAGTCTTAGTGGTAGCATTTAAGGTGTACCATGGGAGAGATGAAAAAGCCCATAGACGTGACTGCCAAATGCTGACAGAAGCTTTCTAACCAGCTGCCTGAAGGCCTCCGGGTCCCTGTATTAAGTGTGGTAGAGAAAGCCACTGGGCTCATGCCTGCCGTGCCCCATGCGGGCCACCTTGTCCAAAGTGCCCCCATGAGGGACACTGGTCAGCTGACTGCCCGTGTACACCTCGTGGCATGGGGACATCAAACAAAGACCACCTGCCAGCCCATCTCCTAGGTTTGGCCATTTGCAAGGATCGAAGGTGCCCTGTTCCCTGCCCAACCACAGGCATCTCTCACAGGGAACCTAGGGTAGCCATTATGGTATCGGGGTGATCCATTTCCTAACTTTTGACACTGGAGCCACTCAATCCTAAGGGAGTTTTGGGGTCCCACCTCTCCTCATCTCCCTATGTCAAGGTAGGGAGATAGCCTTACCTACCTAACCAGACCCTACCATTTAGTTGTATTTTCAGGGGTATCCCTTTCACCCACACATTTTTAGTTGTTCTAATCTGCCCTGTGCCCCTAATGGGAAGAGATTTTCTCGCTAAGGTAGGACCTTTTATTTTGTTTGCTCCTCCCATTTGACTTACCTCAGACTTGTCAGAAGTTCCTTTCCTCCTCCTCCTAGCCACCCATCCTACTAGCTCTAACATTTCACATCCCTTGCCAGCTTCTCAGGTGGACCCCAAAGTCTGAGACACCCAGAACCCTTCTGTATTATCCAGTTGCAAGACCCTACCAGGTAAGTTACCCAAGCTCAGTACACTCTCTCACTCCAGATCCTTAGGGGACTTAAGCCTGGCATTTCTGACCTTCTCAGAAAAAAGCATGTTCCAGCTCCCCCCTCTTGCTAACACTAACCAATAAAATTCTGATAGCAGAGTACTAAACATTATATCATGACTACCAGCTCAAGATTTTAAATTCCCTGTGGCTGCTTCTTAATATGCTTAAAATTTTTTTCAAGCTCCAGAGCCAGCTTGAATCCACCTGGACAAGTCAGATCCACTTCAGATAAGTATAATTCAAACTTTCCTGGTCCTGAGACCCTCCTCCCTCACCCTGGGACCCCATAGGACCCCAACCAAGGTAAAAAAAAATTCTAAACTCCCTCTTCTGCCCTGCCAGCACCTTGTCAGACCCAAACAGTCACAGAGCTTGAAGGAGTAGAAGGCAATGAACTTTTCCCAAAGCAGCAGAGGATAATCCACTACGTCAGGACATCTGGCTACCCCAAAAGCCCTCTTCCCTACTCCCAAAAGTTAACTGATGCTAACCGAGTCAACTGGAAGCAGTTTCAGGAGACACAACATCCCCATTCCTGTTTACCCACCATTTTTTTTTTATAAAAATACAGAGTCTGGAATGTTAGACTGCCTAGCCACTCCCCCAGCTACATGACAACATGCACCTGGCAAGATGCTTAGTCATCCCAGGGCCTTGCACAATACGTAATCCATGCACTGTGTGATCATGTAATTTGCATGAACATGTAATCTATGCACATGCATGGCATAGCTACTTAAGCCCATATGCACATATGCGGGTGAGGGGGACCTATAAAAGTGGGTTCAACTTATTCCTCGCCTCTTCCTACACGGTCATTCCATAGGCCTATGCACATCTTTCTCATTCCCTTCCCTTAATAAACTCTTATATTGGGTTTTGTCATACTTTGTGGCTTTTCTCACAGAGTAAACAGTGCAGCTTAATATTGCACCTTGTAATAAATAGCACTGAGATTCTGAGGTGGATGTTACTCATGTTTTGTTGTATCAGGGCATGGGGGTTCATATCTCTAATCTCAGCATTCCCAGAGTATAAAACTTGGGGGCCAACCTGGTCTACATCAATAATTCTATGCCTGAAAAACTACCTAGTGAGATCATATCACAACTTAATAATAATAATAACAACATAATTATAATAGTACTAGTAATAATAATACTAAAGTCTGTTATTTAAATTAATGTTAAAGACAAACTTTCAATATCATTTATAAGACTAATAATGTGGTTACTGTGATTAAAAAGAAATTCATGAACCAGGCCTGATGTCATAGTCTATGGCTTTGATCACAGTAGTCTAAAGGCAGAGGCTGACTCAACTCTGGGAGTCTGAGTTAACTTGGTCCATAGAGCACCTTCTAAGAGAGTGACAAGTTGTCAAAAAGGAAAAAGAATTAAAGAAACAAAGCAAGCCAGGTGGTGGTGGCACATGCCTTTAGTCCCAGCACTTGGGAGGCAGAGCCAGGCAAATCTCTTTGAGTTCAAGGCCAGCCTGGGCTACCAAGTGAGTTCCAGGAAAGGCGCAAAGCTACACAGAGACCCTGTCTTGAAAAACAAAACAAACAAACAAAAAAAAAAAAACAAAGAAAAATGCATGAACCAAATTACCACTTGAATTCCTGCTGAAATATTTCAGTTGCCAAAGCTTTTGAGAATGAACTGGTCTTTCAGAGCTTTTCGTCATCTTTAAGAAAGTAATTGTGATAGAATGGAGAAATGGTACAGCAGTAAAAGGTGTTAGATACTTTTCCAGAAGACTGGCATCCAATTCACTGTATGCTCAAGGCAGTTGACAATAGTCGGTAACTCCAGTTATCCAGGGGATCCAACAGCCTCTTCTGGCCTCTGAGGGCACCATATGCTCATGGTGCACAGACCCACCTGTGTAACAGGGCCCAAGTGTTAACAGGCTCCCATACCTAAGTACAACTGTCTCCATGATGGAAGTACCATTCAGGGTATAAAACGCAACACTTGTGTAAAAAAACAGCAATCCCTGCCAAAAATAAAACAAAGGCTTAGTCGACCAAAGTCCATAGTTCTCAGAATACCTTAAAGTGTTCAAATCTTGCTTGAAATACAGTAACATTTGGCTTCTGTGGTGCCATTTCTGGCTAATTGTTCTTGTTAACTGAAGTTTGTCCACCCAAAATATGGTTTTTGTGCTTAAAAGCTCACCCTGAGAAAGGCTACTTGCTGCACTGGAATCCCAAACACCTCATGTACTTCTGCCAGCTGGCTAATAGATTTTCTATTGGCTTAATTCCAGTTCAAGCACTACCTCATTCTCTCTCTCTCTCTCTCTCTCTCTCTCTCTCTCTCTCTCTCTCTCTCTCTCTCTCTCTCTCTGACTGTGTTTGCATTTGTGTGTGCTTTTATGTCTTTCTGTGTGTGTTCTGTCAGTTTTGTTTTCTTTTAAGGACCAGTGGCTTTTTCTGGTATGAGGACACTCCTGCCGATTAAGATTTGTGCCTCTTCCTGTTGGGGACCTGAATCCTTTTGGCTGTGCCAAGTCCCCCAGAGAACCACCTACCCGAAATAAAAGTTCTACCTACCCCATTCCTGGAATGAGAGGCTATATGAACAGAGCCTGTAAATTGAGCCCCAGGTGGTTCTCAGTTTCCACATGGGAAGCTGCTCTCAGTCTCCAGGAGCAAGTTCATGGGAGCTCTGGGCTGGCAAGGTAAAGCATTTGCTTTGCAAATGAGGGGTCTTGCAGAAATTGCCTACCTTCATTTCAAATTACACATTTGAGGGAAGCAGTACCTGCCACTCTGACCCTAAACCCACATACAGAATAGTAACTGGGGCTACTAGTTAGCCACCTGCGAAAGGATCCTAACTGAGGAACCAAAAATTCAGAGATCAAAACCAGTTGATTGCCAGGCTGTGATGGCACATGCCTTTAATCCCAGCACTTGGGAAGCAGAGCCAGGCTGATCTCTGTGAGTTCAAGGCCAGCCTGGTCTACAGTGCAAGATCCAGAATGTGCACCAAAACTACACAGAGAAACCCTGTCTCAAAACAAACAAACAACAACAACAACAACAACAACAACAACAACAAAAAACCCAGTTGATTGATTTATCCTGTATTGAGGGGTGAGCAGCATTGGATCCAGACTTTCAGGAGAGCTAGGCTGGGAATTGCTGAGTAGATTGAGTCACTGAAGTTATATTCCTGTTCTCTAGGCTTAGTGAGTCCCTCCAAACATGATGAACTGGAGAAAGATGATAGATGTGGGGAACATTTTACATATCCTCGTTTCAAAGGGGAACGGTCTCAAAACCTATACTTCAGGAACTTTTGAATATATTCTTCTGGAAACCAGAATACTCTCTCACTTTTAGGGCCCTGCAGAATAAGCATGGAAGTTCAAAATCTGAAGAGGACAGAACTCACAATTTAAAAATATAAAATACAAGGTATTGAGAAGCTGAATCTAAACAGTCAACATGACTGAATTGAGAAGTATTTAGGATCTGCATCTAGCACAATAAACAAAATACACTTGTGATGGTTACTCTTGGTTCCCAACTTAATTAGACACAGAATAACAAAAATCTGAACATGGAGGGCAAACCTGTGAGAAAGTTTTTTTCTTAAATTGAAGTAGGTAGATTCACTTCCAATATGAATTTAGAGGTAGAAAGACACAAACATTTAACCCTGATTTCAAGGCCTGAAGACAGACACCTTTAATACAGTCTTGAGTCTGGCAGACACACCCTAGATTGGGCCACACCCTATACTTGAAGCATATAAAAGGACATGGAGGAAGGAAGCTCTTTCTCTTTGCCTGCTTGCCCTCACCTTGCACAAGTCCATTCCTTCCCTGACCTTAGAGAATTTCTCTTTGGAATTCTAGCATTTACTGAAGACCAGCCAACACTTCCAACCTCCTGGACTGAGTAAGTACCTGATTCTTGGACTTTTTCTTCACGAACAGCCAATGTGGGATTAGTGGGACAGCCTTAAGACATTCTAATAAATCCACTTCCTTCATACCCAGAGAGATTCCGTATACATGTGCTGTTACTTTGGAGAACTGAAGTACATTTTTGATACGAGTGTATAAAATGATCCAATTTTTTAAAAGTTGTATTTAATGGTCAAAACTAGTTACCTATTGAACTAAGATTCAATCTAGAAAAAAAAAATGGAGTGATGTAAGGGTTCCTAGTAGCCTAGACTGTCTTCTCTGACTCTACTATTGAAATCTGGATAGAAAATTTCAGAGACTCAAGTTTCCACACTCATAGAGGAAGGAACAGAGGAGAAACAGAAACTAAAAATCTAAATCTGTGTGTATTCTTGTGTCTCACAGGGTAGAGATAACACAATTGCTAGTTCTTCATTTTGGATCCAGTTGAACCTTCAAACTACCTCCAGGAAAAATGTCAGGACAGGATAGCCCAGAGCTAGGATTACACACAGATCACCATCCAGAATTTCTCCTACAGGTGTACCATTAGCAACTTTTGTTGTATTCTGGAGGAAATTTGGGAACACATTAGAAGCCCAACTTTCTTAATAAGTGCCTATGACAAATGTTGTTTGAGAGTAAACCCGAACGGAGTGGATGAAGGAAGTGTAAATTACCTGTCAGTTTACCTAGTGTTACTCAGCTGTCTAAAGAGTCATACTTGGGCAAAGTCTTAAACACTGAAGGAAAGAAAATCCAAGGTGGGGGAGCCAGAAGGGCTTTAGGTTCTTGCCATGCTATCACTGGGGATTCAAAAAGTTCATCCTTTGAAATTTCCTCTTATCCCATGCTTCTTTGGTTCTCGCAGACGATGGGTTCATCCTTCTCTGCAAGGTGAGTGAGGTCCAGGGCTCCTTCAGCATCTCTGATCAGAACACAATGGCAGGGATGCAGGTTCCAAGCTGCATATTGGCAGATGAGCTAGGAGAGCTGTGGGAGAATTCCCACTTCACAGACTGCTGCCTGGTGGTAGCTGGCCAGGAATTTCAGGCTCACAAGGCCATCTTAGCAGCTCACTCTCCAGTTTTCAGAGCCATGTTTCAACATGACATGAAGGAGAGCAAAAGTAGCCGAGTCGAGATTCATGACCTGGAGCCGCAAGTCATTAAGACAATGAAGGACTTCATTTACACCGGAAAGGCACCAGACCTGGACAGCATGGCAGATGTTCTGCTGGCAGCTGCTGACAAGTATGGCTTGGAGCGTTTGAAGGTCATGTGTGAGGATGCCCTCTGCAGGGAGCTCTCTGTGGAAAATGCTGCCCACACTCTCTTCCTGGCTGACCTCCACAGCTCATGGCAGCTGAAAACCCTGGCACTGGATTTCATTACAGCTCATGTTTCTGAGGTCTCTGAGACCTCAGGCTGGAAGATAATGGAGGGCTCATACCCCCACTTGGTGGCTGAAGCATATGGCTCCCTGTCTTCTGCACAGGATACTTTCCTGGAACCCCCACTCAAACGCATGAAGCGATCCTAAAACCTGGTCAGCTATGACCTATACTTGTCTCCAAGAAGCAGTCAGTGTTGTTAACAATGACACCTGGGTAGACTATGGGATTTTTGGAGTATTTTCAGTGAAACTAGGGAAAGTGAGATGGTGGTTCAGGCTTTAATACACCTGTTAATGTGTTGAATGGACAGTTAGAGAGAGGCAGAGACTGGACTCTGGCATATTTTGTGGTTTGATAATTTGTCTCATGAGTTGGAAACTGCAATTCAATTTAGTTGCTGGCTCCATGGACATCCCAATAGGGCTTCTTTGGAGAAACCTGTCTGGATTGGACTGAGAAGAACATATGACCAAGGGCTCAGCAAAGGACCAAACAAAAATGAATGTTTGCTTACAAGAGAAGTAGAAGAGAATGAAGACTTTTTCTCTAAACTCTGTGTGTGGGATTGGAGAGATGAGTCAGTTGCAATAGCAATTGTTGCTCTTGCAGAGGACCCTTTTTTCAGTCCTCCTCGTCTCCACGGGCACATCCATCTCTGTAGACAGTACCTACCCAAATAAAATATGAAATTAATAAGAATTTTAAAATCAGTTAGTGGATTCTGGTGGTGTTTCTGTTTGAAGAATCCTATTTTAGTCTATCTAGCTCTGCTCAGCTGTGGAAGTTTGTGCTGAGTCCTTACTCCTACACACACACAAAATTCAGTGAAATGATCCCTAATGAAATTCTGTTATACTCATAGTTTGATGCCTCGCCCAATCGACATCAGTTAGGCTTTCTCCAGCTTCTGATGAGAACAGATACTGAAGTCCACAGCCAAACATTAGATAGAGCTCAGGGAACCTCAAGGAAGAAAAGGCATGACTGTAGGGTGAATCAAAGGTATCATGTAAAAGGAGCACAGAGATTCAACTAAACAGGGTCCACGGAGGTTCACAAAGACTGAAGAGGGAATCACAGAGCATTCATGGGTCTGTACTAAGTTCTCTGTGTACACACTGTGCTTGTTTAGCTCATGGGTTTTGTGGAAGTCCTAGCAGCAGGAGTATGGAGAGTCTCAGAACTATTTGTCTGATCTTGGAACCTTTTATTCCTTCTGGGCTGGCTCCTCCAGCCCTCATAAGAGGGTTTGTGCCTACTATTATTACATTTTGTTATCTTGTGTTCATTTGATAGGCCCTGGAGACCTGTGCTTTTCTGAAGGGAAACAGAGGAGTAGTGCATATATGTGGAGTGGAGGGAGGGGAGACTATGTTCAGATGGGATTGTATGAGAGAAGAAAAAATAAAAACACAAAAAAGAAAGAACTATTAGAAAGACATTTGGGGAAGAAGTATTTGGACAGAACTGCAAAGGAGCAAAGAATGTGAAGATCATTTTGTCCCCAGTAAATGTCCACAAAATTTGTCTTCACTTTTAACCTGATTACAGTTGCTGCTAAATGCCAAATCTGCCAGGAGGTATCACCGTTTCTTCAGCCTGGCCACCCAACTACTTCATGACAGGATGACTACATTGGGCCACTTCCTCTGTGGAATGGACAACATGGGATAGGATTTACCAGGAAGTATTTTTCTCCAAAGCCCTGACTTGGATGTAGGCACCAGGTGTTAGAAAAGGAAATAGAAAAGAAATCAATCAATCACTATCACCCCTAGTGACATCTTGGGAAAAAAATTGTTATCTGTTTCCATGATTTTAAGTTTTTCTGGCCTGGAAGTTTTGATTCCAGTGTGAGTGGTCAGGTGGGGGCAGTGCTCCTGTTTGGAGCCAGAACAAACAGTTCATTGACCTGGAAGCTCAGACTTCTCCCAAGCCACTTTGAGCTCCTGATGTCCTTAATCCAACAGGCCAAGAAGGAAATAAGTGGGACCTATTCTTTCTGATTTTGCTTATCTTAGTGGTTAGATGCATTTGGAAGTGTATTTCCAAGTAGAATTACCTGAGATGCAAGGGAAAGATCACCACTCTAGTGTGCTGAGTCAATTCAGTACTGTGGATCTGAACGGAATAAAAGACAGCAAAGAAGAGAGTCATCTTCAGGGGTTCCTGGCTCTGTTTCCCACTCATCATGATGAGCTCTTCACCTGTCTCCATATCTTAAAGACTAAGACCACTATCAAGTTAAGAAAAACAAGGAAAAGTGACTACTGAACGTTGCCAAGACAGGGTAAGATTGTCTTTAAAAATTCCTGCTTCTGAAAATGTTCTGTCAGATATTCTAGGTCTGTAGACAAATTGGTTGCCATAATGATGCCAAGGAACTTTAGGTGACTGTCCAGGCTGCCAGCTGTTTCTGTCTATTCTCACAAGAATTTCAGAAAATGCTTGCTTGCATTTTTTTGTTTTCTCTGGTATTTTATGTTTCTTCTCTGGTCTTTGATAGAGTTGAAGACTAGACAGTTGTGGTTAAAATCTTCTCATATCATAGCTATAACATATTAGTACTCGAGTTAGAATCTTCAAGACAGGAGTAATCTCTGTAATTTGGCATTTAACCATGTTCTTGACATTTAGCATGTCTTTCTTGCTTGATATTATTCTTGTTGGTTGTAATTCCAGTTTTGTTTATATTATTACTCTTTGTTTTTCCTGAACAATACTTGATAATCATTCTTATTGTATATAGTTTGCATTAAGATTTGAACCTTTTTATTTAGACTTTAAAGGTTAAATTATATCAGGATTGAATTATACAGTTACAGAGAGACAGCCTGTTTTCCTTTTTCTTTTTTGTTTTTCAAGACAGGGTTTCTCTGTGTAGCTTTGCACCTTTCCTGGAACTCACTTGGTAGTCCAGGCTGGCCTTGAACTCACAGAGATCTGCCTGGCTCTGCCTCCCAGAGTGCTGGGATTAAAGGCGTGCACCACCACTGCCCGCTAGACAGCCTCTTTTCAAACAACCAAACTCAGCAACCTTACAGGTACTGCCAAAAGCTCATGTGAAAGCTAACCTGACTCCAAGGGAAATGTTAGATTTAAGGAGATTTAAAGAAGCTATAGTATCATACGGCATGCATTTTCTATTTATAAAGCAGATGTTAAATTTGTGGTCAACTTGTAATAAATATAGCCCTCAGGACTTGACAGAATTAATTATAGCTGTTCTAGAGGCCAGTCCACAGTTACAATGGAGAACCTGGTTTAAAGAGGAGGTTAAAACAATTGAACAATGATGCAGGGATACAGGTGTGGAAATTACCCAGGATCAGCTTCTTGGAGAGGGCAATCATGCTGATATACAAAGACAATCTTTATATGATAACCAAACCCTAATTCTATGCCACATGGCAGCCATGAATGCATGGGGCAGAAATGAGTAAGCAAAAAAAAAAAATTTGAGTCATTTACCAAAGATATACAAGGCCCCAAAGAATCCTTCACAGATTTCTTACAAAGGTTGTCTTCAGCAGTAAATAGAACAATGCCAGTTCAGAAGCTAGACAGATAATAATTGAATGTTTGGCTTTTGAGAACATGAATGCAGCATGCAAAAGAATAATTAGGCTATTAAAGTCAAGATCAGCATGCTTGGAGGATTGGAATAGGGACACAATTAATATTGAGTCCCATGAACATGATATGTGGATAGGAGGGTGATGTCAAAAGCTTTGAGGAAAAGGAATAATGTCATAAGTTTTAAATGTGGTAAAAAAAGGTCATTTGAAACGAGAGTGTAAACAAGGCATTCCTAGAAACAATGTTTTCAAGGAACAATGGCAAGAGACTGACCATACCTTCTGAATTATGCAGAAGGTGTAGTAAGGGTAAACACAGGACTAAGGAATGTAGATCAGCAAGGGTCAGAGGAGGAAATCCTTTGCCTCTGCTATTGGGAAATTCCCTGGGAGGCCTCATGCAGGCCCCATGGCAAATTCAGTTCAGAACTTTGCTGCCATTGTGGGAGAAAACACTTCTCAGAGCAATTAAATAACCAAATGCAATAGATAACACCACAGCAGTAAACCCCAAAGAGGAGAAGTACACACATACTACCACCAAAAGATAACAGGAATGAACAATCACTGGTCATTAATATCCCTTAATATCAATGGACTTAATTCATCTATAAAAAGACACAGGCTAACAGAATGGATACAAAAGTAGGACCCTTCTTTCTGCTGCATACAAGAAACACACCTTAAATTCAAAGATAGACACAAAGAATAAAAGGCTGGGAAAAGATTTTCCAATCAAACGGTCTTAAGAAGCAAGTGGGTGTAGCCATCCCTAATATCCAGCAAAATTGATTCAAACTAAAATCAATCAAAAGGATCAAGAAGGGCATTACATACTCATCACAGGAAAGATCCACCAAGATGAAGTTTCAATTCTGAACACTTATGCCCCAAACACAAGGGCACCCACATATGCAAAAGAAACATTACTAAAGCTTAAACCACATATAAAACCCCAAACATTAATAGTGGGAGACTTCAACACCCAACTTTCACCACTGGGCAGATCTACAAAATTGAAACTAAACAGAGAAATAAAGGACTTAACTGATGTTATGACACAAATGGACTTAATTGATATCCAGAGAACATTCTATCCTAACCAAAAAAAAATATACCTTCTTCTCAGCAACCCATGGAACCTTCTCTAAAATTGACCACATACTTGGCCACAAAGCAAATCTCAACAGATACAAAACAATTGGAATAACCTCCTGCTTTCTATAAGACCACCATGGTTTAAAGTTAGATTTCAACAACAATAAAAACTACAGAAAGCCTAAAATCTCATGGAAACTGAAAAATGCTCAACTAAATCACCAATGGGTTAAGGAAGAAATAAAGAAAAAAATAAGAGACTTCCTAGAGATCAACTAAAATGAATATACCACATGCCCAAACTTATGGGATGCTATGAAAGCAGTGCTAAGAGGAAAATTCAGGGCACTAAATGCCCACATAAAGAAATTGGAGAAATCTCACACTAGTGACTTAACAGCACACCTGAAAGCTCTAGAACAAGAAGAGGCAAACTCACAAAGGAGGAATAGATGCCAGGAAATAATCAAATTGAGAGCTGAAATCAATATAATAGAAATAAAGAAAACAATACAAAAAAATAATGAAACAAAGTGTTGGTTCTTTGAGAAAATCAACAAGATAGACAAGCACTTATCCAAACTAACCAAAAGGTAGAAAGAGAGCATCCAAATTAACAAAATGAGAAATGAAAAGGGGAACGTAACAAATAACACTGAGGAAATCCAGAAAATCATCAGGTAATACTTAAAAAACCTCTAAGCCACAAAACTGGAAAATCTAAAAAATGGATAATTTTTTGGATAGGTACCACATACCTAAGTTAAATCAAGATTGAGATAAACTATTTAAATAGTCCAATAACCCCAAAGGAAATAGAATCATTCATTAAAAGTCTCGCAACCAAAAAAAGCTCAGGACCAGATGATTTCAGTGCAGAATTCTACCAGATCTTCAAAGAAGAGTTAATGCCAATAATCTTTAAAGTGTTCCACACAATAGAAACAGAAGGAACATTACCAAACTCCTTCTATGAGGCTACAATTACCCTGATTCCTAAGCCAAACAAAGATGCAACAAAGAAAGAGAATTACAGAACAGTCTCCCTCATGAACATTGATGCAAAAGTATTCAATAAAATACAGGCAAGCAGACTCCAAGAACACATCAAAACAATTATCCATCATGATCAAGTAGGCTTCATCCCAGGGTTACAAGAGTGGTTCAACATACAAAACTCCACCAATGTAACACACCATACAAACAAACTGAAAGAAAAAAAACCACATGATCATCTCACTAGATGCTGAAAAGCATTTGACAAAATGCAACACTCCTTCATGATAAAGGTCTTGGAGAGAACAAGAATACAGGGAACATACCTAAACATAATAAAGGCAATTTACAGCAAGCCAGCAGCCAACATCAAATTAAATGGAGAGAAACTCAAAGCAATTCCACTAAAATCAGGAACAAGACAAGGCTGTCAACTCTTCCCATACTTATGCAATGTAGTACTTGAAGTTCTAGCCAGAGCAATAAGACAATATAAGGAGATCAAGGGGATACAACTTGGAAAGGAAGAAGTCAAGCTTTCGCTATTTGCAGATGACATGATAGTATACATGAGTCACCCCAAAAATTTGACCAGGAAACTCACAGCTTATAAACACCTTCAGCAACACAGCAGGATAAAAGATTAACTCAAAAAAATCAGTAGCACGCAGATACACAATTGACAACCAGGCTGAGAAGGAAATCAGAGATACAACACCCTTTACAATAGCCACAAATAATATAAAATACCTTGGGGTAATTCTAACTAAGCAAGTGAAGGACCTATATAGCAAGAACTTTAATTCTCTGAAAAAAGAAATTGAAGAAGATGTCAGAAAATGCAAAGAGCTCCCATGCTCATGGGTAGGCAGGATTAACATAGTAAAAATGGCAATCTTACCAAAAGCAATCTACAGATTCAATGAAACCCCATCAAAGAACAATACTCATCTTCATATGGAAAAACAAAAAACCCAGGATAGCCAAAAGAATCCTGTATAATA
Source organism: Peromyscus eremicus (assembly GCF_949786415.1). Lineage (NCBI taxonomy): Eukaryota > Metazoa > Chordata > Mammalia > Rodentia > Cricetidae > Peromyscus > Peromyscus eremicus. The sequence continues at coordinate 67,651,113 of NC_081421.1, forward strand.
AAACAACCTCGGGAGGCATCACGATCCCTGACCTCAAGCTCTTGTTTAGAGCTACAATAATAAAAACAGCTTGGTACTAGCATAAAAACAGATATGTGAAACAATGGAATCAAATTGAAGACTCTGATAATAATCTGCACATCTATGAACATATAATTTTTGACAAAGTAGCCAAAACTGTACAATGGAAAAAAGAAAGCATCTTTAACAAATAGTGCTGGCATAACTGGATGTCAACATGTAAACGGCTGCAAATAGATCCATATCTGTCACAGTGTACAAAACTTAAGTTCAAGTGAATCAAAGACCTCAATATAAATCCAGCTACTCTGAACCTGATAGAAGAGAAAGTAGGAAGTAGTCTTGAACACATTGGCACAGGAGATCACTTCTTAAATATAACAACAGTAGCAGAGACACTGAGAGAAACAATCAATCAGTGGGACCTTTTGAAACTGAGAAGCTTTTGTAGAGCAAAGGACACGGTCAACATGACAAAGCCACAGTGTACACAATGGGAAAAGATGTTCACTAACCCAACATCTCACAGAGGGCTGATATCCAGAATATATAAGGAACTTAAGAAATTAGACATCAAAATGCCCAACCGTCCAAATAAGAAATGGGCTGTAGAGCTACACTGAGAATTCTCAACAGAGGAAGCTCAAATGGCTGAAAGACATTTAAGGAATTGCTCAACATCCCTAATCATCAGCGCAATGCAAATCAAAATGACTCTGAGATACCATTTTACACCTGTCAGAATGGCTAAGATCAAAAACACCGAAACAGCTTATGCGAGAGGATGTGGAACAAGGGGAAATCTCCTCCATTGTTGGTGGGAATGCAATCTTGCACAGCCAATTTGGAAATCAATATGGAGCTTTCTTAGAAAATTAAGAATCAATCTTTCCCAAGATCCAGCTATACCACTCTTGGGCATATTCCTAGGAATTCTCAATCATACCACAATGGCACATGCTCAGCTATGTTCATAGCAGCATTATTTATAAAAGCCAGAACCTGGAAACAACCTAGATGCCCTTCAACTGAAGAATGGATAAATAAAATGTGGTACATATACTCAACGGAGTACTACTCAGCAGAGAAAAACAATGACATCATGAGCTTTGCAAGCAAATGGATGGATCTAGAAAAAATCATCTTGAGTGAGATAACCCAGACTCAGAAAGACAAACATGGTATGTACTCACTCATAGGTGGATACTAGATATAAAACAAAGAATGACTAGACTGCTACTCACAACTCCAGGGAGGCTACCTAGAAAAGAGGACCCTGAGAAAGACACAGGGATTGCCCAATGACAGAGAAATGGATGAGATCTACATGAGCAAACTTGACATGAGGAGGGGTAATGAAGGGCAAGGGTTGAGGAAAAGAGAGTTTAGTGGAGCATGAGAACCCTGCTAAGTCAAGAACAGTGATGGAGAACAAGGAAAAAGTGACCATAATAAAGGAAGACCCCATGGGAATAGGAAGAAGCAAAGTGCTAGAGAGGGCCCCAGAAATACACAAAGATACCTCCACAATAGACTACTGGCAATGGTCGAGAGATAGCCCGAACTGACCTACTCTGGTGATCAGATGGCCAAACATCCTAACTGTCATGGTAGAACTCTCATCTATGACTGATGGAAGTGAATGAAGATCCATGGCCATGACCCAGGTGGAGCTCCGGGAGTCGAATAGGCAAGAAAGAGGAGGGATTGTATGAGTGAGAATTGTTGAGACCATGCTGTGGGATGGTCTGTATGGCAAATGTGTTGCTCATTAGTCAATAAATTAAACACTGATTGGCCATTGGCTAGGCAGGGAGTGTAGGCAGGACAAGGAGGAGAATAAAGCTGGGAAGTGGAAGGCTGAGTCAGAGAAACACTGCCAGCCGCCACGATGACAAACAGCATGTGAAGATGCCGGTAAGCCACGAGCCATGTGGCAAGGTATAGTTTAATATAAAAGGATTAATTTAAGCTGTAAGAACAGTTAGCAAGAAGCCTGCCACGGCCATACAGTTTGTAAGCAATATAAGTCTCTGTGTTTACTTGTTTGTGTGGCTGTGGGACTGGCAGGTGATAGAGATTTGTCCTGACTGTGGGCCAGGCAGGAAAACTCTAGCTACAAAACCATGATTAGAAAGAGCACAGGGACAAATAGCCAAACTAGTGGAAACGCATGAACTATGAACCAGTAGCTGAGGAGCCCCCGAATGGTTCAGCCCCTCTGGATAAGTGAGACATTGGGATTAGCTTGAACTGTTTGGGAGGCCCCTAGGCAGTGTGACCAGGACCTATCCTTAGTGCATGACCTGGCTCTTTGGAACCTGGGGCCTATATAGGGACATTTTGCTCAGCCTGCGTGAAGGGAGGAGGGAACTGGAACTGTATGGACTGGATCTACCAGGCTGAGCTGAATTCCCAGGGGAGTCCTTGCACTGGAGGAGATGGGAATGGGGGTTGGGCTGGAGGGAGGCGGGGGTGGGGTGGTGCAGTAGGAGGGAGGACAATGGGAATCCGTGACTAATACGTAAAATCAAATTAAATTACAAAATAAAAAAAATTTAAAAAACCATGAGACAAAGAGAGAGAAGGAGAGAGAGAGAGAGAGAGAGAGAGAGAGAGAGAGAGAGAGAGAGAGAGAAATAGATCAGTGGAGGGTCTTCCCACAGGGAATGTTAACTAGCCCAACCCTGTGCCAATATTTTGTATGAGAGCTATTGGAAGTTTGGAAAGTTGATTTAGGAACAATTTCCTAAATCTGTAATATATCATTATATGGATGATATTTCACTAGCTGATTCAAATGCAGATAGAAAGAATTTTGGAAGAAGTAAAGAAAATTTTGCCTTGTTGGAGATTACAAATAGCTCCTGAACCTGGCAACAAGTCAAGGAAATTGTAAGGATATGTACTACTTGTTCTTTTTACAGTCAGACTCGGCTACCAGTAGAATGTAACCCAAAAGGGTACTCAGAGGAATGAAATTTGGCAGATGGATGTGTTTCACTATGCCTAATTTTAAATATTGAAATATGTACACCATAACATTGATACTTATTCAGGATTTCAGTGGGCAACTGCTCTGAGTTCTGAAAAAGCTGATTTGGTAATCATGAATTTGCTGGAAGTTATGGCCATTATGAGCATACCTGCACAAATTAAAACTGCCAATGTTCCAACATACGTCTCTGGTAAAACAAAATTTTTTTTGCTTATTACAATATAAAGCATAGTACAGGTATACCACATAATCCTACAGGCTAAGGAACCATGGAAAGATCAAATAAAACTCAAAAGGATATGCTAAATAAGCAAAAAGGGGTAACAATCTCACCCAAAAATAGACTGTGTAATGGTCTATTAACTTTGAACTTTCACGGTGCAAAAGAGAAAGGAACAACAGCTGTGGAGAGACATTGGATAGTAGAAAAAAAAACCCAGAAAATTAAATGAGCCTGTATACTTTAAGAATATGCAGACCTCAGAATGGAAACCAGGATATGTGTTACATTGGGGATGAGGTTTTGCTTTTGTTTCTACAGGAGAAGAAAAGCTGTGGATACCATCAAAATTGATAAAAGTTCAATTGGAATAAGACAACCTCTTAATTAGAAGAGGTGATAGAACATTAACCAGCATGACCATCCAATTTAAACTAACTTATACCACTAACAAATCCCTTTTCATTTAATCAGATATAACTTACCAAAAGGGAACCTCCCCAAAGTTAGGTTTGGGGAAGGGTTTTTGATTTTGACTTTCAGGAGAATGAAGGCTCAGGAATCTGAAGAACACTAGACCAATGGACATATTCATCACAGGAAAAATCCATCAAGATGAAGTTTCAATTCTGAACATTTATGCCCTAAATACAAGGGAACACACATATGGAAAAGAATCATTACTAAAGCTTAAATCACACATCAAACCCTATGCACTGATAGTGGGAGACTTCAACTCCCCACTCTCACCAAAGGACAGGTTGACCAGACAGAAACTTAACAGAGAAATATGGGAGCTAACACATATTATGACTTAAAAGGACTCAATAGACATCTACTGAACATTCCACCCAAACAGAAGAGATTATATCTTCTCCTCAGCACCCCAAGGAACCTTCTCTAAAACTGACCACATACTCGATCACAAAGCAAATCTCAATAGATATAAAAAAATGGAATAATATTCTGTATTTTATTGAACCACCACGGCTTAAAGTTAGAATTCAACAACAACACAAATTACCAAAAGCCTACAAAATTGTGAAAACTGAATAATGCTAAACTGAATCACCACTAGGTCAAGGAGGAAACAAAAATGAAATTAAAGACTGCTTAGAATTCATAGAAAATGAATATACAATATACCCAAAGTTAGGGGACACCAAAAAAGCAGTACTAAGAGGAAAGTTCATAGATCTAAATGTCTACATAAAGAAGTTGACACTAGACACTTAACAGCACACCTGAAATCTCTAGAAGGAAAAGGAGCAAACTCAACCAGGAAGAGTAGATGCCAAGAAATAATCAAATTGAGGGCTGAAATCAAATAAACAAAGAGAACAGTAAAAAGAATCAATGAAACAAAGTGTTGGTTCGTTGAGAAAAACAAGATAGACAAGCCCTTATCCAAACTAACTGAAAGACACAGAGAGAGAGTATCCAAATTAACAAACCCAGAAATAAAAGAGAGACATTAAAAACAGACAACAAGAAAATCCAGAGAATCATCAGGTCATACATCAAAAACCTGTACTCCACTAAATTGGAAAAACTAAAATAAATGGGCATTTTCTGGATAGGTACAATATACCCAAATTGAATCAAGACAAGGTAAGCAATTTAAATACCTATAACCCCCAAGGAAACAGAAGCGGTCATTAAATTCTCCCAACCCAAAGAAGCTATGTGTCAGATGGTTTCAGTGCAGAATTCTACCAGAATGTCAAAGAAGATCTAATATCAATATTCCTCAAATTGTTCCACATAATAAAAACAGAAGGAACATTGTCAAACTCTTTCAGTGAGGCTACAGTTACCCTGATATCCAAAACACACAAAGATGCCACAAAGAAAGAGAAATACAGACCAATCTCACTCATGAACATTGATGCAAAAAATACTCAATAAAATACTAGCAAACTGAATCCAAGAACACATAAAAAAATCATCCATCATGATTTTGTAGGCTTCATCTGAGAGATGCAAGGTACAAAAGTCTGTCAATGTAATCCATCATATAATCAATCTGAGAGAATAAATCCCACATGATCATCTCATTAGATGCAGAAAAAGCCTTTGACAAAATCCAACACCTCTTCATGATAAAGGTCCTGGAGAGATCAGGAATGCAAGGAACATACCTTACCATACCAAAAGCAATCTACAGCAAGCCAAAGGCCAACATCAGATTAAATGGAGAGAAACTCAATGTGATTCCACTAAAATCAGGAACAGTATTCCATTGTGTATATGTACCACATTTTGTTTATCCATTCTTCAGTTGAAGGGCATCTAGGTTGTTTCCATGTTCTGGCTATTACAAACAACGCTGATATGAACATAGCTGAACAAGTGCTCTTGTGGTGTGGTTGAGCATTCCTTGGGTATATGCCCAAGAGTGGTATAGCTGGATCTTGGGGGAGATGAATTCCCAATTTTCTAAGAAATCGCCATATTGATTTCCAAAGTGGTTGTACAAGCTTGCATTCCCACCAGCAGTGGAGGAGAGTTCCCCTAGCTCCACATCCTCTCCAGCATAAGGTGTCTTCAGTGTTTTTGATCTTAGCCATTCTGACAGGCGTAAGGTGGTATCTCAGAGTTGTTTTGATTTGCATTTCCCTGATGATTAGGGATGTTGAGCAATTCCTTAAATGTCTTTCAGCCATTTGAGTTTCCTCTGTTGAGAATTCTCTGTTTAGTTCTATAGCCCATTTCTTAATTGGACTGTTGGGCATTTTGATGTCTAATTTCTTGAGTTCCTTATATATTCTGGATATCAGTCCTCTGTCAGATGTGGGATTGGTGAAGATCTTTTCCCATTCTGTAGGCTGTCGCTTTGCTTTGTTGACCGTATCCTTTGCCCTACAAAAGCTTCTGGCATCCTATTTACTGCATTCATAGGGTAGCTGACCACAGTTGGTTACGCCAGTTTACACTTATTCAGGGGATCCAACAGCCTCTTCTGACCTCTGAGGGCACCATATGCTCATGGTGCACAGACCCACATATGTAACAGGGCCCAGACATTACCGGGGCCTCACACCTAAGTACAGCTGTCTTCATGACAGAAGTACTATACATGGTGTAAAACCCAGCATTTCTGGAAAAAAAAAAACAAAAACAGCAATCCCCTGCAACAACAAAAAAGAAGGCTTAATCCATCTAAGTGCACAGCTCTAGGAATACCTCTAAATGTTCAAACCTTGCTTGAAATACAGTAATATTTTGGCTTCTGTAGTGCCCCTTCTGGCTAATTGTTCTTGTTAACTGAAGTTGGTGAACCCAGAATATGGGTTTTGTGCTAAAAAGCTCACTCTAAGAATGGCTGTTTGCTGCACCAGAATCCAGAATATGTCATGTGGCTGCCAGCTGGTGAATAAAGACTTTCTATTGGCTTAAATCCATGTTAAAGAAGTCTCTTCTCTTCTGTCTCTGTCTCTGTCTCTGTCTCTCTGTCTCTGTCTCTCTCTGTCTGTCTGTCTGTCTCTCTGTCTCTCTGTCTCTCTCTCTCTCTCTCTCTCTCTCTCTCTCTCTCTCTCTCTCTCTCTCTCTCTCTCTCTCTCTGTGTGTGTGTGTATGTGTGTGTTTGTTTGTCTCCAAAACTTTCTATGTGTTTTGTTTCTATGTCAGTTTCGTTTTGCTGTATTGACCGTTGTCTTTCTCGGTTGTGTGAACGCCTAGCTGCATAAGACTTGTACCTTCTCCTGCTGGGGACTTGAATCCTTTTTTCTGGGCCAGGTCCTCCAGAGAACCACCGACCTGAAATAAAAGATCCACCTGTCCAATTCCTGGAATGTGAGACTATATGAACAGTTCTATATTGAGCCCCTGACAGGAGTCTCTTCCCTGATGAGAGAATGCTCCTACTCTGAAGTACCTGCTCCCCTGATCCTAAATACATAAAGAAGAGTCACTGAGTCTACTAGTTAGCCACCTACCAAAGATTCTTAAATGAGGAACCAAACTTTCAGATATCAAAACCAGTTGATTGATTTATCCTGGATTGAGGGATGAGCAGCATTAGAGACAGAATTTCAGGAGAAGTAACCTGGGAATTGGTGAGTGGATTGAATCACTGAAGGTATTGTCATGTCCTCTAGGTTTAGTGAGTCCCTACAGACGTGATTAACTGAAGAAAGATGATAGATATGGTGAGCATTTTATTGATCACATACAAAGGGGAACTGTCTCAAAAGCCCTTTTGGTAACTATTGAATATACTCTGCACCTTTTGGAAACCTGAATACTGTCTCACTTTTAAGGACTAGCAGTGTAAGCATGCAAGTTCAAAGTTTAAAGTAGATAGAACTCACCAGTGAAGGATGAAAATTATGAGGTATTGAGAAGCTGAATCTTGGCAGTCAGCAGGATAGAACTGAGAATCATTTAGAATCTTCTCATAGCACATTCTTAAGTGGATCTGGAAGAGTATTGCCGAGGGTTTGGGGAGGGGCAAGACCACCAATGTAAGTTGGTAGAGTTATTCTGGGGAATATGAGTCTGGATTAAAATGACTGCCACATTCAGAGGTACCTGCCTGGTTCTGCCTCTTGCCCACCGTGTGTGAATTCTTCCATCCTGATCTCCAAGTTGTGAACACTGAGACCCCTGACTGAGAAAGGAAGACACCTCTTCCCGGATCATGTTAGTAGGAAGATTTAGTGTAAAACCCTGAAAAGAGGAAATAACAGCTGTGTAGTAATGGACACCATCCCTATTTTATTTAAGATGAGCCACAGTAAGCAAAATACACTTGTAGTGGTTATTCTTGTTCCCAACTTATGAAGACATGGAATTAACTAAAACCCTAAAATGGAGGGTACACAAGAGAGAAGTGTTTTCATTCAATTGAAGTAGTTAAGATCCAATTCAAGTACAGACTTTGGAGGTAAAAAGACACAAATATTTAATCCGGATCTCAAGGCCTGAAGACACACACCTTTAATCCAGATCTTTGAGCTGGAAGACACACCCTAAATTGGGCCACACCCTCTATTGGAAGCATATAAAAGGATATGGAAGCAGGAAGCTCTTGCTATTTGCCTGCTTGCTCTCACCTTGCAGCAAGTCCATCCCTTCCCTGGCATTAAAGAATATTTAGAACTCTAGTATACACTGAAGACCAGTGGACACATCCAACCTCCTAGACTGAGTAAGTACTGGAATATTGGACTTTTCCTTCACAGCTAGCCAATGGGAGATTAGCAGAGATGGAGCCCTAAGTCATTCTCATCAATCCCTTTCCTTCATACACAGTGAGATTCCTTGTATATGTTCTGTTACTCTAGAGAACCTAGCACAACATTTTTGATGTGAGTGTATAAAATTTTCCAAAATATTCAACAGCTGTGTTTAATTGTCAAAATCATTTACCTATTGACCTAAGATTCAATCTAGACAAAAAATGGAGTGATGTAAGATTTCCTAGTAGCACACACTGACTTCTCTGAAATCAGTATTGAAATCTGTATAGAAAATATCCGAGATCCAAGTTTCAAGCCCATTCTAACAGAGAATCCAGGAAAAACAAAAACTTAACATCTAATTCATGTCTGTTATTGTTTCACAAGGTGAAGAGAAAACAATTGCTAGTTCTTCATTTTTGGATCGAGTTTAACCAGGAGAAATGGCAGGAGATGGGACCGTCCAAAGATGGGACCACACTCAAATCAGCTTTCAGAATTTCTCCTACCTGTGGACCATCAGCAACTTCCATTCTATTGTGGAGGAAAGGCTAGGAAGCCTTAGAAGCCCAACTTTTTCAATAGAGGCCAATGACAAATGGTGTTTGACAGTAAACCCGAACGGACTCGATGAAGTAAGTGCAGATTACCTGTCAGTTAATCTAGTTTTGCTCAGCTGTCTAAAGAGTCATGTTTGGGCAAAGTTCCAGTTCTGGATCATAAGTGACAAAGGAGAGAAAAAGCAAACCAGGAGGAGCCAAACAGCATTTAGGTTTGTGCCAGGCCTTAGTTACGGATTCAAAAAGTACATTCTTCGAGATTTCCTCCTGTCCCATGCACCCCGTCTTCTCCCACATGATCAGCTCACCCTCCTGTGCATGGTGAGCATGGTCAAAGACTCCTTCAGCATCTCTGACCAGAACAGGAAGCCAGGGATTCAAGTTCCAAGATGCACATTGGCAGATGAGCTAGGAGAGCTATGGGATAATTCGAGATTCACAGATTGCTGCCTGGTGGTATCTGGCCAGGAATTTCAGGCTCACAAGGCCATCTTAGCAGCTCGCTTTCCAGTTTTCAGAGCCATGTTTCAACATGACATGGAGGAGAGCAGAAAGAATCGCGCTGAGATCCCCAACCTGGAGCCACAAGTCTTCAAGGCAATGATGGACTTCATTTACACAGGAACAGCACCAGACCTGGACAGCATGGCAGATACTCTGCTGGCAGCTGCTGACAGGTATGGCCTGGAACGTTTGAAGGTCATGTGTGAGGATGCCCTCTTCAGGGACCTCTCTGTGGGGAATGCTGCCCACACTGTCTTCCTGGCTGACCTTCACAACTCAGGGCAGCTGAAAACCCAGGCACTGGATTTCATTACAGCTCATGCTTCTGAGGTCTCTGAGACCTCAGGCTGGAAGGCAATGGTGGGCTCATATCCCCATCTAGTGGCTGAAGCACAACGTTATCTGGCTTCTGGTCATCTCCCTTTCCTGGAGCCCCTTTTCAAACGCTTGAAGCGATCCTAGGACATGGTCAACTGTGACCTTCAATTGTCTCCCTGAAGCAGCAGCCAGTGTTGTTACCAATGACACCTGGCTAGACTATGGGATTGGTGGAGCATTTCCAGTGAAACTAGGAAAAGTCAGCATGGTGGCTCAGGCTTTAATACAGCTAAAAATGAGGTGATTATCAGGTTCAGGGAGGGGAAGCGCTGAGCTATGTTGTATACACTACCCTGTTACTGTAATGGTTTGATTTTTCTCTCCAATGAGTTGAGAACTGGAATACATTTTAGTTGCTGGTCCAAAGCACATTACAACAGTGTTTCTTTGGAGCAACTTGTCTGTATTGGACTGAGCAGAAAATATTGTGAAGGACCCAGAAAGAAGAAAATAAAGTGAATACTTGGTTACAAGAGAAGGGAAGAGAATTAAGGTATTTTTCTCCAAACTCAGTGTGTGAGACTGGAGACATAACTCAGTTGGCTAAAGCAATTGTTATTCTTGCATATGACCCTTGTTCAGTCCTCCTCTTGTCTCCATGGGCACATCCATCTCTGTAGGCTGTACCTGCCAAGTAAAATATCAAATGAATAAAAAATTTAAAATCAGCTTGTGGATTCCAGTGGTGTTTTTGTTTGAAGAATGCCATTTTAGTCCATCCAGCGCTGCTCAGCTTTGGAAGTGTGTGCAGAAATCACACACACACACACACACACACACACACACACACACACACACACACGTCAACCCCCAGTTTGCTCATGGATCTCTCATCCATTTCTCTGTTGTTGTTGGGCAATCCTTGTGTCTTTCTTAGGGTCCTGTTTACTAGCCTCCCGGGAATTGTGAGCTGCAGTCTGGTTATCCTTTGTTTTACATCTAGTATTCACTTATGAGTGAGTACATACCATGTTTGTCTTTCTGAATCTGGGTTACCTCACTCAGCATGATATTTTCTAATTCCATTGATTTGCCTGCAAACCTCATGACGTCATTGTTTTTCTCTGCTGAGTAGTACTCCATTGTGTATATGTACCACATTTTCTTTATCCATTCTTCAGTTGAAGGGCATCTAGGTTGTTTCCAGGTCATGGCTATTATAAATAATGCTGCTATGAACATAGGTGAGCATGTGTTCCCGTGGTATGATTGAGCATTCCTTGGGTATATGCCCAAGAGTGGTATAGCTGGGTCTTGAGGGAGGTTGATTCCCAATTTTCTAAGAAAATGCCATATTGATTTCCAAAGTGGGTGTCCAAGTTTGCATTCCTACCAACAGTGTAGGAGTGTTCCCCTTGCTCCACATTTTCTCCAACATACGCTGTCTTCAGTTTTTTTGATCTTTGTCATTCTGAGGGGTGTCAGATTGTATCTCAGAGTTGTTTTAATTTGCATTTTCGTGATGATTAAGGATGTTGTGCAATTCCTTAAATGTCTTTAAGCCATTTGAGCTTCTTCTGTTGAGAACTCTCTATTTGGAACCTGGGGCCTATGCTGGACCACTTTGCTCAGCCTTGGTGTAGGAATGAAGGGACTGCACTGCCTTGGATGAGTCTACCAGGCTGAGCTGACTCTGCAGGAGAAACCTTGCCTTGGAGGAGGTGGGAATGGGTGTGGATTGGGGGGGAGACTGGGGGCTTGGAGAACAAAGGATGAGGGAATGCATGGCTGATATGTGAAATTAAGTGAGTTATAAAATTATATACATATATATATATGAAACTAGCAATAACACATAAAAAAACATGCAAACACCCGCCCCCCAGACACAGAGACAGAAACACAGAGAGAGCAATACTCAACTTCATATGGAAAAGAACAGATACTCAATTTCATATGGAAAAGAACAATACTCAACTTCATATGAAAAAAAGAAAACTTAGGATATCTAAAATAATCCTTTACAGTAAAGCAGTTTCGGGAGGCATCACCATCCCGGACTTCATTCTCTGTTATAGAGCTATAGTAATAAAAAAAAAAAGCTTGGTTTTAGCATAAAAACCGAATTGAAGATCGATAACATTGGCTTCTGGTGAGAAAGTTCAGTCAACAAGCTACACTTGTTCCATTCCTGGAGTGAGAAACTATATTAAAAATCTTGTAATTGAGACCCAGGCAGGAGTCAGTTCCCCATTGAGAGAATTGCTCCCACTCTGCAGAAGCATGCTCATGGAAGCTCAGGACTTACAGGTGGAGCACTTTTCTTACAAATGAGGGTTCTTGCAGGAATTGTCTACCTTCATTACAAATGACATATTTGAGGGAAGGGGTTTTCTGCCACCCTGGCCCTAAACACATACAGAAAAGTCACAGAGGCTACTAGTTAGCCACCTGCCAAAGGCTCCTAAATGAGGAACCAAAAATTCAGAGATCAAAACCAATTGATTGATTTATTCTTGATTGAGGGATGAGCAGCATTAGAGCCAGATTTCAGGAGAGGTAGGCAAGGAACTGCTGAGTTGATTGAATCACTGAAGGTATTTCCCAGTCCTCTAGGCTTAGTGAGTCAGCTTATGGATTCCAGTGGTGTTTCTGTTTCAAGACGACCATTTTAGTTTATCCTGCTGTGCTCATCTGTGGAAGTTTGTGCAGTGCTTCACTGTTGCATACACACACACACACACACACACACACACACACACACACACACACAATCAATGAGACAATACCTAATGAAATTCTGTTACACTCAGATATTGGTGCTTAGTACAATGGATATCAGCTGGGATTTCTCCAACAGCTGTTGGGAGCAGATACTGAGATCCACAGCCAAACATTAAGCAGAACTCAGTGAACCTCAAGGAAGAGGGGAAGGCAGATTGTAGGAAGCATCAAAGACACAAGGGGAACAGAACTCACAGAGTCAATTAAACAGGGTTCATAGGGAATCAGACTGTAGAGGCAATTACAGAACATGCATGGGTCTGTACTTAGTCCTTTGTTTACATGCTGTGGTTGTTTAGCTCATGGGATTGTGGGAGTCCTAACAGGGGGAGTGTGGTGAGTGCTGACCTGTTTGTCTGATCTTGGGAACCTTTTCTTCCTTCTGGGTTGGTTTTCTAGTCTTGATATGAAGGTTTGTGCCTACTATTATTACATTTTGTTTTGTTGTGTTCAGTTGATATCCTCCAAAGACCTTTGGTTTTGTGTAGGGAAATTGAGGAATAGTACATCTCTGTGGAGTGGAGGGAGGGGAGACTGTGTTCAGATGGGAGTGTATGAGAGAAGAAAAAATAAAAATGAAAAAGGAAAGAAAGAAAAATTGGAAAGACATTTGGGGAAGACGTATTTGGACAGATCTGCAAATCAGCAAAGAATGTGAAAACCCCTGTCCCTTTAAATGCAGATGAAAGATACCTTTATCAGAGGAGGAGGTCATTAATCAAGTAGATAAGATGACCCACTATGTGGACAGTCAGACTCCTTAAGTAGCCATCCTCATTATTACCCAATGGGCCCATGTTCAAATTAGCTGAGGTAGCTGAGATATGGATTATGCATGGAATGACAACATGGATATCCACTCATCAAGAGTGACCTGGTTATAGCTGCGGCTGAATGCCAGATCTGCCAACAACAGAGACCAACACAGAGCCCCAGATATGTCACTGTTCCCCAGTCTGACCAGTGAACAAGGTCATGAAGGATGAATACATTGGACTACTTCCTCTGTGGAATGGACAACACTATGTCCATCATGGAGGAGATACTTATTCTAGTTATATATTTGCATTTCCTGCCTGTAATGATTTTACCAAACCTACCACGCAGCGTCTAACAGAATGCCTTCTCAACTATCATGGTATTCCACACAGTATAGCATCTGACCAGGATACTAAATTCTCAGAGAGAGGTACAACTCTGGCCCACAATCATGCATTCCACTGGTTATTCCAGATTCACAGACTTACTGGAGCAGCTGTTATGAACTTTTGAAGAGAAAGTTACAGAGCCAATGAAGTGGCAGCCACCTGGAGGGTTGGTGTAAGATTAGTCAGGAGGCAGGTTTCTCCATAGCCCAGATCCATGGGACCAGGCACCAGGTGGTAGAAAAGGGAATAGTACCACTCACTATCACCCCTGGCAACCTCTTGAGAAAAAATTTCTTCCTGTTTCCATGACCTGAAGTTCTTCTGGCCTGGAAGTTTTGATTCCACTGTGATAGGTGGTGTGAGCAGTGCTCCTGTTTGGAGCCACAACAAACAGATCATTGAACCAGAAGCTCAGATTTCTCCCAAACCACTTTGAGCTTCTGATATCCTTAATCCAACAGGCTGAGAAGGAAATAACAATGTCAGGTGGGGCGATTGATCAAGATAAACATCGGCCAATTGGATTCTTTCTCCACAATGGAGGTAAGAAAGATTATGGCTGTCAGGTAAGAAATCCTTTATAGCTCCTCATGGTGCCTCATTTTCCAATGATTAAAAGAGGATGGGAAACTGTAACAGCCTAATCCAGGCAGATGACAAAAGGTACAGACACACCAAGAATGAAGAAACATATCACAACTCCAGGAAAGGGGCCAAGATGGGTAGTGATATTCCCACTGAAGGAAAGAACACCAACCCAAATATTTTGAGTCAAATTAAAGAAGCTTTATTTTCTGCCATAATAGGTTTTCTCTCTAATCCCAGCTTTGAGAGGATTGCCAGGAAGATAGGAGATGTGGGGTTTTCATAATCCCAAAAACGCAAGGATAAGTGTTTTCCAACAGTTGGTTAGGTCCAGAGGAATTTTGATGACATAGGACCTTGACTGAACTTTCTCTTCAGGAGGCAATGACTAACAGAAATAGGGTTTGAGGGTATGCATGTCTGGTCGATGAAGAAACTGAAGATTACCTGTCAGTTTACTTACTGTTGCTCAGCTGTCCAAAGAGTCAAGTTTGGGCAAAGACCCTGAATGCACTGGGGCCATTGACACAGACATAGCCCTCAGCAGCAGTCAGGGCCTGGAGGTCTCCACACTCTTTAATTACTTTTATTATACCTTTGAGGTATAATTTGGAATCAGGAATGGTGATGCTTACAGCAGTTCTTTTATTGTTTTGGAATGTTTTAGCTTTCCAATGCTTTCTGTATTTCCATATGATGCTGAGAATGGTCTTTAAAGATATGGAAAGAATTGTGTTGAAATTTTGAAGCAGATTGCTTTGAATCTGTAGATGGCTTTTTGTAGAACGGCCATTTTTAGATGTTAATATTACTAATTCATGAGCATCGGAGAACTTTCCATTTTCTGATATCTTCTTCAATTTCTTTGTCAAAGACTTGAAGTTTTTTTTAAATTTAATTTTATTTCACTTAATTTTTTTCCATAACAGTTTATTTATTTCTTAAAATCAGGTCATTTTCAATTACATTGTGAGTTTGACATTTTTGAAAACCTTCTCGAAAAAACTCACCCAAATAACAAACAACAACAACAACAAACCAACAAAATATTCCCAGCTAATAGAAGTATATGCTGTAATCGTTGTTTACAATGACCTTCCTGTACATAAGCAATCCTCCTAAGCCAATCTCGATGGTATTATGAGATGCAGGCATTAATCACCACACACAATGAAATACAGCTTTCAGGCTGATTTGGGTTCTTTCGCTTTCTGGGGTGATCTCTCAAGCACAGATTCTATATTCTGAATTGGCATAATTCTGTTAATAAGAACAGTTATAGAGGCCAAACAGTAGGGGTAGAATATTTATAGTTTCCCTATCAGTATGGATGTTGATGGATTAGGCCCTTGTTTCTGTTTTGGCAGGTAGTGCTGTGTACGTGATGGATTTTGCAGCCTGAGTGGTAATTCCAACATGGAATATGGTGACAACTCACATTTATTCTGGACACTGAAGCAGCTGGCCATGGCCAACTCTCCTATGTGTCCAAACAGAATGTGTCAATCAGATTCCTCATGCAGAGGTGAGAGACCAGATGCAGGTATCAGATTCATCTAAAGCATTAGGCAGAAACTGATCACAGAGACCTTTGGGGACCTGAAACTCAGGTTGTACCATTTCTAGAGTTCACTGGACACCACACTCTTTTTTCTCTGATATGCTCTGAAAATCCTGGTGTCTCAGGTCTTTTCTCTGGAACCTCATTGGAAACTGCAAAACTATTGTGGGGCATATAATCTCAGGGTTTGAAGATAATTTAAAAGCCAAAACAGCCTATACAGATGTGCAGCAGACTCTAAGAGACCTTCATGCAGACTCAGACTACTATAGTCAGCAAAACTTTCTATAACCAGAGATAGAAAAATTAAGATGTTCTACGACAAAACCAAATTAAGCAATATTTGTGAACAAATCCAGTCCCATAGTAAGTGGTTGAAGGAAAACTCCAACCTAAGGAGGTTCACTATAACCATGAGTAATACAGAGAACAAATCATCTGAGAGCAGTAAAGGCAAAAGTAGGGAAACATAAACAAAAACACAAACATCACCACCACCACCACAAGAACAATAAAGACAAAAAATATTAGGAATCAAACCACATTGGTCATTGATATCTCTCAATATCAGTGGCTTGATTCACAGTAAAATGTCACAGACTAACAGTGTGGATGTGGAAACGGACTGCATCCTTCTGCTGCATCTACAAAATACACCTCAACCTAATGGGTAGAGAATATCTCAGGGTAAAGAATTGGAAATGGATGTTCCAATAAATGGACCTAAGAAGTAAGTAGTAGTTGCTTCCATATCTAACAAAACAGACTTCACAAAAACTAATCAGAAGACATAAGTCCTCAATAAAGGAAAAGGGCACCAAGATAAAAAAAAAATCAGAAACAATAGGTTCCGCTAAGCAAAATGAAATCAAGATCAGATATGTAGTTTAAATAGACCAATAAACTCTATTAAAATTGTACAATAGCTAAAAGTTTCTTCACCAAATAAAGACCAGGACCAGATACATTTGGCACAGCTATCTACCTGCCATTGAAAGAAGAGTTAACGCCTGTCCTCCTCAAATTATTCCAGAAATTAGAAACAAAGGATCATTGCCCAATTTATTTTATGAGTCTAAAATTACACAGAAAACTAAGTCACACTCTAATTCACTTATGAACACTGCTGCAAAAATACTCATCAAATAATTACAAACTGATTCCCAGAATATTCAAAGAATATTTACCATGATGAACTAGATTGTATCCTAGATATGTAGGGATGATTAAATATGCAAAAATAAAAGAAAATATAATTGACCATATAAAGCCCCCAAAGACCAAACCCGGAAAGACGTAAACCTCATGATGATATCATTATATGGAGGAAGAACTGTTTTCAGTATCTAACACTCTTTTATGAAGAAACTCAGGGAGAGATTGGCACACAAGCGACATACCTAAATACAATAATGGCAGTTTAAAACAAGTCCATAGTCAACATCAACTTAAATAAGAGAAACTTAAACAATTCCACTAAAATCTGGAACAAGGCAAGGTTTGACTCTCTCCATATCTATTCAATATAACAAGTGAATTCTTAATAAAAATCATAAGGCAACTGACAATAAAAGGGACACAATTTGGAATGGTATAAGAAAGAATCTTTACTTGTAGAAGATAATATAATACACATAACAAGGAAATTCCTATAGCTAAAAGCTTTCAGAAAATAAAGTTGACCAAAATCTATGGATGTCTTCTTTCTCTTCCCTGTCTCTTGTTAGCAAACATTTATGTTTGTTTTCTCATTTCTGAGTCCTTGACCATATCTTCAGCACAGTCCAATCCAGATAGGTTTCTCCAAAGAAACCCTGTTGTAATGTGCTTGGGGCCAGAAACTAAAATGAATTCCAGATTCTAACTCCTTGGACAAAAATCAAACCAGTACAACCAAAGGGTAGAGGCTGGGTAGATATACCAGAGTCCAAGGCTCCCCATCCCTCAACCTGAAATTGACTCCTTTACATGTGTATTAAGCCTCAGCCACCATGCTGTTTTTCCCTAGTTTCACTGGAAATGTTCCACACATCCCATAGTCTAGCCAGGTGTCATTGGTTAAAAACATTGGCGGCTGCTTCTGGGAGACAAGTGTAGGAAAAGGCTGACCAGAGCCTAGGATCACTTCAAGCATTTACTAGGTTGCCCCTGGGAAGGGCACTGAGTAGAAGCCATGGAACCATAAGCTTCAGCCAATAAGTGGGGATATAAGTCCACCATTGTCTTCCAGCTGGAGGTCTCAGAGACCTCAGAAGCATGAGCTGTAATGAAAGCAAGTGCCTGGGTTTTCAGCTGCTCTGAGCTGTGGAGGTCAGCCAGGACAAGAGTGTGGGCAGCATTCTCCACAGAAAGGTTCCTGCAGAGGGAATCCTCACACATGACCTTCAAACGCTCCAGGCCATACTTGTCAGCACCTACCAGCAGAGCATCTGCCATGCTGTCCAGGTCTGGTGCCTTCCCAGTGTAAATGAAGTCCATCATTGCCTTGAAGACTTGTGGCTCCAGGTCAGGGATCTCAAAGCGGTTCTTTCTACTCTCCTCCATATCTTGTTCAATCATGGCTCTGAAAACTGAAGAGCGAGCTGCTAAGATGGCTTTGTGAGCCCAGAATTCCTGGCCAGCTACCACCAGACAGCAGTCTGTGAAACAGGAATTCTCCCACAGCTCTCCTGGCTCATCTGCCAATGTGCAGTTGGGAACTTGAATTCCTGGTTTCCTGTTCTGGTCAGAGATGCTCAAAGAGACCTGGACTATGCTGACCTTGCAGACGAGGGTGAGCTGGTCATCTGGGAAAAACTGAAATGCATGGGACAAGAGGAAGTCTCGAGCAATATATTTTTTATAACCCCAATTGCTGCGTGGCACGAACCTAAAGGCTCTTGGGCTCCTCCTGACTTTCATTTTCGCTCCTTCGTTGTTTATGATCCAGAATTGGAACTTTGCCCAAACATGACTCTTTAGATAGCTGAGTAACACTAGGTAAACTGACAGGTAATCTGCACTTTCTTCATCGACTCCGTTCGGGTGTATTTTCAAACACCATTTGTCATTGGTTCCTATTGAGAAAGCTGGGCTCATAAAGCTTTCTGGCATTTCCTCAACAATAAAAGGGAAGTTGCTGATGGTCCACCTATAGGAGAAATCTTGAACGCTGATTTGTGTGTGGTCCCATCTCTGGGCTATCTCATCTCCTGCCATTTCTCCTGCAGGTCGTTTGAAGGTTCAACTGGATCCAAAATGAAGAATTAGCAATTGTTTTCTCTTCACTCTGTGAGACGCAATAACAGACAGGATTTTGATTTTTAGGTTTGGTTCTCATCTGTTCTCTCTTCCATGAGGCTGGAAACAGGGTCCCTGAAATTTTCTATCCAGATTTTATTACTAATTTCAGAGAACACAGTCTAGGCAACTAGATACTCTTACATCACTCCATTATTTTCTAGATTGAATCTTAGGTCAATAGGTAACTTGTTTTGACAATTATACACAGCTTTTTGAGAGTTTTGATCATTCATTCTATTAATTCATGTCAAAAATGTTGCACTAGGGTTCTCTAGAGGAACAGAACATATACAAGGAATCTCTCTATATATGACCAAAGGGGATTTACTAGAAGGACTTTGGGCTGCAGTCCTGGTAATCCCACATTACCTATGAAGAGAAAGACCAAGATTCCATTACTTACTCAGTCCAGGACGTTTAGATGTGTCCACTGGTCTTCAGTATATGTTGGTTTTCCAATATTCTCTATTGCCAGGGAAGGGATGGACTTGCTGCAAGGTGAGGGCAAGCAGGCAAAGAGCAAGAGGTTCTTGCTTCCATGTCCTTTTATATGCTTCCAGCAGAGGGTGTGGCCAAATTTAGGGTGTGTCTTTCAGACTCAAGATCCGAATTAAAGGTGTGTGTTTCAGGCCCTGAGATCCAGATTAGATGTTTGTTTCTTTTTACTTCCAAAGTCTGTCCTTGAAATGGATTTACCTACATCAAATGAAGCAAAACACTTCTCACTGTTGTGACCTCCATTTTAGGGTTTTAGTTAATTCCATGTCTTGGTAAGTTGGGAACCCCCAAAAACCACCACAAGTGTATTTTGCACATTGTGGTTCATCTTAAATAAAATAGGGATGCTGTTCATTCCTACACAGCTGTTATTTCCTCTTCTCAGGGTTTTATACTAATCTTCCCACCAACATGATCGGGAAAGAGGTGGTGCCTTACCCTGTCAGGGGACTCAGTGATCACAACATGGAGGTCAGGGTGGAAGAATTCCTATATGGTGGTCAAGAAGCAGAGCCAGGCAGCAACTCTGAAAGTGGCCTCTTCTTTCATCCAGACTCACATTCCCTGGGATGGCTCCACACACTTTCATTGGTGATCTTGCCCCTCCCCCTCAGATAATTCTCCTTGGAAAAACTGTTCTCAATCCACTAAGGGTGTGCTATGAGAAGATCCTAAGTTCTCAATTCCATCATGCTGACTGCCATGATTCAGCTTCTCAATACCTCATAATTTTCATCCTCCAATGGTGAGTTCTGTCCTCTTTAAACTTTGAACTTCCATGCTTACTGGGACAGGCCTTAAAGTGAGACAGTATTCTGGTTGTCAAAGGATACAGAATATATTCAACAGTTACTGAAGAAGGAGTTTTAAAACAGTTCTTCTTAGAATGTGGTCTGTAAAATTCTCCCCATATCTGTCATCTCTCTCTAGTTCATCATGTCTAGAGAGACTCACTAAGCCTAGAGGACTGGGAAATACCTTCAGTGATTCAATCAACTCAGCAATTCCCAGCCTAGCTCTCCTGAAATCTGGCTTTAATGCTGCTCATCCCTCAATCCAGGATAAATCATTCAATTGGTTTTGATCTCTGAATTTTTCTATGGCAGGTGGCTAACTAGTAGCCTCTGTGACTTTTCTGTATGTGTTTAGGGCCAGGGTGGCAGATACCTTTTCCCTCAAATTTGTCATTTGTAATGAAGGTAGACAATTCCTGCAAGACCCCTCATTTGTAAGAACACTGCTCCACCTGTAATCCTGAGCTTCACGAGCATGCTCCTGCATAGTGGGAGCAATTCTCTCATCAGTGAACTGACTCCTGCCTGGGTCTCAAGTACAAGAACTTTTCATATAGTTTCTCATTCCAGGGATGGACTGTGTGTAGCTTTTATTTCAGGTATGTGGTTCTCTGGGGGACAGGGCACAGCCCAAGTGATTCAGATTCCCACTAGGAGAAGGCAAAGTCTTAAGCAGCAGTGGTGTCCACACAACAGAGAAAGCCAACAGTCAATACAGCAAAACAAAACTGACAGTAACAAGGACAGGTCCAAGCTCCACTTCCTGGGGGCCTCCCAAACAGTTCAGGCTAATCAACTGTCCCACTTATCCAGAGGGCTCGCTCCAGTTCAATGGGGGCTCCTCAGCCATTGGTTCACAGTTCCTGTGTTTCCACTAGTTTGGCTATTTGTCCCTGTCCTTTTCCCAATCATGGTCTCACTATCTCTTGCTCATACAATCACTCCTCTCTCTCTCACAGATTGGACTCCTGGAGCTCCACCTGGGGCTTGGTGGTGGATCTCTGCATAGGCTTCCATCAGACACTGGATGAGAGTTCTATCATGACGGCCAGGGTGTTTGGCCATCCGATCACCAGAGCAGGTCAGCTCAGGCACTCTCTTGACCATTGCCAGTAGTCTATAGTGGAGGTATCTTTGTGGATTTCTCAGGACCTCTCTAGCACTCTGCTTCTTCCTATTCCCCTGGGGTCTTTTTCATGGTATCTCTCTTCCCGTTCTCCTACTCAGCTCCTGATCCAGCTAGTACCTCTCACTCTCCTAAGCTCTCTTTCCCCTGACCCTTGTCCTCCATTCTCCCCGCCCCCGACCCCCAGTTTGCTCATGTAGATCTCATCCATTTCTCTGGCATTGAGTGATCCCTGTGTCTTTCTTAGGGTCCTATTTACTAGGTAGCCTCCCTGGAGTTGTGAGTTGCAGTCTGGTCATCCTTTGCTTTACATCTAGTATCCACTTATGAGTGAGTACATACCATGTTTATCTTTCTGAGTCTGGGTTACCTCACCCAGGATGATTTTTCTAGTTCCATTCATTTGCCTGCAAACCTCATGATGTCATTGTTTTTCTCTGCTGAGTAGTTCTCCATTGTGTATATGTACCACATTTTATTTGTCCATTTTTCAGCTTAAGGGCATCTAGATTGTTTCCAGGTTCTGGCTATTACAATTAATGCTGCTATGAACATAGTTGAGCATGTGTCCTTGTGGTATGATTGAGGATTCCTTGGGTATATGCCCTAGAGTAGTATAGCTCTGTCTTGAGGAAGATTGATTCCAATTTTCTGAGAAACCACCATATTGATTTATAGAGTGAGTGCACAAGTTTACATTCCCACCAACAGTGTAGGAGTGTTCTCTTTGCTCCACATCCTCTCCAACATAAGCTGTCTTTGGACAACCCCAACATCCACATTGTAGGGAAAAGGGATCAGCTAAAGAAAGCTACTCTGACCTAAGGGACCCTTAACCAGTGAAAAAAAAACACATCCTAGATTTGGGACCTGAGCCAGTGAGAGAAAAACTTTATCCCTAAAGCTAGAAACAAAGAAACATGCCCTGACTCTGATACCAGTGCCAAATAAACACACTATCCCTAGATTCAGAGACAGTGAAAGAAATATGCCATGGCCTTAGAATTAGAGCCAAAAAGCTAAGAAAAGCCAGTGAAAGAAAGACAGTTTGGCCCTGAAATCAGGGACATCTCTGCCCCTGACCAATGAAACTAACTAATCCCTGAGCAGAAAACCTTGTCCCTGGAGAAACTCTATGCCTAAGAAATCGTATATAAACCACCTCCCTGTTTATTTGTCAGCTGTTCTTTCCCAACCTGGTGGAGGCAGCCACTCTTTTGGATTTCTTGTTCCCAAATAAATCTCTTTCTCAAAAACATCTTGTGTGTGAAGATCTTCATTGACTGGGGGAGAGAAGATAAACCTTGCTAAGATGTCCTGTAGAGGACTGAGCACAAAAAACCTTGCAGAGACATTCCCTTAGGGGGCTAAGTAAGGCGGAGAAGAACAGAACCTTGCTGATACATACCAAGGCAGAGCAGAAAAATTAACAACTTTTCACTGGAGCCAGAGTAGATTGGTAAATTTCTGTAGGGGTTTCCACTTTAGCAGAGTAAAGCAAAAGAAGTAACATCTTGGGCCTCAGAAGAAGCAGAGCTCTGCTGGGAAGCCCTGATAAGTGGGGGCTCAACAAAGCTCAGTTGTAGCAGTTCTCCAGAGGATAGCAGGATTCCTATATCTTGCTGGGAGACCATCCCCCACTACACCATAACTCAAGGTATAGCTAGAGCTATCCTAGCAGCTCAAGGTATAGCCTGACTGTATGAGCATTCAAAATACCATTTCTTTTACAGCTAAATTGTTCCATTACAGCTCCAGCCACCACAGCTGTCTTAGCAGCTCAAAGTATAGGCAGACTCCCCAAGTAGTCAGGATACCTGCACCTTGTCACCCCCAGAGTTGCAGCAGGTACTTACATACCTCATGTATGAACTGTTAGACCATGTGAAGGGCCTGGACCTGCAGATTCAAAGATGCAGGATCTCTATGACACAAGGCAACAACGAAGGTTATCCAAGAGGAGTCACACTGAGGGCCCAGTATTGACAGTGTAGCAGAAGCTAGAGATCTCAAAGCAGAACAATGACTCATTGTAATGATCACTTACAAGTTAAGATGTATGGACTAAAAGAGTGTACAGTGTGACTCTCTGTATCACACTACAGCTTCCACTTTATGACTTTATTTTTGTATATTAGTTAGTTTGGTGTGGGAGACCAGCCCCCACACTTATTTAACCCAGGAACTCTTGAGGATTGAGGAATAAGAAACTTAGTTAGAAATAGAGAAGAGAGAAACAGAAAACACAGGATAGACTCGGGTGGGCCTGGATCCTTATCCAAAGGGGCCCTGACTGTCTCTGACCCAGGGTATTTATAGAGATGCCTAGGGGTAGAGCAAAAGACCTGACCCCACAGCAGAGCCAAGTGCAGATCATTTCAGACACCTGCACTCAGGTGGTCCTAATCATCCTCAATGCGGACCTGTTGGGTAAAGCCTCAAGGAACCTGAAAACAGGCACCCACAGTTTGGTTGTCTTTGTTTTGATTTTTTTGTTTCTCTTTTGAATTTTGTTTTGTTTTGTGGGAGAGGTTGTAAGGGTGGAGGTGAGATATGAAGGGTCAGGGAGATGGATGGATCTGGATTATGATGTGAAACCCACAAAGAATCAATAAAACACTGAATTAAAAAAAAGAAGTCAAATTTCTTGAGTTCTTTATATATTCTGGATATCAGTCCTCTGCCAGATGTGGGGTTGATGAAGACCTTTTCCCATTCTGTAGGCTGTCACTTTGTCTTGTTGACCGTATCCTTTGCTCTACAAAAGCTTCTCAGTTTCAAGAAGTCCCATTGATTGATTGTTTTTCTCAGTGTCTGTGCTACTGGTGTTACTTTTAGGTAGTGATCTCCTATGCCAATGCGTTCAAGACTACTTCCTACTTTCTCCTCTATCAGGTTCAGAGTACATGGATTTATGTTGAGGTCTTTGATCCACTTGGACTTAAGTTTTGTGCACGATGACAGATATGGATCTATTTGCAGCCTTCTACACGTTGATATCCAGTTGTACCAGCACCATTTATTGAAGATGCTTTCTTTTTTCCATGGTACAGTTTTGGCTTCTTTGTCAAAAATTGTATGTTCATAGGTGTGTGGATTAATGTCAGGGTCTTCAATTCAATTCCATTGGTCCACATGTCAGTTTTTATGCCAGTACCAAGCTGTTTTTATTACTGTAGCTCTATAGTAGAGCTTGTGGTCAGGGATGGTGATGCCTTCAGAAGTTGTTTTATTGTACAGGATTCTTTGGGCTATCCTGGGTTTTTTGTTTTTCCCTATGATGTTGAGTATTATTCTCTCCAGGTCTGTGAAGAATTGTGAAATTAGACATCAAAATGCCCAACAGTCCAACTAAGAAATGGGCTATTGAGATTACAGGATCTGCTGTGGGTCTTAGAGAAGGGGAACGCTCCTGGTGGGGGTGGAGTGGATCCTGCCTGATGGCCAGAACCTGGGGCCAAGTTGGGCAGGTCTTCCCCAGAATGGCTGGTGCCCAGGGATGGGATCTAGGCTGAGCCTAGGCACTCACCTCTTGTCTAGATTGGAGGTCCGGGGCAGCAGAGAAAAACAATGACATCATGAGGTTTGATAACAAATGGATGGAT
The DNA here is from genome assembly GCF_949786415.1 of Peromyscus eremicus. Classification (NCBI taxonomy): domain Eukaryota; kingdom Metazoa; phylum Chordata; class Mammalia; order Rodentia; family Cricetidae; genus Peromyscus; species Peromyscus eremicus. The sequence continues at coordinate 67,676,300 of NC_081421.1, forward strand.
CTAGAAAAAAATCATCCTGAGTAAGGTAACCCAGACTCACAAAGACAAACATGGTATGTACTCACTCATAGGAGGATACTAGATGTAAAACGAAGATGACTAGACTGCTACTCACAACTCCAGGGAGGCTACCTAGAAAACAGGACCCTAAGAAAGACACAGGGATTGCCCAATGACAGAGAAATGGATGAGATATACATGAACAACCTAGATGTGAGTAGGGTAATGAATGACAAGGTTTGAGGGAAAGAGAGCTTAGGGGAAGGGGAGATCTCAGCTAGATCAAGAACAGAGAGAGAGAACAAGGAATAAGAGACCATGATAAATGAAGAGCACATGAGAATAGGAAGAAGCAAAGTGCTAGAGAGGTCCACAAAATCCACAAAGATACCTCCACAATAGACTACTGGCAATGGTTAAGAGAAAGCCCAAACTGACCTACTCTGGTGATAGGATGGCCAAACACCCTAATTGTCATGCTAGAAACCTCATCCAATGACTGAGGGAACCAGAGGCAGAGATCCATGGCCAGGCCCCAGGTGGAGCTCCAGGAGTCCAATTGGCAAGAAAAAGGAGGGTTTGTATGAGCAAGAATTGTTGAGATCAAGATTGGAAAAAGCACAGGAACAAATAGCCAAATGAATGGAAATACATGAACTATGAACCAATAGCTGAGGAGCCCCCAACTGGTTCAGGCCCTCTGGATAAGTGAGACAGTTGCCTAGCTTAATCTGTTTGGGAGGCATCCAGGCACTGGGACTGGGACCTGTCCTCAGTGTATGAGCTGGCTGTTTGGATCCTGGGGCTTATACAGGGACACTTGGCTCAGCCTGGGAGGAGGTGACTGGACCTGCCTGGACTGAATCTACCAGGTTGAACTCAATCCCCAGGGGAGTCTTTGCCCTGGAAGAGTTGGGAATGTGGGGTGGGCTGGGGGGAAGGCGGGGTGGAGGGGGTGGTGGGAGGAAGGAGAACAAGGGATCAGTGGCTGATATGTCAAATTAAATTAAATTATAATTTAAAAAAAAGAAGTCAAGCATTTCATCACAGAAAGAGAAAGAAACCAAATCAGCCTTAAAGCTGTATTTCATTGTGTGCGGTGGTTAATGCCTGCAGCTCATGATAGCATGGTTATTGGCTCTGGAGGACTTCTTATATACAGGAAGGTTATTGTAAACAAAGTTTCAAGATCCTGTCTAGAAATAAGTCAAAATAATTATGTTTTCTCCGTGTGTGTAATAAAAGTGATATTGGGCCTGTATTAGGAAACAGAGGCAGCAGGAATGCTGGGTGTTTGATAGATATGTCTTGGCATACCAAATGAGATCTCGTCTCCAAAACCGAAACAAACTCAATAAGACTTCCTCAAAGTCCACATCCTTAAATATGATCCCCTCCCCAAAGGTCTGACTCCTAACCCTAGGAAGATATCATGATAGCTAAAATCTCTTCAGTAAATAAAGCCCAGGACCAGATACATTTAGCACAGATATCTACCTGCCATTCAAAGAAGAGTTAATGCCCATCTTCCTCAAATTATTCCAGAAATTAGAAACAAAGGATCATTGCCCAATTTATTTTATGAGTCTAAAATTACACAGATACTTAAATTAAACTCTAATTCACTTATGAACACTGCTGCAAAAATACTCATCAAATAATTACAAAATGAGTCCCAGAATATTCAAAGAATATTTACCATGATGAACTAGACTATATCCTAGATATGTAGGGATGGTTCAATATGCAAAGATTAAAAAATGTAATTGACAGTATAAACTCCCAAAAGACCAAACCTCAGAAAGACACAAGCCACATGATCATATCATTATATGGAGGGAGACCTTTTTTCACTATCTAACACACTCCTTTATGAGGAAACTCAGGGAGAGATTGGCACACAAGTGACATACCTAAATACAATAATGGCAGTTTAAACAAGTCCATAGTCAACATCAACTTAAATAAGAGAAACTTAAACAATCCCACTAAAATCTGGAATGAGACAAGGTTTGACTCTCTCCATATCTATTCAATATAACAACTGAATTCTTAAGGAGATCTTAGGGGAGCGGGAGATCCCAGCTGGATCAGGAACAGAGAGGGAGAACAAGGAAAGAGAGACCATGCTAATGAAGACCCCATGGGAATAGGAAGAAGCAAAGTGCTAAAGAGGTTCCCAGAAATCCATAAAGATACCTTCACAATAGACTACTGGCAATGGTCGAGAGAAAGCCTGAACTGACCTACTCTGGTGATCGGATGGCCAAACACCCTAACTATCACAGTAGAACTCTCATCCAATGACTGATGGAAGCAGATGCAGAGATCCATGGCCAGGCCCCAGTTGGAGCTCCAGAATCCAATATGCGAGAAAGAGGAGGGACTGTAGGAGTGAAAATTGTTGAGACCATGATTGGAAAAAGCACAGAGACAAATAGTCATATTAGTGGAAATACACGAACTATGAACCAATAGCTGAGGAGTCCCCAACTGAATCAGGCCCTCTGGATAGGTAAGACAGTGGATTAGCTTGAAGTGTTTGGGAGGTCCCCAGGCAGTGGGACCAGGACATGTCCTTCATGCAGAGCTGGCTCTTTGGAGACTGGGGCCTGTGCGGGGACACTTTGCTCAGCCTGGGTGAAGGGAGGAGGGAACTGGACCTGCCTCCATTGGATCTACCAGGCTGGACTGCATCCCCAGGGGAGTCCTTGCCCTGGAGGTAATGGGAATGTGGGGTGGGTTGTGGGGAGGGGGGCAGTAGCAGGGAGGACAGGGGAATCTATGGATGATATGTAAAATTAGATTAAATTATAAAATAAAAATAACAACTGAATTCTTAATTACATCATAAGGCAACTGACAATAAAAGGGATACAAATTGGAAAGGAAGAAGAAAGAATATTTACTTATAGAAGATAATATAATACACATAAGTTAGGTAAACAATTCAACAAAGAAATTCCTATAGCTAATAAAAACTTTAGAAAATTAGCTTGAAAAAATATAAGGGAGTGAAAACTTTGGTTGGGATGCATTGAATGACAAATCTATTTTCAGTAATATTATAATAATAAAAAAATAGTTTACCGATGTACAAATGAGAGACAGACTTGGAAAAAAATCAGAGAAAAACACTTTCAAAGTAGCATCCAATAGTATAAAATATCTTGGGGTTAACGCTAACCTAGCAAGTGAAAGACTTCATAAAAACTTCAAGTCTTTGAGGAAGAAACTGAAGAAGATATCAGAAAATGATCTCCCATGCTCATGAATCAGTAAGATTAACATCTAAAAATGGCCATTCTACAAACAGCAATGTATGGATTCAAAGCAATCTGCTTCAAAAATTTCAATACAATTTATTCCATAAATTTAAAGACCATTCAAGCTTCATATAGAAACACAAAAATCATTGGATAGCTAAACAATTACTAAACAGTAAAAGAACTGCCGGATGTATCACCATTCCTGATTCCAAATTGTACTTCAAAGCTAATAAAATAAAAGCTAATAATAAAAGTAATAAAAGAATATGGTGACCTCCAGGCCCTGACTGCTGCTGAAGGCTATGTCTGGGCCAAAGGCCCCACTGCATTCAGGGTCTTTGCCCAAACTTGACTCTTTGGACAGCTGAGCAACAGTAAGTAAACCAACAAGTAATCATTGCTTTCTCCGTCAACCAGTCATACAGACTCTAAAACAGTATTTCTGTTTGTCATTGGCTTCTGGTGAGAGAGTTCAGGCAAGTTCCTATATCACCAAAATTCCTGTAGAACCCTACCAACCTTGGAAAACACTTAGTCTTGCATGTTTTGGATTATAAAAAACCCACATCTCCTATCTTCCTAGCTGTCTTCACAACCTGGGATTAGGGTGAAAACCTATTATGGCAGAAAATAAAGCTTCTTTAATTTGACTCAAAATATTTGGGTTGGTGTTCTGTACTTCAGTGGGGACATCACTACCCATCTTGGCCCCTTTCATGGAATTGTGACATATTTCTTCATTCCTAGTTTGTCTGAACCACTTGTCATCTGCCTGGATTAGGTTGTTGAAGTCTCTCATCCTCTTTAATCATTGGAAAATGTAGTACTACGAGGAGCTTTAATGAATTTCTTTTTATATTTTTTATTTTATAATTTAACTTAATTTTACAAACCAGCCACGAATTCCCCTGTTCTCCCTCCTCCAGCCAACCCTGCCCTCCCACCAGACCACCCCCCATTCCCATATCCTGCAGGACAAGGACTCCCCTGGTGATTCAGCTCAGTCCAGGCAGGTCCAGTCCCTTCCTCCCTTCCCCCAGGCTGAGCAAAGTGTCCCTGCATAGGCCCCAGGTTCCAAACAGCCAGCTCATTCACTGAAGACAGGTCCTGGTCCCACTGCCTGGGGGGCTCCCAAACCGTTCAAGTTAATCAACTGTCTCACTTATTCAGAGGGCCTGATCCAGTTGGGATCTCCTCAGCTATCATGAATTTCTTTCCTGACAGACATAATCTTTCTTAACTCCATTGTGAGGAAGCAATCCAATTGACCAATGTTTATTTTGATCAATCACCCCCCAACACTGTTATTTTCTTCTAGACCTGTTGAATTAAGAACACAGAATCTCAAAGTGGCTGGGAGAAATCTGAGCTTCAGTTCAATGGAATGTTTGTTGTGGCTCCAAACAGGAGCACTCCCCATACAACCAATCACACTGGAATCAAAACTTCCAGGCCAGAAGAACTGAAGGTCATGGAAACAGGAAGAAATTTTTTCCCAAGAGGTCACTAGGGGTCATAGTGAGTGGTATTATTTCCTTTTTTACCACCTGGTGCCTGGACCCATGGATCTGGGCTATGGAGAAACCTGCCTACTAAGGTATCCTTAATCAGCACTCTGGGGTTGCTGCGATGTAGTGGGTAGCCATTCCAGCTTTGATCTGGAAGTTCCAATCCCCATTGAGGCTCTGGTAACTGCCATGCCTACAAGGCAGGCTGAGAGAGCCCTCTGAAGACCTGAGATCCAGATGGGCGGGCTCTCTTGGTTCCTGGACCCTGGAGGTAGACTGAGCAGAGTTCTCCAGAGAACACTGCCAGATTGCGCTACACCTTTCCCAGACCATGTAACCTATCCCTTCACTTATAAGTTACCACAAAATAAACCTACTTTTAACTACATGGAGTGGCCTTAATAATTTCACCAATACTGCTACTTCATTGGCTCTGTAACTGTGTCTTGAAAGTTCATAACAGCTGCTTCATCAACAGGACCACTCTCTGTCAGCGCCCTCTGCTCTTTGGACCCCTTGACATGCTCTTCCAGCACCCACCCAAACAACAGGCTTTTCTGCTCTGACATTCCAGCATGATGGAGAAAAGCTCCATCATTCTACAGACCAAGAACCTACCAGGAGGTTGTTGAACCTGGTACAACCAGTGGAATCCATGATTGTGGGCCCGAGTTGCACCTCTCTGTCTGAGAATTTAGTATCTTGGTCAGAAGCTATACTGTGTGGAATACCATGAGAGTTGACAATGCATTCTATTAGTCCCTGTGTGGTAGTTTTGGTAAAATCATTACAGGCAGGTAATGCAAATATATAACTAGAATAAGGATCTACTCCAGAAAAGGCAAAGTAGTGTCCATTCCACAGAGGAAGTGGCCCAATGTAGTCATCCTTTCATGACTTTGTTGGCTGGTCAGACCGGGGAATGGTGACATATCCGGGGCTCTGTGTTGGTCTCTGTTGTTGGCAGAGCTGGCATTCAGCAGCAGGTGTAGTAGCAGCTATAACCAGGTCACTCTTGATGAGTGGATACCCATGTTGGGATTCCATGCATAACCCCTATCTCAGCTACCACAGGTACTTTGATCATGGGCCCATTTGGTAATAATGAGGATAGCTTATTAAAGAGTCTGACTGTATACTAAGTGAGTCATCCTATTTACCTTGATTATTGAACTCCTCCTCTGATGAAGGCAATTTTTATGAGCATTTACAGAAGACAAAAGAACTTCACATTCTCTGCTCCTTAGCAGATCTGCCTAAATACTACTTCCCCAAATGTATTTCCATATTTCCAGTTTTCCTTTTTCCTTTTTTTTTTCTTCTCTTATACAGTCCCATCTGATCATAGTCTCCCCTCTCTCCACTCCACATATATGCACTACTCCTCTGTTTCCCTTCAGAAAAGCAAAGGGCTCCTGGGAAGATGAAATGAACACAAGATAACAAAATGTAATAATAGTAGGCACAAACCCCCATATCACGGCTGGAAGAGCCAACTCAGAAGGAGCCAATATCCAACAAAGAATTCAGAGACTCCCCACACTCTTGCCGTTAGGATTCCCACAAACCCCTGAGCTAAACAAGCACAGTAAGTACACAGAGGACTTAGTACAGACCCATGCAGGCTTTGTGATTGCCTCTTCAGTGTCTGTGAGCCCCTAGGAACCCTGTTTAGTTGACTCTGTAGGTTCTGTACCCTTTGTGTCTTTGATGCCTCCTACAACCCTGACTTCCCCTCTTCCTTGAGGTTCACTGAGTTCTGCTTAATGTTTGGCTGTGGATGTCAGTGTCAGCTCACAACACATGTTGGAGAAATCCCAACTGATGTCCATTGGACTGTGTCAATCTGTGAGTGTAACAGAATTCATTAGGTATTGTCTCACTGATTGTGTGTGTGAGTGTGTGTGAGTGTGTGTGTGTGTGTGTCAGTGAAGACACTGCACCAACTTCTACAGCTGAGCACAGCTGGATGGACTAAAATGGCCCTTATCAAACAGAAACACCACTGGACTGCATAAGATGTTTTACAATTTTTATTCATATGATATTTTATTTATTTGAGATGGATGTGCCCATGGAGAAAAGAGGAGGACTGAACAAAGGGTCCTCTGCAAGAGCAACAATTGCTTTTGCCAGCTGAATCATCTCTCCTGTCCCAAACGCTGAGTTTGGAGAAAAACTTACTTCATTCTCTTTCCTTCTCTTGTAATCAAACATTCATCTTTGTTTTCTCCTTTCTGAGTCCTTGACCATATTTTCTGCTCAGTTCACTCCAGTTAGGTTTTTCCAAAGAAACCCTGTTGTAATGTGCTTGGTGCCAGCAGTTAAAATGAATTTCAGATTCTAACTCCTTAGACAAAAATCAAACCAGTACAATAACATGGTAGAGGCTGCATAGATTGTACCAGAGTCCATGGCTCCCCCTTCTTCAACCTGACATTGATTCCTTTACATCTGTATTAAGCCTCAGCGACCATGCTGTCATTCCCTAGTTGCACTGGAAATTTTCTACACATGCCATAGTCTACCTAGGTATCATTGCTAACACCACGACTGCTGCTTCTGGGAGACAAGGGTAGGACAAGGTTTGCCAGGTCCTAGGATCGCTTCAAGCATTTAATAGGGTATTTCAAGAAAGGGCAGTGAGCAGGCATGGAACCATAAGCTTCAACCACTAAGTGGGGATATAAGCCCACCATTGTCTTCCAGTCTGAGGTCTCAGAGACCTCAGAAGCATGAGCTGTAATGAAATCCAGTGTCTGGGTTTTCAACTGCCCTGAGCTGTGGAGGTCAGCCAGGAAGAGTATGGGCAGCATTCTCCACAGAGAGGTCCCTGAAGAGGGCATCCTCACACATGACCTTCAAACGTTCCAGGCCATACTTATCAGCAGCTGCCAGCACAGCAGCTGCCATACTGTCCAGGTCTGGTGCTGTTCCTGTGTAAATGAAATCCATCATTACCTTGAAGACTTGTGGCTCCAGGTCAGGGATCTCAAAGCGGTTCTTTCTGCTCTCCTCCATGTCATGTTGAAACATGGCTCTGAAAACTGGAGAGCGAGCTGCTAAGATGGCCTTGTGAGCCCAGAATTCCTGGCCAGCTACCACTAGGCAGCAGTCTGTGAATTGGGAATTCTTCCACAGCTCTCCTAGCTCATCTGCCAATGTGCATCTGGGCACCAGAATTCCCGGCTTCTTGTTCTGGTCAGAGAGGCTCAAAGAGACCTGGGCCATGCTCACCTTGCAGGCAAGGGTGAGCTGGTCATCTGGAAGAAGCATAAACGCACGGGAGAAGAGAAAATCTCGAAGAATAAACTTTTTGTAACCCCAGTCCTGGCCTGGCATGAATCTAAAGGCTCTTGGGCTCCTTATGACTTTGGTTTTCTCTCCTTCGGCACTTATGATCCAGAACTGGAACTTTGCCCAAACACGACTCTTCAGACAGTTGAGCAACACTAGGTAAACTGACAGGTAATCTGCACTTTCTTCATTGACTCCGTTCGGGTATACTCTCAAACACCATTCGTCATTGGCTCCTATTGAGAAAGTTGGGCTTGTAATGCTTTGTCGCACTTCCTCAGCAATAAAAGGGAAGTTGCTGATGGTCCACCTATAGGAGAAGTCCTGAACACTGATTTGTGTGTGGTCCCATCTCTGGGCTATCTCATCTCCTGCCATGTCTCCTTGAGGAAGTTTGAATGCTCAACTGGATCCAAAAAGAAGAACTAGCAATTGTTTTCTCTTCACCCTGTGAAACGCAATAACAGACAGGATTTTGATTTTTAGTTTTTGTTTCTCATCTGTTTCCTCTTCTACAAGGCTGGAAACTAGGGTGTCTGATATTTTCTATACAGACTTCAATGCTAATTTCAGAGAACACAGTCTAGACTACTAGATACACTTACATCACTCCATTATTTTCTAGATTGAATCTTAGTTCAGTAAGTAACTAGTTTTGACAATTATACACAGCTTTTGAATAGTTTTGCTCATTCATTCTATTAATTCATATCGAAAATGTTGCACTAGGTTTCTCTAGAAAAACAGAAAACATACAAGGAAACTCTCTCTCTCTCTCTGTCTCTGTCTCTCTCTCTCTCTCTCTCTGTCTCTATCTATATATATCATCAAATGGGATTTATGAGAATGACTTTGGACTGCAGTCCTGTTAATCCCACATTACCTATGAAGGGAAAGTCCAGTATTACAGTACTTACTCGGTTCTGGATGTTGGATGTGTCCACTGGTTTTCAGTATATGCTAGAGTTCTAAATACTCTCTATTGCCAGGGAAGGGATGGACTTGCTGCAAGGTGAGGGCAAGCAGACAAATAGCAACAGCTTCCTGCTTCCATGTCCTATTATAGGCTTCAAGCAGAAGGTGTGGCCTAATTTAGGGTGTGTCTTTCAGACTCAAGATCAGGATTAAAGGTGTGTGTCTTCAGGCCCTGAGATCTGGAGTAAGTGTTTGTGTCTTTTTACCTCCAAAGTCTGTACTTGAATTGGATCTACTCACATCAAATGAAGCAAAACACTTCTCACTATTATGACCTCCATTTTAGGGTTTTAGTTAATTCCATGTCTTGTTAAGTTGGGAACCCCCAAAAACCACCACAAGTGTATTTTGCTTATTGTGGTTCATCTTAAATAAAATAGGGATGGTGTTCATTCCTACACAGCTGTTATTTCCTCTTCTCAGGGTTTTATACTAACCTTCCCACCAACATGATCGGGAAAGAGGTGGTGCCTTACCCTGTCAGGGGACTCAGTGATCACAACGTGGAGATCAGGGTGGAAGAATTCCTATATGGTGGTCAAGAAGCAGAGCCAGGCAGCAACTCTGAAAGTGGCCTCTCCTTTCATCCAGACTCACATTCCCTGGGATGGCTCCACACACTTTCATTGGTGATCTTGCCCCTCCCCCTCAGATAATTCTCCTTGGAAAACCTATTCTCAATCCACCAAGGGTGTGCTATGAGAAGATCCTAAGTTCTCAATTCCATCATGCTGACTGCCATGATTCAGCTTCTCAATACCTCATAATTTTCATCCTCCAATGGTGAGTTCTGTCCTCTTTAAACTTTGAACTTCGGTGCTTACTCTGATGGGCTTTAAAAATGAGACAGTATTCTGGTTTTTCAAAAGGTGCAGAATATATTCAACAGTTACTGAAGAAGGGGTTTGAAACAGTTCTTCCTCGAATGTGATCTGTAAAATGCTCCCCACATCTATCATCTGTCTAGTTCATCAAGTCTAGAGGGACTCACTAAGCCTAGAAGACTGGGAAATACCTTCAGTGATTGAATCAACTCAGCAATTCCCAGCCTAGCTCTCCTGAAATCTGGCTCTAATGCTGCTCATTCCTCAATCAAGGATAAATCAATCCATTGGTTTTGATCTCTGAACTTTTGGTTCCTCATTTGGGAACCTTTGGCAGGTGGCTAACTAGTAGCCTCTGTGACTTTTCTGTATGTGTTTAGGGCCAAGGTGGCAGAAACCTGTAGCATGAATCTTAACAGTTCTTATTAATAAGATCAAACCTGAAGCCAGTCATTGGGGTAAATGCTGGAAGGTCAGAGTACCAGAACAAGCCACAGCTATCTCACCTTGCCAATTCCTCAGTTGGTCCTGTTTCCTCAGACTGGAAGCTTCTGTGTCCTCATCCCAATGGCTCTCAGCTGAACTGCTACTAGAAGCCTGAATGCTTAACCAGCCAAAAGCTTAACCAGCCAAATGCTTCTAGTTTCTGGTCCTCACTCCTTATAAACCTTTCTGCTTTCTACCACCACTCCCTGGGATTAAAGGCTGCTTTCTGGGATTAAAGGCGTGAGTCACCATGCCTGGCTGTTTCCAATGCGGCCTTGAACTCACAGAGATCTAGAGGGATTTCTGTCTCTGGAATGCTAGGATTAAAGGCGTGTGCTATCACTGCCTAACTAGTGGCTTTTCTGTTCTCTGACCCCAGATAAGTTTATTAAGGTACACAATACTTTGGGAAACACAATACCAGAAACCCCTTACCTCAAATTCGTCATTTGTAATGAAGGTAGACAATTCCTGCAAGACCCCTCATTTGTAAGAAAAGTGCTCTACCTGTAAGTTCTGAGCTTCCATGAGCATGCTCCTGCAGAGTGGTAGCAATTCTCTCAATGGGGAAATGACTCCTGCCTGTGTCTCAATTACAAGATCTTCTCTTATAGTTTCTCATTCCAGGAATGGAACATGTGTAGCTTTTATTTCAGGTAGGCCATTCTCTGGGGGACATGGCACAGCCAAAGTGCTTCAGATTCCCAACAGGAGAAGGCAAAGTCTTCAGCAGCAGAGGTGTCCGTAAAACAGAGAAAGTCAACAATCAATACAGCAAAACAATACTAACAATAACATGTAGAAAGACTTGCAGAAACACAACAGAAAGAGAGAGAGAAAGAGAGAGAGTGAGAGAGAGAGAATGAGAGAGAGAGAGAAGAGAGAGAGAGAGACAGAGAGACAGAGAGACAGAGAGACAGAGAGACAGAGAGACAGAGAGAGAAGAGACTTTTGAAAATGTATTTAGGAAAATAGAAAGTCCTTCTTAGCCAGCTGGCAAACACATGAGGTATTTGGGATTCCAGTGCAGTAACTAGCCTTTCTCAGTGTGGGCTTTTAAGCAAAATTCCCATATTCTGGGTTGACAAACTTTAGTTAAGAAGACGTTAGCCCGAAGTGGCACTACAGAAGCGAAAAGTGGTACTCTATTTCAAGCAAGGTTTGAACATTTAGAGATATTCCTAGAACTATGGACTTTGGTGCATTAAGCCTTTGTTTTATCTGTGGTAGGGGTTACTGTTTTTTGTAGACAAGTGCTGGGTTGTACAACTAGAATGGTACTTCCTTCATGGAGACAGTTGTGCTTACCTATGGGGGCCTGCTAATGTCTGGGCCCTGTTCCACACGTGGGTCAGTGCACCATGAGCATATGGTACCTCACAGGCTGAAAGAAGCTGTTGGATTGATTTCATGCATAACCCCATCTCAGCTACAACGGCTACTGTGATCATGGGCCCATGGTGCAATACCAAGGATAACTTGGGAAAGAGTTGGAATGTGCATGGAGTGGGTCATCCTATCTACTAGATTATTGAACTCTTCCTCTGCTGAATGCACCTTTCATGGGCATTTACAGGGGACAAAAGGATCTATACATTCTATGCTCCTTTGCAGATCTGTCCAAATACTTCTTCTCCAAATGTCTTTTCAATTTTTCATTTCCTTATTTGTTTTTATGTTTTCTTCTCTCACACAATCTCATCTGGCCATAGTCTCCCCTCCTTCCACTACACAGAGATATACTACTCCTCTGTTTCCCTACAGAAAAGCAAAGGTCTCCTGGGGTTATCAACTGGACACAACATACAAAGATGTAATAACAGTAGGCACAAACACTCATATCAAGGCTACAGAATCCAACCCAGAAAGAAGAAAACGTTCCCAAGATCCGACAAATACATCAGAGACTCCTCATACCCCCTTCTTAGGAGTCCCACTAACCACTGAGCTAAAAAACCACAGCATGTATGCAGAGGTCTTAGTACAGACCCATGCAGGCTCTGTGATTGCGTTTTAGGTCTCTGGGAGCCCCAATGAACTCTATTTAGATGAATCTGTGGGCTCTGTTCACCTGGTGTCTTTGAACCCTCCTATAATCCTGCCTTTCTCTGTTCTTTGAGGTTCCCTGATCTCTGCCTAATGTTTGGCTGTGGATCTCAGTGTCTGCTCCCATCAGCTGCTGGAGAAAGCCTAACTGATGGCAATTGGGCTAGGCACCAATCTATGCGTATAACAGAATTTCATTAGGTATTTTCTCATTGACGTGTGTGTGTGTGTGTGTGTGTGTGTGTGTGTGTGTGTGTGTGAATGAAGACGGCACAAACTTCCAAAGCTGGGCAGAGTTGGACGGACTAAAATGGGATTCTTCAAACAGAAACACCACAGGAATCCACAAGCTGATTTTAGAATTTTTATTCACTTGACATTCTATTTGGGAAGGTATTGTCTACAGAGATGGATGTGCCCATGGAGACAGGAAGAGGACTGAACAAGGGACCTCTACAAGAACAGTAATTGTTTTTGCCAACTGAGTCATCTCTCCATTCCCACACACTGAGTTTGGAGGAAAATGTCTTCTTTCTCTTTCCCTTCTCTTGTAAGCAAACATTCATGTTTATTTTCTCCTTTGTGAGTCCTTGACCATATGTTCTGCTCAGTCCAATCCAGACAAGTTTCTCCAAATAGACCCTGTTGTAATGAGCTTGGGACCAGCAACTAAAATATATTCCAGTTACCAATTCATTGGACAAAAATCAAACCAGTACAGTAACATGGTAGTATATAATATAGCTCAGCGCTTCCCTCCATTAACCTGACAATCAACTCATTTACAGCTGTATTAAAGCCTGAGCTACCATGCTGTCTTTCCCAAGTTTCACTAGAAATGCTCCACACATCCTATAGTCTCCCCAGGTGTCATTGCTAACAACATTGGCTGCTGCTTCTGGGAGACAAGTGTAGGACACAGCTGACCAGGTCCTAGGATTGCTTCAAGCGTTTGAAAGGGGGCTCCAAGAGAGGGAGATGAGCTGAAGCCAGGGAACGGTATGCTTCAGCCACTAAATGGGGATATGAGCCCACCATTGCCTTCCAGTCTGAGGTCTCAGAGACCTCAGAAGCATGAGCTGTAATGAAATCCAGTGTCTGGGTTTTCAGCTGGAGGTCAGCCAGGACAAGAGTGTGGGCAGCATTCTCCACAGAGAGCTGCCTGCAGAGGGCATCCTCACATATGACCTTCAAACGCTCCAGGCCATACTTGTCAGCAGCTGCCATTACAGCAGCTGCCATGCTGTCAAGGTCTGGTGTTTTTCCGGTAGAAATGAAGTCCATCATTACCTTGAAGACTTGTGGCTCCAGGTCAGGGATCTCAAAGCGGTTCTTTCTGCTCTCCTCCATGTCATGTTGAAACATGGCTCTGAAAACTGGAGAGCGAGCTGCTAAGATGGCCTTGTGAGCCTGGAATTCCTGCCCAGCTACCACCAGGCAGCAGTCTGTGAATCGGGAATTCTCCCACAGCTCTCCTAGCTCATCTGCCAATGTTCATCTGGGAACTTGAATCCCTGGCTTCCTGTTCTGATTAGAGATACTGAAGGAGTCCCGGACCACGCTGACCTTGCAGAGGAGGGTGAGGTGATCATCTGGGAGAAGAAGAGGCGCATGGGACAAGAGGAAATCTCGAAGGATGTACTTTTTGAATCCGTAGCCAAGGCCTGACATGAACCTAAAGGTTCTTGGGCTCCTCATGGTTTGAGTTTTCTCTCCTTCAGCACTTATGATCCAGAACTAGAACTTTGCCCAAACATGACTCTTTGGACAGCTGAGCAAAAGTAGATTAACTGACAGGTAATCTGCATGTACGTCATCTATTCCCTTTGGGTCTAATCTCAAACACCATTTGTCATTGGCTCCTATTGAGAAAGTTGGGCTTCTAATGCTTTCTGTTATTTCCTCCACAATAAAATGGAAGTTGCTGATGGTCCACATGTAGGAGAATTTCTGAAGGCTGATTTGAGTGTGGTCCCATCTCTGTGCTGTCCCATCTCCTGCCATTTCTCCTGGAGGTAGTATGAAGGTTAAACTGGATCCAAAATGAAGAACTAGCAATTGTTTTCTCTTTACCTCTGAGACACAATAATAGACATGAATTATATTTTAAGTTTTTGTTTCTCATCTATTCCCTTTTTGATGGGGCTGGAAACTTGGATCTCTTAAATTTTCTATACAGATTTCAATACTAGTTTCAGAGAAGACAGTGTAGGCTACTAGGAACTCTTACATCACTCCATTTTTCATCTAGATTGAATCTTAGTTCAATAGGTAACTGGTTTTGACAATTATACACAGCTGTTGAATATTTTGGAAAATTATGTACACTCGTGTTAAAAAATGTTGTACTAGGTTCTGTAGAGCAACAGAACATATACAAGGAATCTCTGTGTATGAAGGAAGGAGATTTATTAGAATGACTTAGGGCGGCAGTCCTGCTAATCCCACATTGCCTATGAAGGAAAGTCCAAGATTCCAGTACTTACTCAGTGCAGGAGGTTGGATGTGTCCACTGGTCTTCAGTATATACTGGAGTTCCAAATATTCTCTACTGCCAGGGAAGGGATGGACTTGCTGCAAGGTGAGGGCAAGCAAGCAAAGAGCAAGAGCTTCCTGCTTCCATGTCCTTGTATGCTTTCAGCAGAAGGTGTGGCCCAATTTAGGGTGTGTCTTTCAGACTCAAGATCTGGATTAAAGGTGTGTGTCTTCAGGCCTTGAGATCTGGATTTAATGTTTGTGTCTTTTTACCTGCAAGTCTGTTCCTGAATTGTATCTACTCACTTCAACTGAAAGAAAACTGTTCTCTATGGTGGTATTGTGTTCCCCTAAATATTGTGCACCCTAATAAACTTATCTGGGATCAAAGACAGAATGGCCACAATATTAAACATAGAGGATAGGCAGTGGTAACACACACCTTTAATCCCAGCACTTGGGAGGCAGAGCTAGGCAGAAATCCTTGTGTTCAAGGATACAGCCAAGCATGGTGACTCACGCCTTTCATCCCAGAAAGCGAGCCTTTAATCCCAGGGAGTGATGGTAGAAGGCAGAAAGATATATAACGCATAAGGGCCAGGAACTAGAAGCATTTTGGCCTGGTTAAGCATTTGGCTGGTTAAGCTTTCAGGCTTCTAGCAGCACAGACCCATTTGAATGAGGACTCAGAAGCTTCCAGTCTGAGGAAACAAGACCAGCTGAGGATCCGGCGAGGTAAGGTAGCTGTGGCTTGTTCTGGTTCTCTGATCTTCCAGTGTTCAACCCAATACCTGGCCTGGGTTTGATTTTATTAATAAGACCTTCTAAGATTCCCTCTACAGTTCTCACTGCTGTGCCCTCCGTTTTAGGGTTTTAGTTAATTCCATGTCTTGTTAAGTTGGGAACCAAGAATAAATACCACAAGTGTATTTTGCTTATTGTAGTTCATCTTAAATAAAACAGGGATGGTGTCCATTCCTACACAGCTGTTATTTCCTCTTCTCAGGGTTTTACACCAACTCCTCCCACTAACATGATCTGGGAAGAGGTGTCTTCCTTTCCCAGTCAGGGGTCTCAGTGTTCACAACTTGGAGATCAGGATGGAAGAATTCACGCATGGTGGGCAAGAATCAGAGCCAGGTAAGAATTGCTGAAAGTGGCAGTCATTTAAATCCAGACTCATATTCCCCGGCATAACTCCACCAACTTACATTGGGGGTCTTGCCCCTCCCCACCCCCCGGATAATCCTTGGCCACACTCTTTCAGTTCCAGTTAAGGGTGTGCTAAGAGTAGATCCTAAGTGCTTCTCAATTTCTTCATGCTGACTGCCAAGATTCAGCTTCTCAATATCTCATAATTTTCATCCTTCACTGGTGAGTTCTATCCTCTTTAAACTTTGAAATTGCATGCTTACACTGCTGGGCCTTAAAAGTGAGACAGTATTCAGGTTTCCAAAAGGTGCAGAATATATTCAACAGTTACCAACAATGGGCGTTTGAGACCCTTCCCCTTCGTTTGTGATAAGTAAAATGCTCCCCACATCTATCATCTCTCTCCAGCTCGTCATGTCTGTAGGGACTCACTAAGACTAGAGAACACCACAATACCTTCAGTGATTTAATCTGCTCAGCAATTCCCAGTCTACCTCTCCTGAAAGTATGGCTCTGATGCTGCTCTTCCCTCAATCCAGGATAAATCAATCAACTGGTTTTGATCTCTGAAAGTTTGGTTCCACATTTATGAATCTTTGGCAGGTGGCTAACTAGTACCCTCAGTGACTCTACTTTATATATTTAGGATCAGGGGAGCAGGTACTTCAGAGTAGGAGCATTCTCTCACTAGGGAACAGACTCCTGCCAGGGGCTCAATATAGGATCTTTTCATATAGTCTCTCATTCCAGGAATGGGACAGGTGGATCTTTTATTTCAGGTAGGTGGTTCTATGGGGGACCTGGCAAGACAAAAGGATACAGATTTCCAACTGGAGAAGGCAGAAGTCTTAAGCAGCAGGGGTGTCCACAGAACAGAAAAAGCTAACGGTCAATACAGCGAAACAAAACTTACAGTAACACATAGAAAGATTTTCAGACAAACATAAGCACAGAGAGAGAGAGAGAGAGAGAGAGAGAGAGAGAGAGAGAGAGAGAGAAGAAGAGAAGAGAAGAGAAGAGAAGAGAAGAGAAGAGAAGAGAAGAGAAGAGAAGAGAAGAGAAGAGAAGAGAAGAGAAGAGAAGAGAAGAGAAGAGAAGAGGACTCCTTGAACATTGATTTAAGCCAATAGAAATTCTTTTTTAGCCAGCTGGCAACCACATGAGATATTCTGGATTCTGTTGCAGCAACCAGCCTTTCTCAGTGTGAGCTTTTAAGTACAAAATCCATATTCTGGGAAGAGAAACTTCTGTTAACAAGAACAGTTAGCCAGAAGTCGCACTACAGAAGCCCTAATGTCACTGTGTTTCAAGTAAGTTTGAACATTTAGAGATATTCCCAGCCTATGGACTTAGGTGGATTTAGCCTTGGTTTTAGTTGTGACAGAAGTTTGCTGTGTTTTACACAAGTGCCGGATTTTACACATTGAATAGTACTTCTGTCATGGAGACAGTTGTACTTATATGGGAGCCTGCTGATGTCTGGGACTTGTTACACAGGTGGGTCTGTGCACCTTGAGCCTATAGTGACCTCAGAGGTCAGAAGAGGCTGCTGAATCCCCTGGAGAACTGGAGAACTGGAGTTAACGACTATTGTCAGGTACCCTTGAATGCAGTAAATTGGATGCCAGTCTTCTGGAAAGGTATACAGCAACTTTTACTGTAGAACATGACTCCATCCCACCCGTTACTTTCTTAAAGAGGATAGAACCGTTCTGAAATACTAGTTCATATTCTAAAGCTTTGGCATCTGAAATGATTTAGGAGGAATTCAAGAGGTAATATGATTTCATTTCTACATCTTTCTTTCATTTTTTATTTTATAATTTAATTTAATTTTACATATCAGCCACAGATTCCCCTGTTCTCCCTCCTCCCGCTGCCCCCCCCCACAATCACCCCAGCTCACCCCCTATTCCCATCGCCTCCAGGGCAAGGACTCCCCTGGGGATTCAGCTCAACCTGGTAGACTCAGTCCAGGCAGGTCCAGTCCCCTTCTCCCAGGCTGAGCAAAGTGTTCCTGCATAGGCCCCAGGTTCCAAACAGCCAGCTCATGTGCTAAGGACAGGTCTCTGTCCCACTGCCTCAGTGTCTCCCAAACAGTTCAAGCTAATCAACTGTCTCGCTTATCCAGAGGGCCTGATCCAGTCTTTCGTTTTTGATGGCTTTCCACTCTGCATGTCTGGCTCTCTTAGAAGTTATTCCATGGACCAAGTTAGCCTTAGACTGGCAGAGTTGTGTCAGCTTCTGCCATCAGACTACTCTGATCAATGCCATAGACTTTCACATCATGCCTGGTTCAGGAACTTCTATTTATTTACAATAACCACACAATTAGTCTTAAACAAATAATATTGAAAGGTTACCTTTAATATTAATTTAATGAATAGCAAGACTTTTTATTCATCTCAATATTAATTAATTTGACTCAAATATTTTGAGTCCAGTTAAATAAGCTTTATTTCCTGCCATAATAGATTTTCTACTTAATCCTGGGACTAAAAGAATAGCCAGGTTCATAACAAAAGTGGGGTATTTATAACTCCAAAAATGCAAGCCTAAGGGTTTTCTGAGTGTTGGGGAGAGTGTTCCAAAGGAATTTGGGTGATGTAGGATCTTGGCTGAATTTTTTCACCAGGAGCCAATGACAAAGAGAAATAAGTGTTTGAGAGAATGCCTGAACCAGTGGATAGGGAACGCAAAGACTATCTGTCAGTTTACTTATTGTTCCTTAGCTGTCCAAAGAGTCATGTTAGGGCAAAGAACATGGCTTCAGTAGGGCCATAAAGCCAGACATAGCCTTCAGCAGCAATCAGGTACAGGAAGTCACTATGGACCTGGGTCACATGCCTCTTAGAATGGCATGGCCCCTGAAGTAGATTTATGTCTGAGTCTTCCATTGAATTCAGGCAGATACCATGCTCTTTTATTACCATAGCTTTGAAGAACAATATGAAATCAGGAGTGGCAAGACAAACATCAGTTCTTTTATTGTTCAGGAGTATTTTAGCTCTCCAGTGCTTTCTGTATTTCCATATGAAGCTGAAAATTGTCTTTAAAAGATATGGAAAAAATTGTGTTGAAATTTTGAAGCAGATTGCTTTGTATCTGTAGATGGCTTTTTGTAGAATGGCCATTCTTAGATGTTAATTCTACTGATCCATGAGCATGGGAGATCTTTTTATTTTCTGTTATCTTCTTCAATTTATTCCTCAAATACTTGAAGATTTTATCACACAGGTCTTTTACTTGCTTTGTTAGAGTTACCCCCAAGGTATTTTATATTATTTGGGTATTGTGAAAAGTGTTTTTCTCTGATTTCTTTCCCAGTCTGTCTCTCATATGTATATAGAGTATTTTATTACTGAAAAAAGATTCTTCTCTTAAATGGTGCATCCTATCGAGAGTTTTCACTCTCTTAGATTTTTCTCAAGCTAATTTGCTGAAAGTGTTTATAGCTGTAGGAAATTCCCTGTTGAATCATTGACCTAACTTATGTGTAATATAGTGTGTCTTCTACAAATAAAGATTCTTTCTCCCTCCTTTTCAAATTGTATCCCTTTTATTGTTACTTACCTTACTGATTTAATTAAGTCTTTAATTAAGACTTCAATTGTTACATTAAATAGATACAAAGAGAGTGAACAACCTTGTCTTGTTTCTGATTTTAGTGGAATTGTTTGAGTTTCTCTTCATTAAGTTGATGTTGACTATGGTATTGTTTTAAACTGACATTATCATATTTAGGTATGTCATTTATGTGCCAGTTTCTCCTTGACTTTTATCATGAAGGAATATTGAGTTTTGAAAAATGTCCTTCCCGCATTTAATAACATGATAATGTGGTTTATGTCTTTCTGAGTTGTGGTCATTTGTCGGCTTATATGATCAATCACACTTTTTGATTTTGGTATATTGAACCATACATACATATTTGGGACAAAGCCTAATTCATCATGGTAAACTATCTCTGAATAGTTTGGGATTCATTTTGCAATTATGTAATGAGTATTTTTTCATCAGTGTTCATAAGGGAATTGGTCTGTGATTTAGGTATCAGTGAAATTTTACTCATAAAATACATTGGGCAATGATCCCAAGTTTCTAATTTCTGGAATAATTTGAGGAATATGGGCAATAACTCTTCTTCCAGTGGCAGGTAGATCTCTGCATCTGCTTCCATCAGACACTGGATGAGAGTTCTATCATGACAGCCAGGGTGTTCAGCCATCCGATCACGAGAGCAGGTCAGCTCAGGTACTCTCTCGACCATTGCCAGTAGTCTATAGTGGAGGTATCTTTGTGGATTTTGGGTGACCTCTCTAGCACTCTGCTTCTTCCTATTCCCCTGGAGTCTTCATTAATCATGGTATATCTCTCTCCAATCTCCCACACTGCTCCTGATCCAGCTGGGACTTCCCGCTCCCCTAAGCTCTCTTTCCCCTGACCCTTACCCCCATTACCTCCACCCCACCACAAGTTTGCTCATGTAGATCTCATCATCTATTTCTCTGTTGTTGGATGATCCCTGTGTCTTTCTTAGGGTCCTCTTTCTAGGTAGCCTCCTTGGAGTTGTGAGTTGCAGTCTGTTTATCCTTTGCTTTACATCTAGTATCCACTTATGAGTGAGTACATACCATGTTTGCCTTTCTGAGTCTGGGTTACTTCACTCAGGATGATTTTTTTTCTAGTTCCATCCATTTGCCTGCAAACCTCATGATGTCATTGTTTTTCTCTGTGAGTAATACTCCACTGTGTGTAAGTACCACATTTAATTTACCCATTCTTCAGTTGAGGGGCATCTAAGTTGTTTCCAGGTTCTGGCTATTACAAATAATGCTGCATGTGTCCTTGTGGTATGATTGAGCATTCCTTGGGTATATGCCCAAGAGTGATATAGCTGGGTCTTGAGGAAAGTTGATTCCTAATTTTCTAAGAAAGTGTCATATTGATTTCCAAAGTGGCTGTACAAGTTTGCATTGCCATCAACAGTGTAGGAATGTTCCCCTTGCTCCACATCCTCTCCATCATAAGCTGTCTTCAGTGTTTTATCTGAGCCATTTTGACGGGTGTAAGGTGGTATCTCAGAGTCATTTTGATTTGCATTTTCCTGATGACTAAGAATGTTGAGCAATTCCTTAAATGTAGCTCAGCCATTTGAGATTCTTCTGTTGAGAATTCTCTTTTTAGCTCTATAGCCTATTTTTTAATTAGACTGTTTGGTATTTTGATGTCTAATTTCTTGAGTTCTTTATATGTGCCAGATATCATCCCTCTATCAGATGTGGGGTTGGTGAAGATCTTTTCCCATTCTGTAGGCTGTCATTTTGTCTTGTAGACCATGTCCTTTGCTCTACAAAAGCTTCTCAGTTTCAAGAGGCCCAATTTATTAATTGTTTCTCTCAGTGTCTGTGCTACTGGTGTTATATTTAGGAAGTGATCTCCGGTGCCAATGCATTCAAGACTACTTCCTTCTTTCTCTTCTATCAGGTTTAGAGTAACTGGATTCATGTTGAGGTCTTTGATCTACTTGGACTTAAATTTGTGCACGGTGACAGATATGGATCTATTTGCAGTCTTCTACATGTTGATATCCAGTTATGCAGCACCATTTTTTGAAGATGAATTCTTTTTCCATTGTACACTTTGGGTTTCTTTGTCTGAAATCATATGCTCATAAGTGTGCAGATTAATGTCAGGGTCTTCAGTTTGGTTTCATTGGTCCACATGTCAGTTTTTATGCCAGTACCAAGCTGTTTTTATTACTATAGCTCTGTAGTAGAGCTTGAAGTCAGGGATCAGGATACCTCCAGAGGTGGTTTTATTGTACAGGATTCTTTTGGCAATCCTGGGTTTTTTATGTTTCCATAAGTGGTTGAATATTGTTCTTTCCAGATCTGTGAAGAATTGTGTTGGGATTTTGATGGGAATTGCATTGAATCTGTATATTGCTTTTGGTAAGATTGCCATTTTTACTGTGTTAATCCTACCTATCCATTATCATGGGAGATCTTTCCATTTTCTGACATCTTCTTCAATTTCTTTCTTTTAGGACTTAAAGTTCTTTTCATACAGGTCCTTTGCTTGCTTAGTTAGAGTTACCGCAAGGTATTTTTTATATCATCTGTGGCTATTGTAAAGTGTGATGTTTCTCTGATTTCTTTCTCAGCCCATTTATCATTTGTATATACAAGGAATACTGTTTTTTTTTTAGTTAATCTTGTATCCAGCTACATTGATGAATGTATTTAAAAGCTCTATGAGATCCTTTATCTAATTTTGGGGTCACTTATGTATACTATCATGTCATCTGCAAATAGTGAAAGCTTGCCTTCTTCCTTTGCAATATGTTTTCCCTTGATCTCCTTTTGTTGTCTTATTGCTCTAGCTAGAACTTTAAGTACTATATTGAATAAGTATGGGGAGAGCAGACAGCCTTAAATTGTTCCTGATTTTAGTGGAATTGCTTTTAGTTTCTCTCCATTTACTTAGATGTTGGCTGTTGGCTTGCTGTAAATTGCCTTTATTTTGTTTAGGTATGTTCCCTGTATTCCCGATCTCTCCAAGACCTCTATCATGAAGGGGTGTTGCATTTTGTCAAAGGCCTTTTCAGCATCTAGTGAGATAATCATGTGTTTTTGTCTTTCTTTCAGTTTGTTTATATGGTGTATTACATTGACAGATTTTCTTATGTTGAACCATCCTTGCATCCCTGGGATGAAGCCTACTTGAACATGTTTTGATGTGTTCTTGGAGTCTGTTTGCCAATATTTTATTGAGTATTTTTGCATCATGTTCATAAGGGAGAGTGGTCTGTAGTTCTCTTTCTTTGTGGCATCTTTGTGTGGCTTGGGAATCAGGGTAATTATAGCCTCGTAGAAGGAATTTGGTAATGTTCCTTCCGTTTCTATTGTGTGGAACAATTTAAACAGTATTGATATTATCACTTCTTTGAAGACCTGGTAGAATTGTGCACTGAAACCTTCTGGTACTGGGCTTTTTTGTTGGGAGGCTTTTAATGACTGTTTCTATTTCCTTAGGGCTTATTGGTCTATTTAAATAGTTTATCTAGTCTTGATTTAACTTAGGTATGTGGTACCTATCCAGAAAATTGTCCATTTCTTTTAGATTTTCCAGTTTTGTGGAGTTCAGGTTTTTGAAGTATGACCTGATAGTTCTCTGGATTTCCTCAATGTTAGTTGTTCTGTCTCCATTTTCATTTCTGATTTTGCTAATTTGGATGCGCTCTCTCTCTCTCTGCCTTTTGGTTAGTTCGGATAAGGGTTTGTCTATCTTGTTGATTTTCTCAAAGAACCAACTCTTTGTTTCATTGATTCTTTGTTTTGTTCCCTTTGTTTTTATTTTATTGATTTCAGCTCTCAATTTGGTTATTTCCTGGTGTCTATTCCTCCTGGGGAACTTTGCTTCTTCTTATTCTAAGGCTTTCAGGTGTGCTGTTCAGTCACTAGTGTGAGATTTCTCCAATTTCTTTATGTGGGCATTTAGTACTATGAATTTTCCTTTTAGCACTGCTTTCATAGCATCCCATAAGTTTGGGTATGTGGTATATTCATTTTCATTGATCTCTAGGAAGTCTTTAATTTCTTCCTTGACCCACTGGTGATTCAGGTGAACATTATGATTTCTAGGATACTTCCTACTTTCTCTTCTATCAGGTTCTGTGTAGCTGGATTTATGTTGGGGTCTTTGATCCACTTGGATTTGAATTTTATGCATGATGATAGCTATGGATCTATTTGCAATTTTCAACATGTTGATATCCAGCTTTGCCAGCACCATTTGTTGAAGATGCTTTCTCTTTTACATTGTACAGTCTTGGCTTTTTTGTCAAAAATCAGGTATTCTTAGGTGTGTGGATTAATGTTAGGAACTTCAATTTGATTCCATTGGTGCAAATGTTGGTTTTTATGCCAATACTAAGCTTTTGGATTACTATAGCTCCATAGCAGAGATTGAAAGCAGAGATGATGATACCTCAGAAGTTGTTTATTGTAAAAGCTTATTTTAGATGTCCTAGGTTTTCTTTTTTCCATATCAAGTTGAGTATTGTTCTTTTGAGGTCTGTGAAGAATTCTGTTGGAATTTTGATGGATATTGCATGAATCTGTAGATTGCTTTTGTAATATTGCCATTTTTACTATGTTGTTTCTACCTATCCATGAACATGGGAGATCTTTCCATTTTCTGATAGCTTCTTCAGTTTCTTTCTTCTGAGACTTAAAGATCTTGTCATACAGGTCTTTCACCGATTGGTTAAAGTTACCCCAAGGTATTTTATATTATTTGTGGCTATAGTAAAGGGTGATGTTTCTCTGATTTCTTTCTCAGCCTGTTCATTGGTGAGAGTGGAAAGTTGAAGTCTCCCACTATTAGTTTGTGTGGTTTGATGTGTGATTTAAGCTTTAGGAATATTTCTTTTCCATATATGGGTGCCCTTGTGTTTGGGGCATAAATATTCAGAATTGAGACTTCATCTTGATGGATTTTTCCTGTGATGAATACATCATGTCCTTTTTTGATCTCTTTTGATTAATTTAAGTTTGAAGTCTATTTGGTTACATATTCGGATAGCTACACAAGCTTGCTTCCTAAGTCCAATTGACTGGAGAGACTTTTCCCACATCTTTACTCTGATGTAGTAGTGTCTGTCTTTGAAGTTGAGGTGTATTTCCTGTATGGTATGTAACAGAAGGATGAATTCTGTTTTAATATCCATTCTATTAGCCTGTGTCTTTTTATAGGTGAATTGAGTCCATTGATATTAAGAGATATTAATGATGAGTGATTGTTAATTCCTGTTATTTTTGTGGTAGTGTCGTGTGTTTCCCTTCTTTGGGATTTGTTGGTGTGGGGTTATCTATTGCCCATGCTTTCACGGGTACATCTAACTTCCTTGGGTTGGATTTTCTCTTCTATTGCTTTTTGTGTGGCTAGATTTTTGATAGGTATTGTTTAAAGCTGGTTTTATCATGGAATATTTTGTTTACTCTGTCTATGATGATTGAGAGTTTTGCTGGGTTGGCCTCCATTGTTTCTTAGTGTCTGCATAACCTTTATCCAGGATCTTCTGGCTTTCAGAGTCTCCATTCTGAAGTCAGAGGTTATTCTGATGGGTCTGACTTTATATGTTACTTTGCTTTTTTTTTCCTTTGCAGCTCTTATTATTTTTTCTTTATTTTGTACGTTTAGTGATTTTATTTTATGTGGTGAGGAGACACCTTTTTTGCAGTCTATTTGGTGTTCTGTAAGCTTCTTGTATCTTCACAGGCATTTCCTTCTTTAGGTTGGGAAAGTTTTCTTCTGTGATACTGTTGAATATATTCTCTATACCTTTGAAGTGATATTCTTCTCCTTTTTCTATCCCTAATATTCTTAGGCTTGGTCTTTGGACTTCTCATGGTGTCACAGATTTCGAGAACATTTTGTGTTATGACTTGGCTAGGTTTAATGCTTTTTTTTTTCCGATGCAGATATTTCTTCTTTATCTTCAATGCCAGAGATTCTCTCTTCGAAATGTTGCTTTCTGTTGGTTATGCTTGCAGCTGTACTTCCTGTTTGTTTACTCAGATATTCCGTTTCCAGCATTCCCTCTCTTTGTATCTTCTGTATTGCCTCCATTTCAATTTTTGAAGTCTTGAAGTAATACCTGCTTGATTGTTTTTTCTTGGTTTTCTTGGCTTTATTTAAGGGATTTATTGATTTCTTTCAATTTTTTGTTTCTATTTTCCTTGATTTCTTTAAGAGAAATTTTCATTTCCTCTTTAAAGGCCTCTATCATTGTCTTAAAGTCATTTTTTTGAATTGTTTTCTTCTGCCTCTTATATGTTGGGATTTTCAGGTCCTCCCGATGTAGAACCATGAGGTTCTGGTGGTGCCATATTGTTCCTCATGTTGTTTAATGTATTCTTTTCCTGGTGTCTACCCATCTCTTCCTCCAATCAATGCAAATGGTGTCCGTGTCTCAGGGAGCCGCTCTTGGTCCAATTGGAGCTGTTCGAGTCTGTCTCAGGGAGCAGTTGTGGTCTCAGAGGATGGGTACTTTTGGGGGGTGAAGCAGGGCTTATAAGTTACAGGTTCCAGTGGGAGATGGTGGTAGTCAGGACTGCCTCTTTAGTTCTGCCTGCTGGCCTGCACCTGGGGATGCAATGGTTGGGGGTCTGGGGTCACTAGTTGTGCCCCTGGAACTAAAGCCTAGAGGCTGGGGTGATCTGCTAGTAGAACAAAGACTCACCTCTTGGTCCAATCCAAGCTGACAGGGAGCAACTGCTGTCTCAGAGGATGGGTGGGTTTGGGTGGTGGAGTGGTCATTGTAGGTTACAGGGTCTGGTGGGGGATGGTGGTAGTCAGGCTTGCCCAAAGGAATCCTACCTGGGACATATTGTTTCTGATTTATGTTTTATCTTGGTGCCCTTTTCCTTTCATGTCTGTGAAGTGTCTTTACTTATTTTTTCTGATTAGCCCTTGGCTGAAATCTATTTGATGAGATATAAAAGCAAGTACACAGCTTATTTCTTAGATCCATTTGCTTGGAATATCTATTTTCAATCCTTTACCCTGAGGCAATCTCAACCCATTAGGTTTAGGTGTGATTCTTGGATGCAGCAGAAGGGTGGAATCTGATTTCATATCTACTCTGTTAGTCTGACTTTTCACTGGAGAATCAAAACCACTGATAATGAGAAAGATCAATAAACAATGATGGTTGATTCCTAATATTTTGTTGTCTATTGTTTGGGTGGTGGAGGAGTCTATGTGTATGTGTGTGTTTCCCTACTTTTGCTTTTACTGCTCTCGGATTATTTATTCCCTGTATTACTCATGGTTGTAGTGAATCTCCTTAGGTAGGAGTTTTCCTACAACAACTTTCTACAGGATGGGATTTGTACACAAATATTGCTTGAAGTTGGCTTTATGGTGGAATATCTTAAATTTCCATCTATAGTAATTGGCTGGGTATAGTAGTCTGGGTCTGTATCTGAGTTCTCTTAGAGTCTGCTGCACACCTGTATAGGTTCTTTTAGCTTTTAAATTATCTTCAACCCCTGAGATTCTCAGGCTGCCCCTCAATAGTTTTGCAGTTTCCACTGAGATTCCAGAGATAAGACCTGAGATACCAGGGTTCTCAGAGCAAGTCAGAGAAAAAAGAATGCGGTGGTCAGTGAACTCTTGGAATAGTACAACCTGAGTTTCAGGTCCCCAAGGGTCCCTGTGACCAGTCTCTGCCTAATGCTTTGGAGGGATCTGACACCTGCACCTGCTCTCTCACCTCTGCATGATGAATCGGATTGACACATTCTATTTGGACACATAGGAGAGTTGGCCATGGCCAGCTGATTCAGTGTCCAGAATATGTGCGAGATATCACCAGATTCCATGGGGGAAGTACCACTCAGGCTGCAAACTCCATCACCTACAGAGCACCAGCTGCCAAAACTAAAACAAGGGTCTAATCCATTAACATCCATAGTGATGGAGAAATGCTAAAGGTTCTAACCCCACTGTTTGGCTTCATAATTCTTCTTGTTAACACAATTGTGTCAGTCCAGAATAAGAAATCTGTGCTTGAGAGCCTATCCTAGATGGTACAGTGTGTTCCATGGTACAGTGTGTTCACAAACACCAAGTGTAATTGTCCACCTGTGAATACAGACTTTCTATTGGATTAACTCCATGTCCCAGCAGTCTCCTCTGGTTGCTATCCTACATTTCTGAAGGTTCCACTGAGATCCCAGAGACCAGAAACAAATACAGTGGGGTACTCCAAGCTCTATGTAATAGGGATGAGTATGGAGTCCAAGGAGCTCCTAGGGTGTGCTCATCCTCAATTCCAGGCACCCAAGACTCCCTTTGATCAATTGCTGCATTACACTTCAGAGGAATGTGACACTTCCACACAAAAATGAAATAGATTAGAAAACCATTTGGTCTCTCAATCTGGAGGAACGTCTGGTTAATATACTTTCTGTATGGACACACAGGAGAGGCTGATGAGGCTCCTATCCATGGTTTAGAATTTGTGTGAAACTTTACCAGATTCCCCCTGTGTCTTCAAGTTTGAAAATATTTGTAAGACAGTCCTGGTGGTCTAGTGTGTGTGTGTGTGTGTGTGTGTGTGTGTGTGTGTGTGTCTGTGTCTGTGCCTGTGTGTGTGTCATTGTGTTTCTCTCAATTTTATTTTCCTATTATGAATATTATCTCTCTCAGGTAGAAAGATATCCTACTCCAGGTTTAAGATATGTGCCACCTACTGTTGGGGATCTGAGTACATTTGGCACTGTCAAGTTATCCCATCACATCACCACCAATGGGAAAAAAGAAAAGCTCCACCCGTTTCTCTCCATTAATAAGAAACTTTATGAACAAAGCCTAAGCCTACTGCCCAGGGGTTCAAAGTTCCTCTGTGGACAAGGAGGAGCATGCCCATTGGAGCACAGAGCTCACAATTTAGAGAACTTTTCTTAGAAACAATAGGTCTTGAAGTGATCACCTACAAACCCTTCAAATGACAGATATGAAGCTGGGGTACCCACCACCCTGACCCTGAACTCGCCTGGTGAAGAGTCACCTATGCTACTAATCAGCTATGTGCTCAAAGTCTACTAAAGGAATCTAAAATCAAAGGATCAAAACCAATTGATTGATTTATCCTGTATTGACAGATAAGCAGTGTTGGAGCCAGACTTACAGAAGAGCCAGACTGGGAATGGCTGAGCTGATTGAATCTGAACTTATTTCTGTGTCTTCTAGGTTTAGAGTGTCTCTCCAAGGCAGGATTAATTGGAGAGAGATGAGATGAAGGGAGCATATTGCTGATCACCCTACAGAAGGGGATCCATCCCAAAGCCCCTCCTCTATGGTTTCTGTTGAATGTATTCTGCATTTTATGGAAACAAGAATAATCTCTCACTTTTAAGAAGGAGCAGAATAAGCATCACAGTTCTAAGGATGAAGAGGTCAGAACCTAGCAGTGGAGGATGAAGAATAGGAGCTAATGAGAAGCCAAATCTGGCCAATCTAAGTGGTTGCAAACCATGCCCTTAGATGGATCTGGAGGAATGCTTCCAAGTAGAATTATCTGAGAGGCAGGGGAGAAACCACCACTAAAGTTTGTTGGAGTCCTCCTGTCCTGGGACTGTGGGTCTGGATGTAATAAAAAGCAGGAAAGAAGAGATTCATCTTCAAGGGGTTCCTGGCTCTGCTTCCCACTCACCATATGTGAGTTCTTCACCCGACTGACATGTTGTAAAAACTAAGACCACAGAAAAGTTAAAGAAAATACCTCTTCCCTGATGGTTTTTATAGCAGCAACGATTGTAACATCATCACAAGAGTAAATAATAGCTGTGCAAAAGTTGACATGATCCCTCATTGATAAAACATTAACCACAAGAAGCAAAACACACTTGAGATGGCAATTCTTGGTTCTCAACTTGACTACATCTGAAATTAAGGAAACCCAAAAGTGGAGAGGACACCTGTGAGAAATTATTCCTTAAGTTGAAGTAGGTAAACATACTTCAAATGGGGGAATTTTGAGGAAGGGAGACACACACCTTTAATCTGGATCTAGAGACTGAGAGATACACCTTTAATTGGGCCACTTCATTTTATTAATCATGACATATTATTCACCACTTACATATTCTCCGCGACGATCACGTCTCAGCTCAATCTTGCTTTAAAAATTATGCTCAGCCTTTGTTTTCTTTTTTCTTTCATTTAATTTTTGTTTTGTTGGATTTGAGAAATTAAACCACTTAAGAAGGACAGCCTCAACTCCAAGGAAATGTGTTTCCTAGGGTTCCCTTAAACTCCCTGTATATTCCAGGCTGCCACTGCAGATAGCCTTTGCCTCCTGAATATAATTGCAGAAGGACAGCCCTGTTTCCAGCTTCACAATCTGTCCTCTGGGGAGGGAGTAGTATTAGAGGGAGTGGAATTTGAAGGGGTCTTATGAGTTTGTTTTGGTTTTGGAGACAAGATATCATTTGGTATACCCAGATACACCTTTCATACACCCAGCATTCCTGCTGCCTCCATTTCCCAATTCAGGTCTAAGCCATGGAGGACTACTTAGACTATCACATTTATTACATAAGTGGAGAAAACAGTTACTTTGATGTATTTCTAGATGGGATATTGAATTCTTGTTCACAATGACCTCCTGTAAATATGCAATTCTCCTAAGCCAGTCAAGGGTATTTTGAACTGCAGTGGTTAACCAACACAAACACAATGAAAAACAACTTTTAGCCTGACTTGGGTTCTCTCTCTTTTTGTTTCTGAAAGGGAATGTCCTTTTACAGCATTGGCTGTCTTGGAACTCACTCTATAGACTACACTGGCTCAAATATGTAGAGATCTGTCTACCTCTCTCTTCTGAGGCCTGGGCTTAAATGCTTGACTTCTTAAATCATAAGAGAGACAATAATAAGAGGATTGTCAAGGGCAGGAAGAAGAGATACTGAAAAGGTATTTTTAGGAGCTGGAGAGATGGCTCAGAGATTAAGAGCACTAACTGTTCTTCCAGAGGTCCTGAGTTCAATTCCCAGCAACCACATGGTAGTTAAAAACCATCTGCAATGAGATCTGGCACCCTCTTCTGGCCTGCAGGCATACATGCAGGCAGAATACTATATACTTAATAAATAAAATTTTTAAAAAAAGAAAAAAATAATTTTTTAAATGAAGAGAATGTATGTGGTAGCCCCTATGAATGGTGACATCTCTGGGACTCTGTGTTGGTTTCTGATGTTGGCAGATCTGGCATTCAGCAGCAACTGTAACCATGTCACTCTTGGAAAATGGATATCCATGTTGTTAATTACATGAATAACCCCTATCTCAGCTACCGTGGCTACTTTGATCATGGGCCCATGGAGTAATAACAAGGATGACTTGGGGAAGAGTTTGACTGTCCGACTAATGGGTCATCCTATCTACTTGATTATTGACCTCCTCCTCTGCTGAAGGCATCTTTCATGGGCATTTACTGGGGACAAAAGGATCTTCACATTCTTTGTTCCTTTCCAGATCTGTCCAATTACTTCTTCCTTAAATGTCTTTCCAACTTTTCATTACTTTTTCCTCTTTGTTTTTATTTTTAATTATGTCATACAATACATCCTGAATAGTCTCCCCTCCCTCCACTCCACATAGATGTACTACTCCTCTGATTCCCTTGAGAAAAGCACAGGTCTCCTGGGGACATAAAAATGAATACAGCATAAGAAGATGGAGTAAGAGTAGGCACAAACCCTCATGTCATGGCTCAAGGAGCCAACCCAGAAGGAAGAAAAGGTTCCCAAGATCAGACAAAACAGTCAGAGACTCTCCAATCTGCCTTTGTTAGGAGCTGCACAAAAGCCCTGAGCTAAACAACCACAGTATGTATACAGAGTACGTAGTACAGACCCATGCAGGCTCTGTGATTGCTTCTTCAGTCTCTGTGAAGCCCCATGAGCTGTGTTTAGTTGATTCTGTGGGCTCTGTTCACCTGATGTTTTGATCCCTCCTACCATCCTGCCTTCCAGTCTTCCTTGAGGTTCCCTGTTGCTATGGGATGGTCTGTATGGCAAATGTGTTGCTGATTAGTCAATAAATAAATCACTGATTGGCCAGTGGCCAGGCAGAAAGTATAGGCGGGACAAGGAGGAGAATAAAGCTGGGAAGTGGAAGGCTGAGTCAGAGAGACACTGCCATCCGCCACGATGACAAACAGCATGTGAAGATGCTGGTAAGTCATGAGCCATGTGGCTAGGTATAGATTAATGGAAAGGGATTAAGTTAAACTGTAAGAACAGTTAGCAAGAAACCTGCAACGGCCATACAGTTTGTAACCAATATAAGTCTCTGTGTTTACTTGGTCAGGTCTGTGCGGCTGTGGGACTAGTGGGTGACAGAGATTTGTCCTGACTGTGGGTCAGCCAGGAAAACTCTAGCTACAAATGGTGCCCAACGTGTGGCAAGAGTTTCCACCTAAAAACTGAGAAAAAAGATTCTAAAACAGAGCTAAAAACAGTTCCTAATTGTCTCTCTCAAATGAGCGGCAGCTGCTGGTTTGAGCTACTTGTGGGTTCCTAGTGTGCGCACTCGACCTGCAGGATGGTGGGAATGAGGCCTCTGCAAGTGGCACATTAAGCTATGTGGTGGATTTAGCCTTTGCTAGTACAAAAAAAAAAAGAGGTTTCTGGGCTACACGCTGCTTGGATAAAAGTATAGACCCACCATAGCTCCCAGAGCTGGTGGTAAATGTACCACCGCCATGTTGGGAAGCTGAGGTGGGTGGAGCCAGCAGCCACAGCTGCTGCAGTTTAAAGCAATAGATTCACAATAAGACAGATTCAGATGTAATAGTTTACAATGTGTGTAAAATATATGTAGGCTTGAAAAAGACAAGAAGGGTGATATATACAGTTATATAAAGAAACACATAGTTTTAAAAAAATAAAGTCTTTAATAAGACAGTAAAATTAATATAAACAATAAGCCACATAAAGATGAATATTACACAGAGAATCTGGATTGTGTTGTCTTTGGGATTTTTAACTGCAGAAAAACATTTGATCATAAAAGATGTTGAGTTAAACCAATATGTATATTTTAAAGATACCTTGACTTCAAAATTTGGATGGAAGGATGTGTTGCTCTGGAAAGGAGACTCTGCTTTTGTTCCCACAGAAAGCCAGAGGCTATGGATTTGTTCCAGATTAAGATACATCAGGTTGGACCAGCCAAGACCCACTGAAAGGTCTCCAATGACACCATGGCCCAGATGATCCAACATCCAGAATGGTTTGAAGGCATATGGCTCAGACGATACACTCTCATGGACTATTCCATAATCCTAAAATTTTTTTTGTGTCCCCATAAGATACAGCGCCCACCTCCAGCAGGCAGTAGTAAGAAAAGCTACGCCCAAATTCCCAAATTATATGTAATTTTACTTTGTTAAGGTTAAAACCTTCCTTTTTGAAAAAAAAAAGAAAAGAAAAAGAAAAAAAAGAAAAGGGGAAGTGCTGTGGGATAGTCTGTATGGCAAATGTGTTGCTCATTAGTCAATAAATAAATCACTGATTGGCCAGTGACCAGGCAGGAAGTATAGGCAGGACAAGGAGGAGAATAAAGCTGGGAAGTGGAAGGCTGAGTCAGAGAGACACTGCCAGCTGCCACGATGACAAACAGCATGTGAAGATGCCGGTAAGCCATGAGCCATGTGGCAAGGTATAGATTAATGGAAATGGATTAAGTTAAGCTGTAAGAACAGTTAGCAAGAAGCCTGCCACGGCCATACAGTTTGTAACCAATATAAGTCTCTGTGTTTTCTTGGTCGGGTCTGAGTGGCTGTGGGACTGGTGGGTGACAGAGATTTGTCTTGACTGTGGGTCAGACAGGAAAACTCTAGCTACACCCTGTGCTCTGCCTAATGTTTGTCTGTGGATCTCAGTATCTGCTCACATCAGCTGCTGAAGAAAGCCTACTGTTGACTGTAGCAGGAATCTTAAAAGCTCTCATTAGTAAAATCAAGCCTGGAAGCCAGGTATTGGGGTGAATACTGGAAGATCAGAGAGACAGAACAGCCACAGCTACCTCACCTTGCCAATTCCTCAGCTGATCCTATTTCCTCAGACTGGAAGCCTCTGAATCCTCATCCAGAATGAATCTCAGCTGAACTGTTGCTAAAAGCCTAAAAGCTTAACCAGCCAAAAAGCTTCTAGTTTCTGGTCTTCACGTCTTATATATCTTTCTGCTTTCTGCCAACACTCCCTGGGTTTTAAGGCTCACTTTCTGGTATTAAAGGCATGAGTCACTATGCCTGGCTGTTTCCAATGTGGCCTTGAACTCACAGAGATCCTGAGGAATTTCTGCCTCTGGAATGCTAGGATTAAAGTCATGAGTGCCACCATTTTCCAGCCTTTGCATCTAGTGGCTGCATCTAGTGGTCTGTTCTCTGACCCCAGATAAGTTTATTAGGGTGCACAATATTTTGGGGAACACAATACAACCAAAGTTGAGGATTGGGCTAGGTACCAATCTATGAACATAACAAAATTTCATTAGGTTTCCTTTCATTGACGTGTGTGTGTGTGTGTGTGTGTGTGTGTGTGTGTGTGTGTGTCAGTGAAGACACTGAACAAACTTCTGTAGCATGAATCTTAAAAATTCTTATTAATAAAATCAAACCTGGGGCCAGTTATTGGGGTCAATGCTGGTAGATCAGAGAGACAGAACAGGCCACAGCTATCTCACCTTGCCAGTTCCTCAGCTGGTCCTGTTTCCTCAGACTGGAAGCCTCTGAGTCCTCATCCAGAATGAATCTCAGCTGAACTGTGTTGCTCCAAAGCCTGAAAGCTTAACCAGCCAAATGCTTCTAATTTCTGGTCCTCACGCCTTATATACCTTTCTGCTTCTTTTTTTCTTTTCTTTTTTTTTTTTTTTTTTTTTTGGTTTTTCGAGACAGGGTTTCTCTGTGTAGCTTTGCCCCTTCTCTGGAACTCACTTGGTAGCCCAGGCTGGCCTATACTCAGAGATCTGCCTGCCTCTGCCTCCCGAGTGCTGGGATTAAAGGCATGTGCCACCACTGCCCGGCCTTACCTTTCTGCTTTCTACCACCACTCCCTGGGATTAAAGGCTTGCTTTCAGGGATTAAAGGCGTGATGAGTCACCATGACTCTCTGTATCCTTGAACTCATGGATTTCTGCCTCTGGAATGCTAGGATTAAAGGTGTGTGCTATCACTGCCTAACTAGTGGCTTTTCTGTTCTCTGACACCAGATAAGTTTATTAAGGTACACAATATTTTGGGAAACACAGTACCACATTTCCTCTTTTTGTCTAAAATTTAAAAAAGCTCATAACTAATAGAAGAAAAATTATGTCCAATAAGTATATACAATATACACAGTGAAGATTACATTAACGATGTCTAGTCGATTAACATTTGACAGATTCAGATAAAAACTCCATTATGTATATTAACAATGTCCAGTCCAGTAACATCTGATAAACTCAGACCAAAAAATTTTCATTACTTCTTATTTAAAACCAGTAGTTCCTTTTTAAAGGTATGTTCCATAATCTCCCTTTTTATCTTATCATATCCATATTCTCTCTTTTTTCTTTTCATAATACATTCAGTAGTCTACCTTTTGTCATTTTTATATCTTCCCCTTTTTCTTCAGTGTAGATTCAGTGATCTACCTATTTATCCTATTATTTCTTTATCATTTTTCTCAGAGTAGATTCAATGATCTATCTCAATTTATTCTCTTTTTCTTTTTTCTTTCTAGGGGTGAAGATATCTTTAGGGAATCTTGAAAAGAAAATTTTTGGGTTAATTGTCAAGTCCTGTATCATTTGTCCAGTCTCTGCGTAATAAGAAAGTTCAGGGCTTGTCACAAGTCCTTGCTCGAGTAGTCTGTCAGGCTGGATCATCTCAGCTAGTCATCTTGAAATTGTCCTGACCAGTTTGTAGTCCAAAGTCAATCTTTCTGTGGTGTTAATCGGCTTAATTGTTTTATCATAGTCCATGTGGAATCATCGTCTTGGAATTCTGTCATCTTTCTGAACATTTCAAAGTCGCTGTTAGGCGTGGTCATGGTTCCCTGCAGACATTTGTGTGTGTGTGTGTGTGTGTGTGTGTGTGTGTGTGTGTGTGTGTGCCTCCTCTATGGTTTGGAGCAATCACAGTCTGATAAATGTCTGTCTCTTTGAAACATGAATGTTCTTCCCTAGAAGAGAATATCTTCACAGCAATTTCTCCCAACAATTTGTCTTGCCAAACTTTTCCAAACTGACCTTTGCTGATGCTTTCTTGTAACACGATGGTCCTGGCAATCCTTCTCTGAACAAGCAGCGGTAAACCTTTCTTCCCAGATAGCAACATCACTGCAGTCATCAACATGATGAGAAGGAGCTGGCAACGTGGAGCAGTAGCCACTGCCTACATAGTCCCACTGCTGTTTGTGGCTCAGTCTGGGCTGAAGCTTCTCCCAAGCCTCCTAGGCTGGCCTCAAACTTGGGATCCTCCTGCCTCTGCCTCCTTCAGTAAATCCTACTGGCATGCCACCACAACCGGCTGAGTGTAGCTCGGGCCAGAGCTGGGGCCCACAAGTCCAAAGGCAAGAGGCTTTTTCGTGAATTCGTAACACAAACATTAGGCGCCAGATGTAGCATGAATCTTAAAAATTATTATTAATAAAATCAAACCTGAGGCCAGTTATTGGGGTCAATGCTGGTAGATCAGAGAGACAGAACAAGCCACAGCTATCTCACCTTGCCAGTTCCTCAGCTGGTCTTGTTTCCTCAGACTGAAAGCCTCTGAGTCCTCATCCAGAATAAATCTCAGCTGAACTGTGTTGCTCCAAAGCCTGAAAGCTTAACCAGCCAAATGCTTCTAATTTCTGGTCCTCACGCCTTATATATCTTTCTGCTTACTACCACCACTCCCTGGGATTAAAGGCTTGCTTTCAGGGATTAAAGGCGTGATGAGTCAACATGCCTGTCTGTATCCTTGAACTCATGGATTTCTGCCTCTGGAAAGCTAGGATTAAAGGCATGTGCTATCACTGCCTAACTAGTACCTTTTCTGTTCTCTGACCCCAGATAAGTTTATCAAGGTACACAACATTTTGGGAAACACAGTACCACAAACTTCCACAGCTGAGCAGATCTGGATGGACTAAAATGGCTTTCTTTAAACAAAAACACTGCTGGAATCCACAAGCTGATTTTAAAATTTTTATTCATTTTGTATTTTGGGGGTTAAGTACTGTCTACAGAGATGTTTGTGCCCATAGAGACAAGAGGAGAACTTTACAAGGATCCTCTACAAGAGCAACAATTGCTTTTGCCAACTGAGTCATCTCTCCATTCCCACACACTGAGTTTGGAGAAAAATGTCTTCATTCTCTTCCCCTTCTCTTATAATCAAATATTCAGGTTGTTTTTTTCCTTTCTGAGTCCTTGACCATATGTTCTGCTAGGTCCAATTCAGACAAGTTTCTCCAAAGAAACCCTGTTGCAATGTGTTTGGGGCCAGCAATTAATATGAATTCCAGTTTACAACTCATTGGACAAAAATCAAACCAGTACAGCAGCAGGGAAAAGGCTGAGTAGATTGTACCAGAGTCCAGACCTTCCCCTCCCCCAGCCTTCCATTCAACTCCTTTCCACGTGTATTAAAGTCTCATCCACCATCTGTCTTTCCCCAGATTCACTGTAAATGCTACATAGGTCCCATAGTCTACCCAGGTGTAATCAAACTCTACACTGGCTGCTGCTTCTGGGAGACACATATAGGTCACAGCTGACCAGGTACTAGGGTTGATTTAGGCGTTTGAGGTGGGCTGCCGGAAAGAGCGGTGAGCAGAAGCCAGGGAATGGTATGATTCAGCTAGCAAGTGGGGACATGACTCCACCATTGTCTTCCAGCCTGAGGTCTCAGAGATCTCAGAAGCATGAGCTGTAATGAAATCCAATGCCTGGGTTTTCAGATGCCCTGCTCTATGGAGGTCAGCCAGGACAAGAGTGTGGGCAGCATTCTCCACAGAGAGGTCCCTGCAGAGGGCATCCTCACACATGACCTTCAAACGCTCCAGGCCATACTTGTCAGCAGCTGCCAGCAGAACATCTGCCATGCTGTCAAGATCTGGTATTTTCCCAGTATAAATGAAGCCCATCATTGCCTTGAAGACTTGCGGCTCCAGGTTGGGGATCTCAAAGCGATTCTTTCTGCTCTCCTTCATGTCATGTTCAAACATGGCTCTGAAAACTGGAGAGCGAGCTGCTAAGATGGCCTTGTGAGCCTGAAATTCCTGGCCAGCTACCACCAGGCAGCAGTCTGTGATGTGGGAATTCTCCCACAGCTCTCCTAGCTCATCTGCCAAGGTGAATCTAGGAACCTGAATTCTTGGCTTTCTGTTCTGGTCAGAGGTGCTCAAAGAGTCGTCAACCATGCTCACCTTGCAGAGGAGGTTGAGCTTGTCATCTGGGAGAAGCCAAGGCACAAAGGACAAGAGGAAGTTTCGAAGGATGAACTTTTTAAATCCCAGTTCAACACCTGGCTCGAACCTAGAGACTATAGTTTTGCTCTCACCGTGGGTTGTCTCTCCATCGGTGCTTAATATCAAGAACTGGAACTTTGCCCAAACAGGACTCTTTAGACAGCTGAGCAACACTAGGTAAACTGACAGGTAATCTGCACTTTCTACATCCACTCCCTTCGGGTGTATTCTCAAACACCATTTGTCATTGGCTCCTATTGAGAAAGTTGGGCTTCTAATGCTTTCCTGAATTTCCTCCAGAAAAAAAACGAAAGTTGCTGATGGTCCACCTGTAGAAAATATTCTGGATGCTGATTTGGGTGTGGTCACATCTCTGGGATGTCTGGTCCCCTGACATTTCTGGAGGTAGTTTGAAGGTTAAACTGGATCCAAAATGAAGAACTAGCAAGTGTTTTATCTTCACTCTGTGGGATACAATAATAGACCTGGTTTAGATTTTTAGTTTCTATTTCTGTCCCATCTTCTATGAGGGTGGAAACTTGGGTCTGAAATTTTCTATCCAGATTTCAATACTAGTTTCAGAGAAGACAGTGTAGGCTACTAGGGCCTCTTACATCACTCCATTTTTTTCTAGATTAAATCTTGGGTCAATAGGTACCCAGTTTTCATAATTATAGATAACTTTTGAAAATTTGGAACATTTTATACACTCATATCAAAAATGTTATACTAGGGTTCTGCAGAGTAACAGAACATATATAATTAATCTTTCTGTGTATGAACAAAGGGGATTCATTAGAATGACTTAGGGCTGCAGTCCTGCTATTCCCACATTGGCTAGCTGTGAAGGGAAGCCAAGGATCTAGTACTTACTCAGTCCAGGAGATTGGATGTGTCCCTGGGTCTTCAGTATATGCTGGAATTCTGAAGGAAAATTCTCTAATGCCGGGGAAGGAATGGTCTTGCTACAAGGTGAGGGCAAGCAGGCAAAGAGCAAGAGCTTCCTCCTTCCATGTCCTTTTATATGCTTCCAACAGAGGGTGTGGCCCAATTTAGGGTGTGTCTTCCAGACTCAAGATCTGGATTAAAGGTGTGTGTCTTCAGGCCCTGAGATTCGGATTAGATGTTTGTTTCTTTTTACTTTCAAAGTCTGTATTTGAAGTGTATCTACCTACTTCAACTTAAGCAAAACATTTCTCACAGTTTTGTCCTCATATTAGGATTTTAGTTAATTCCATATCTAGCTGGGTTGAGAATCAAGAATAACCACCAAAAATGTATTTTGCTTTCTGTGGTTCATCTTCTGTAAAATAAGGGTTTGTGTCCATTCCACAGAGCTGTTATCTACTCTTATAGGGGTTTTACACTAATTCCTGCCTCTAACATGATCCAGGAGAGGTGTTTTCCTTACCCTGTCAGGGGACTCAGGGTTCACAACATGGAGGTCAGGGAGTAAGAATTCATATACGGTGGGTAAGAAGCAGAGCCAGGAGGGAACCCTAAAAGTGACAGGCTTTTTCCTGCCTTTTATTCATCCAGATTCACAGTCCCCAGGATGGCACCACCAACTTTCGATAGTGGTCTCTCCCTCCCCCTCAGATAATCCTCTTTGAAAACACTCTTCCAATGTTTTATGGAAGGGTGTGCTATGAGAAGATCCTAAGTGCTTCTCAACTCCATCATGCTTACTGCCAAGTTTCAGCTTCTTAATACCTCATAATTTTCATCCTTCACTGGTGAGTTCTGTCCTCTTTAAACTTTCAACTTCCATACTTACTTTGCTAGGACTTCAAAGAGAGATAGGATAACAGGGTGTGGTATGTAAAGTGAAAAAAAACTTTAAATAAATAAGCAAACCATTTTTAAAAAGTGAGACCACATTCTGGTTTCCAAATAGTGCAGAAAATATTCAACAGTTACCAAAGAAGGGGTTTTGAGACTGTTCCCCTTAGAATGTGATCTGTTAAATGCTCCCCGCATCTATCATCTCTCTCCAGTTCATCAGGTCTGGAGAGATTCACTAAGCCTAGAAGACATGAAGATACCTCAGTGATTCAATCAACTCAGCAATTCCCAGCCTAGCTCT
Organism: Peromyscus eremicus; assembly: GCF_949786415.1. NCBI lineage: Eukaryota > Metazoa > Chordata > Mammalia > Rodentia > Cricetidae > Peromyscus > Peromyscus eremicus. The sequence continues at coordinate 67,716,440 of NC_081421.1, forward strand.
CCTGAAAGTCTGATTCCAGTGCTGTTCATCCCTCAATACAGAATACATCTATCAACTGGTTTTGCTGCCTAAATTTTTGTTTCCTCTTAGGAACCTTTGGCAGGTGACTAACTAGTAGCATCAGTGACTATTCTCCATGTGGGTTTGGGGTCCGAGTGGCAGATACTGCTTCCCTCAAACTCTCTGGTCCTGGGCTTTTTTTTTGTTTTCTGGTGGGGAGACTTTTAGTGATTATGCTATTTTACTAAGTTTGTTTAAAACACATGTCTGACCTTGATTCCATTTTGCTAAGTGGCACCTATTGTTTCTGATTTTGTTTATCTTGGTGCCCTTAGATGGATCTGGAAGACTGTTTCCAAGTAGGATTATCTGAGAGGCAGGGGAGAAACCACCACTAAAGTTTGTTGGAGTCATCCTGGGACTGTGAGTCTGGATGGAATAAAAGGAGGAAAGAATAGAGTCACCTTCAGGGGTTCCTGGCTCTGATTCCACCTTACCATGTATGAGGTCTTCACCTGCCATCCATGTTGTGAAAACTAAGACCACTGACAAGTTAAGGAAAACACCCCTTCCCTGATAGTGTTTATAGCAGCAGTCATTGTAATAACATACAAGAGTAAATAATAGCTGTGCAAATGTTGACATGATCCCTTACTGATGGAAGACTAACCACAAGAAATAACACACTCTTGTGATGGCTATTCTTGGTTCTCAACTTGACTATATCTGGAATTAACAAAACACCAAAATTGAGAGCACACCTGTGAGAAATTATTGCTTAAGTTGAAGTAGATAGATCCATGTTAAACAAGGACTTTTGAGGAAGGAAGACACACACCTTTAATCCAGACCTAGAGGCTTGGGGATACACCTTTAATTGGTGCTACTTCATTTTTTTAATAACTACATATTATTCACCACTTACATATTCTCCTTGATGATGATGTCTCTGCTAAACTCTTGTTTTAAAAAATTATACTAGACTTTTGTTTTGCTTTCTCTTACATTTAATTTTTGTGTGTTTGGGTTTTTGAGTTTAAGCCACTTAAGAAGGACAGCCTCAACTCTAATGAACTGTTTCCCAGGGCTCCCCTTAAACTCCCTGTGTATTCCAGGCTGCCACTGCAGACTGCCATTGCCTCCTGAATATAATTAAAGAAGGACATCACTGTTTCCAGCATCTGAATCTGTTCTTTGAGGACAAGGACATATTTAAGGGTGTGGACCTTGACTGGGGTCTTATTGAGTTTCTTTTGGCTTTGGAGAGAAGTTCTCTTTGGTATGCCCAGACACACCTATCAAACATCCAGGATTCCTACTTCCTCTGTTTCCCAATGCAAGCCTAAGCCAAAGAAGGAAGATTAAATTATACATTCATTACATATATGGAGGAAATATAGTTAATTTGACCTATTTCTAGATATTTTTCACAATGACCTTCCTGCATATAAGCAATCCTCCTAAGCCTGTCCCAAGAGTATCTTGAGCTGTATGGGTTAACCATACAGACAATGAAAAGTAACTTTCAGCCTGATTTGGGTTCTTTCCCTTTCTGTTTTTGAAAGGGAGTGTCCTTCCACAGTCTTGACTGTCTTTGAACTCATTCTATAGACCAAGCTGGCGGAAAAACATAAAGATCTGCCTACCTCTGCCGTTTGAGGCCTGGTATCAAATGTTTGACCTTTTAAATCCTTAGAGAGACAATAGAATAATGATTGGCAAGGGCAGGAATAAGACATACTGAAAAAATATTCTTTTTTTATTTTTTTTGGTTTGGTTTTTCGAGACAGGGTTTCTCTGTGTAGCTTTGCGCCTTTTCTGGAACTGGCTTTATAGACCAGACTGGCCGTGAACTCACAGAGATCCGCCTGCCTCTGCCTCCACAGTGATGGGAATAAAGGCCTGGACCACCACCGCCCAGCGAAAAAATATTCTTAAATTAGTGGAATGTAGGTGGTAGGCCCTATGTACTCTAGCATTCAGAGCCTAAGGGGATATAATCAAGAGTCCTCTGGCCTGGGCTTTATACAGCATGAAGAGATGGAAGAAAACAACAGGGAGACATAAAGACATTTCTCTCCACCTTTGAATTTGGCTTGATTTTTCTCTTGCCCCCTGCCCAAAGCAGAATGAGATTTTTCGCATGGTCTCTGTGTCTCCACATATGTATATATATTTACTTCACTGGTTTGTTTTTATTTTTTTTGTTTTTATTTTAAGACTATCTTGCTGCAGAGCCAGGCTAACCTTGAACCTACATCCCTTTTACCTCATCCTCGCAGGTAAGAAGATTATGCATGAGCACCACCCATCCTGACTCTTGACCCCTTTAAGGAATGCTCTGGAGACTAAATAAATCTTAAATATTCAATGAGTCTCTGACATCCTCTACTTGATCTCCAGGCAGCATTCTTCTCTCTGTGGTATTGCACATATGCATGCTGTCATCTGTGGGCAGCTGCATCTGTGTGTTTTGCAGGAGATAAAGTCAGGAATGTCCAACATGTTAGGCAAGTTCCCTACTTCTGAACTATATATATTTTCACAATTTACCCTCCTTGCGCCTTCCCTTCATTTCTTCCTTTCTTAAGGCTCATCATCACTGTGCCAAAGAGAACTGGTTCCGGCAATGACACAGAACACTTGGCACTGTAATTCTGAAGTGGATGTTACTCATTCTTTGTTGTGTGGGGATGATAGACCCCAGACCCAGGGTACTACCTTCTCGGTTGGGCGCCCCAAGAACCCAGACTCCGGTCCAGTTGATGCAAACAACAAGAGGTTTATTGATGCGGCTGTACAGTCAGTCGGGCTACTCTCCTCCTAAGAGCAAGGGTCGTGCCTACTGCAGCCACATGGGTACTTTTAAAGGAAAAACCCACAAAAGCCATAAGCTTACAATTCCCATACAATTTCGTTTCGATTGATTTATGGCTAGAGGCTAATTTCACAAGATCATGGCCTGATCACAGGGTGGGTACAGTCACATCCGCATGCACATTCTTCCCGAAACCTGAAGGGGGGTATCAGGGTGGGAGTGAAGTTTACACAAAGGTCACAGTGGTCTTTCCTGGAACACTTGAAATTATCCCAGTCACAGTTGTTGCATCTCTTAACAGAAATCTGTTTACATTGTTACATTGTGGCAGGGGTGGCTGAGTCAGTTTGCCCTTGGAACTAGCTTTTTAGTTCCTCGTTCTCCTGGGGCTTGGGGGGGGGTAAGCCTGAAGGGTTAGGGTCTTTCAGGGACATGGGGATTCACATCTCTAATCTCTCAGCACTCACAGAGTGTAAGACTTGGGGACCAATCTGCTCTACATCAGGAATTCTAGATAGGCACAACTACCTAGTGAGATCATATCACAAATTAATAGTAATGATGATGATGATGATGATGATGATGCTTTAAGTATACTAATAAAAATAATAAAAATGATAATAACAATAATAAAGTCTTGATGTTCTTTATTAATGTTAAAGACAAGCTTTCTAAACCACTAACTAAAAACTAACAGTGTGGTTAAGGTAATTAAATAGAAATTCATGAACTAGGTAGGCATGATGTGGTAGACTATGGCTTTGACCACAGTAGTCTGAAGGCAAAGGCTGACCCAACTCTATGTGTCTGAGGCTAACTTGGTCCATAGAGCATCTTCTAGGAGAGCCAGACATGCAGAGTAAAAAGCCATCAAAAAAGAAAGAACAAGGGACATAGGAATGAAATCATGACTACCTACCTCTTTGTGGGAGCCTACAGAGGTTTCCTAGTGAGATCCGTACTTGCTTTACCTAGCAGGACTGCATAAGAGGATGACTGGACCATGGGCCTGGATGCCAGGTGTTTGGAAGGGTCTATACTTGGTTGTATCTACAAGGGGGAGGTCTTATTCTCCTCCCCTTGGCATTGTTATAAAAAGCCCTTTTGAATAAAGTTCTGGGCCCTTGGGTATTGACCCAGGTCCTCCTGAAGCTATCTTGTATTTCTGTCTTCCTTCTTCTCAGCTAGGCCTCTCATTCTAAGTTCTGTATTCCTCTCTCCTCCTCATAGGAACTCTGTAAAAGGTGAGGGCTGGTCCGCCACACCTCTTGAATTCCTGCTAAAATATTTCAGACTGCCAAAGCTTTAGAGAACAAACTAGTTTTTCAGAGCTATTCCATCATCTTGGCTGTCTGAACCCAATCTAAAGAGAAAGCTGGGCTCAAAAATGCAGAGATCTGCCTAACTCAGCCTCCTGAGGGCTGAGATTAAATGCTTGGCTTTTTTTAATTCAATTTTTTATTGATTCTGTGTGGGTTTCACATCATACATTCCAATCCATCCATCTCCCTGTCCCTTCATAGCCACCCTCCACCCTTACAACCTCTCCCACAAAACAAAACAAAATTCAAAAGAGAAACAAAAAAATCAAAACAGAAGCAACCAAACTAACTACCATACAAAAATAAAGTCCCAGAGTAGAGGCTGTAGTGTGACATAGTGAGTCCCACTGTGTACCCTTTAGTCCATCTTTACTTTACATCTTTACTTGTAAGTGTTCATTGCAATGAGTCATTGTTCTGGTCTGAGGTCTCTGGCTTCTCCTACATGGGTCCTCACTGGGACTCCTCTTGGATAACCTTCGTTGTTGCCTTGTGTCATAGAGATGCTTTGTGCCACAGATATCCTGCAGCTTTGGATCTGTAGGTCTGGCCATTTCACATGCTCCAGCAGTTCATACATGAGGAGAATGTTGGATGAGCCACCTCATAGTCCTGGTTCTGAGCTTGGGTGGTAGCTGGGTTGGTCAGCCTCCCAGCTTTCCCTCATGGACACCAACAAGGTGAGTTCTCTAGCATTGCCATTGCTAGCTCACCCACTGCAGCAGGCAGCAAGGAGTACAGTCACCTCTCCTGTCCTCTCACCCTCAGGCTGTCTCACCTGCACCACCACCCCACCAACAAGGTCAGATCTACTTTGTTGTCCTTGTGAGGTATCAGAACTGGTGTCCTGGTGGGGTGTCAGAACTAGTGGGACTGGGAAACAAGAGTGCTCAGGATCCATGGTGTGAAATTTCCAAATAATCAGTAAAAATATTTTGAAAAAAACGGGGGAGAATTTGTGTAGAATCCATAGGAGATTTTAGCTGGGTGGGTGGGTGGGTGGGGAAGAAAGCTGCAGCTGGTGTTCTGTTGTAATTCTAGGGATGAGACTGGGGGATTGGGTTTGGAGGGAAGGAGGAAGTTCTTCAGTTGGCTTACCTATTTCTTTGTCTTGTTCTGCTGGTGTGTTCTTAGTGAATGCCTGCTGCTGGAGGCTGGGATGATGGGTTGAGTTGGGGAAGGAAGACTGGGGAAGAAGATCTTTGTGAACCAGTGGGGATAGGGTCTGACAGGAAAGAGACCACAGCAGATTTTCTACTACAGAGGAGAGGATGACACCAGGAAAGTTGAAAGTAGAGGGGCAAAAGTAGAGGTGTGGATCTGCATTCAGCCTACTTGTTTCCCTGGAAAGAGTGCGTTAGCAAGGGTGCTTTGCTGGGTTAGGAGCTCGGACAAAGCAATGAGTCGGGGTGGGGAGGTTAGAAGGGGAAGATGTATGGGATCTGCACACAGGGGTGCAGAGAAGGTTTCAGGGTGCTCTGCTGCAGAGCTGGGGTTGAGAATGGGGGATTGGATCTGAAAGAACAGAGAGAGAAGAGAAGATCTGCAGGCAGCCTACCTCATTTTCTGGCATGCATGGCCTAGAGTTGTGGTTTCCAACCTGTGTGTCCCAAACTCTTTGGTGGTCTAAGGATGCCTTCAAGAGGTAGAATATCAGAAAACCTTCATATCAGATATTTACATTATGACTCATAATAGTAGCAAAATTACAGATCTATGTAACAATGAAATAATCCTCACATGTATTACAGGGTCTGAGCATTAGCAAGGTTGAGAACCATTGACCTAGACAGTGTGAATTCTTCCTGAATCAATGCCCTGCAACATTTTCAATACAAATGAGATTTTTGCTGGCCTGGACCAAAAACACTTCTCTGTCAGATGGAGTATGATCTACTCACATTTGCCTACTTTTTTCAGTTTTCATAAGAGCATTATGGGGCATGTTCTACTCTGCCAATAATAAGTGCTAAGAAGGAAGAGAGAGGCCTCCTGATACTGGTGTGCAGTGAGGAGTCCGCACACACATGCACAGCTTAGCAGAGCTGGATGGACTAAAATGGGGTTCTGTAAACAGAAATACTACTAGAACCCACAAACTGATTGAAAAATTTTTATTTGTGTCGTTTGACTAGGGTTTTGTATACTTACCTAGAGTACAGCAGAGTCAAACCTGACCCCTCAGCATTCCAACTTCTTTACAGTTATAGTAAAGAGGGAGAGGCCTGGTCACTTTTCCCCAGTGCCACTGTAAATGATCCACATATCCCATAGTCTACTCAAGTGTCATTTGTAACATCACTGGCTGCTACTTCTGGAAGACACCTGTAGGTCCTAGCTGAACAGGTCCTTGGATTGTTAGAGGCTTCTGAGAGGGTGCTCCAGAAATGGACCCTGTGCAGAAGCCAGGGAATGGTATGCTTCAGCCACCAAGTGGGGACATGAACCCACCATTGTCTTCTAGCTTGAGGTCTCAGAAACCTCAGAAGCATGAGCTGTAATGAAATTCAGTGTCTGGGTTTTCAGCAGCTCTGAGCTGTGGAGGTCAGCCAGGTAGAGAGGGTGGGCAGCATTCTCCACAGAGAAGTCCTTGCAGAGGGCATCCTCACACATGACCTTCAAATGCTCCAGGCCATACTTGTCAGCACCTACCAGCACAGCAGCTGCCATGCTGTCCAGGTCTTGTGCCTTCCCAGTGTAAATGAAGTCCATCATTGCCTTGAAGACTTGTGGCTCCAGGTCATGTATCTCAACACGGTTCTTTTTGCTCTCCTCCATGTCATGTTCAAACATGGCTCTGAAAACTGGAGAGCAAGCTGCTAAGATGGCCTTGTGAGCCCAGAATTCCTGGCCAGCTACCACCAGGCAGCAGTCTGTGAATCGGGAATTCTCCCACAGCTCTCCTACCTCATCTGCCAGTGTGCACCTGAGAGCCTGGATCCCTGGCTTCCTGTTCTATTCAGCGATGCTGAAGGAGTGCTGGACCATGCTCACCTTGCCAAGGCCCATGGGACAAGAGGAAATCTCGAAGTATGAACATTTTGAATCCCCAGTCATAGCCTTGTATGGACCTAAAGACTATAGGGATCCTCACACCTTGGGTTTTCTCTACTTCAGAATTTAAGACCGAGAACCAGAACTTTGCCCAAACATGACTCTTGGTTTTTTTGTTGTGTTTGTTTGTTTGTTTGTTTGTTTGTTTGTTTGTTTGAGACAGGGTTTCTCTGTGTAGCTTTGCGCCTTTCCTGGAACTCACTTGGTAGCCCAGGTTGGCCTCGAACTCACAGAGATCCGCCTGGCTCTGCCTCCCGAGTGCTGGGATTAAAGGCGTGCACCACCACCACACGGCTCCAAACATGACTCTTTAGACAGCTGAGCAACACTAGGTAAACTGACATGTAATCTGCACTTTATTCATCCACTCCCTTCAGGTTTACTCTCAAACACCATTTGTCATTAACTCCTATTGAGAAAGTTGGGCTTCTAATGTGTTCCCGAATTTCCTCCAGAATAAAACAGAACTTGTTGATGGTCCACCTGTAGAGAAATTCTGGATGCTGACCTCTGTGTAGTCCTAGGACCCAGAAAGGTCCCTGAAATTTCTCCTGGAGGTAGTTTGGAGGTTAAACTGGATCCAAAATGAAGAACTAGGAATTATTTTCTCTTCACCCTGTAGGACTCAATAATAGACACGATTTAGATTTTTTACTTTCTATTTCTCCTCTATTCCCTCTTCTATAAGGCTGAAAATTTGGGTCTCTGAAATTTTCTATCCAGAATTCAATATTAGTTTCAGAGAAGACAGTCTAGGCTACTAAGGACTGTTACATCATTCCAATTGGATCAAAGGTCAATAGGTAACTAGTTTTGACAATTATAGACAACTTTTGAAATTTTGGAACATTTTATACACTCATATCAAAAATGTTGAACTAGAGTTCTCTAGAGGAAAAGAACATATACAAGGAAATCCCTCTGTCTTAACAAAGGGGATTTAATAGAATGACTTAGGGCTGCAGTCCTACTAATCTCACAATGGCTAGCTGTGAAGAGAAAGTCCAAGGATCCAGTACTTACTCAGTCCAGGAGGTTGGACATGTCAGCTGCCCTTCAGTATAAGCTGCAATTCTGAAGAAGTATTCTCTAATGCCAGGGAAAAAATGGACTTGCTGCAAGGTGAGCGCAAGTCAGCATAGAGTAACAGCTTCCTTCTTCCATGTCCTTCTATAAGCTTCCAGCAGAGGGCGAGGCTGAATTTAGAGTGTGTCTCCCATCTTCAAGATCTGGATTAAAAGTGTTTGTCTTCAAGCCTTGAAATCCCAGTAAAATGTTACCTCCAAAGTCTGTATTTGAAGTGGATCTACCTACTTAACTTAAGCACAGAATTTCTCACTGTTGTGCCCTCCATTTTAGGGTTTTAGTCAATTCCATGTCTTGTTAAGTTGAGAACCAATAATAACCACCACAAGTGTATTTTGCTTACTGTGGTTCATCTTCCATAAAATAAGTGATGGTGTCCATTCCTACAAAGCTGTTATCCCCCTTGTCCACGGCCTTCATTGGCTATGGCTGGCCCCTATTGCAGGCTTCAGCCTCTTGCCATTTCCCACAGCTGTGGTCTGAGATATCTTTTGCATTGTGGGACCCCTGTCCCAGGGTTGTGTAAGCCCCACCCTCATTCTCTCACTTGACAAAGCATCGAATGAATTGAGCCTGCCACTGTCGGGCCCCTCTCCTTGGGCTATGCCCTGGCCCTCATTATCTGGCTTGACGAGCCAATCCTCCATACTCACTTGATCTAGGGGATGCCTGAGATTGTAGTCTTGGATTACGTTTGTTTTCTTATTTTTTTATTTTTTTCTCTCTGCAGTGCTCATGGGAAATAAAGCTTCCCAATCTATTAGCCCTATCTCTCCCCTGAATGTCTTCTGGAAATTCTTTTTTTTTTATTTTATCATTTTTCAAGACAGGGTTTCTCTGTGTAACTTTGGAGCCTGTCCTGGAACTCACAGAGATCTGCCTGCCTCTGCCTCCCGAGTGCTGGGATATAAGGCGTGTGCCACCAATGCCTGGCTGTCTTCTGGAAATTCTTAAGCCTCTCAGCTTAATGCCTTACTTAAAGACCTCTAAGCTTGTCTGCCTTTGTACTAAGAAAAGGTCTAAATATCCCTTAGATAACAATAAAAAATGGCCACCTAATGGCTCCTTAGACCCCGATATTTTACAGGAATTATCTAACTTCTACCAGAGAATGGGCAGATGGAAAGAGTTACCTTATATCCAATCTTTTCTTACCTGAGTTCTAAACCCTCCCTTCTTGATTCCTTCTCTCCTGTCCATATGCCCCAATACTTTCTAATAACCTACTTCCTGAGGAGTGCAGACAAGTTTGGGAGCAGGCAAAGATACATGCAGACAAGTTTCATCAAACTAATGCTGCCCATCCACCTGGGGCCAAGGCGGTTCCCGATCAGGACTCATTGGGATTACAATACCCTAGGTGGTTCTCTAGCTAGGGATTGGTTTACAACCTCGCTCCTGGCAGGTCTTCATAAAGCTGTCCTCAACCAGTAAATTATGAAAAGCTAAAAAAATGTAATTCAAGATAATAAAAAAAAAATCCGTCTCACTTTCTAGAACTGCTTACAAAGGCTCTCTTACATATACGAGTCTTAATCCTGAGAGTCCAGAGGGCAGACAGCTCCTTATGACCCACTTTGTCTCCCAGAGCTTCCCTGACATTAGGGCTAAACTTAAGCATCTGGAGAGAGGGCCTCTGACCCCACACGCAGAAGTCTTAGTGGTAGCATTTAAGGTGTACCATGGGAGAGATGAAAAAGCCCATAGACATGACTGCCAAATGCTGACAGAAGCTATCTAACCAGCTGCCTGAAGGCCTCCGGGTCCCTGTATTAAGTGTGGTAGAGAAAGCCACTGGGCTCATGCCTGCCCTGCCCCATGCGGGCCACCTTGTCCAAAGTGCCCCCATGAGGGACACTGGTCAACTGACTGCCCGTGTACACCTCGTGGCATAGGGACATCAAACAGGGACCACCTGCCAGCCCATCTCCTAGGTTTGGACATTTGCAAGGATTGAGGTGCCCTGTTACCTGCCCAACCACAGGCATCTCTCACAGGGAACCTAGGGTAGCCATTATGGTATCGGGGTGATCCATTTCCTTCCTATCGGCGCTGGAGCCACTCACTCAATCCTAAGGGAGTTTTGGGGTCCCACCTCTCCTCATCTCCCTATGTTAAGGTAGGGAGATAGCCTTACCTACCTAACCAGACCCTACCATTTAGTTGTATTTTCAGGGGTATCCCTTTCACCCACACATTTTTAGTTGTTCTAATCTGCCCTGTGCCCCTAATGGGAAGAGATTTTCTAGCTAAGGTAGGACCTTTTATTTTGTTTGCTCCTCCCATTTGACTTACCCCAGACTTGTCAGAAGCTCCTCTCCTCCTCCTACTAGCCACCCATCCTACTAGCTCTAACATTTCACATCCCTTGCCAGTTTCTCAGGTGGAAGCCAAAGTCTGAGACACCCAGAACCCTTCTGTATTATCCAGTTGCAAGACCCTACCAGGTAAGTTACCCAAGCTCAGTACACTCTCTCACTCCAGAGCCTTAGGGGACTTAAGCCTGGCATTTCTGACCTTCTCAGAAAAAAGCATGTTCCATCCCCCCCCCTCCGCTAACACTAACCAATAAAATTCTGATAGCAGAGTACTAAACATTATAATATCATGACTACCAGCTCAAGATTTTAAATTCCCTGTGGCTGCTTCTTAATATGTTTAAAATTTTTTTCAAGCTCCAGAGCCAGCTTGAATCCACCTGGACAAGTCAGATCCACTTCAGATAAGTATAATTCAAACTTTCCTGGTCCTGAGACCCTCCTCCCTCACCCTGGGACCCCATAGGACCCCAACCAAGGTAAAAAAAAATTCTAAACTTCCTCTTCTGCCTTGCCAGCACCTTGTCAGACCCAAACAGTCACAGAGGTTGAAGGAGTAGAAGGCAATGAACTTTTCCCAAAGCAGCAGAGGATAATCCACTACCTCAGGACATCTGGCTACTCCAAAAGCCCGCTTCCCTACCCCCAAAAGTTAACTGATGCCAACCAAGTCAACTGGAAGCAGTTTCGGGAGACACAACGCCCCCATTCCCATTTACCCACCTTTTTTTTTTTATAAAAAAACGAAGAGTCTGGAATGTTAGACTTCCTAGCCACTCCCCCAGCTACATGACCACACACACCTGGCAAGATGCTTAGTCATCCCAGGGCCTTACATAATATGTAATCCATGCACTGTGTGATCATGTAATTTGCATGAACATGTAATCTATGCACATGCATGGCATAGCTACTTAAGCCCATATGCACATATGCGGGTGGGGGGGACCTATAAAAGTGGGTTCAATTTATTCCTCCCCTCTTCCTACACGGTCATTCCATAGGCCTATGCACATCTTTCTCATTCCCTTCCCTTAATAAACTCTTATATTGGGTTTTGTCATACCTTGTGACTTTTCTCACATAGTAAACAGTGCAGCTTAATATTGCACCTTGTAATAAATAACACTGAGATTCTGAGGTGGATGTTACTCATGCTTTGTTGTATCAGGGCATAGGGGTTCATGTCTCTAATCTCAGCATTCCCAGAGTATAAGACTTGGGGGCCAACCTGCTCTACATCAATAATTCTATGCCTAAAAAAAACTACCTAGTGAGATCATATCACAACTTAATAATAATAATAACATAATTATAATAGTACTAGTAATAATAATAATAATAAAGTCTGTTATTTAAATTAATGTTAAAGACAAACTTTCAATATCATTTATAAGATTAATAATGTGGTTACTGTGATTAAAAAGAAATTCATGAACCAGGCCTGATGTCGTAGTCTATGGCTTTGATCACAGTAGTCTAAAGGCAGAGGCTGACTCAGCTCTGGGAGTCTGAGTTGACTTGGTCCATAGAGCACCTTCTAAGAGAGTGACAAGTTGTCAAAAAGAAAAAAAGAATTAAAGAAACAAAGAAAAATGTGTGAACCAAATTACCCCCTTGAATTCCTGCTAAAATATTTCAGATGCCAAACCTTTAGAGAATGAACTGGTCTTTCAGAGCTTTTCGTCATCTTTAAGAAAGTAATTGTGATAGGATGGAGAAATGGTTCAGCAATAAAAGGTGTTAGATACTTTTCCAGAAGACTGGCATCCAATTCACTGTTTGCTCAAGGCAGTTGACAACAGTTGGTAACTCCAGTTATCCAGGGGATCCAACAGCCTCTTCTGGCCTCTGAGGGCACCATATGCTCATGGTGTACAGACCCACCTGTGTAACAGGGCCCAAGTGTTAGCAGGCTCCCATACCTAAGTACAACTGTCTCCATGATGGAAGTACCATTCAGGGTATAAAACACAACACTTGTGTAAAAAAACAGCAATCCCTGCCAAAAATAAAACAAAGGCTTAGTCGACCAAAGTCCATAGTTCTCAGAATACCTCAAAGTGTTCAAATCTTGCTTGAAATACAGTAACATTTTGGCTTCTGTGGTGCCACTTCTGGCTAACTGTTCTTGTTAACTGAAGTTTGTCAACCCAAAATATGGTTTTTGTGCTTAAAAGCTCACCCTGAGAAAGGCTGCTTGCTGCACTGGAATCTCGAACACCTCATGTAGTTCTGCCAGCTGGCTAATAGATTTTCTATTGGCTTAATTCCAGTTCAAGCACTATCCCATTCTCTCTCTCTCTCTCTCTCTCTCTCTCTCTCTCTCTCTCTCTCTCTCTCTCTCTCTCTCTGCCTGTGTGTTTGCATTTGTGTGTGTTTCTATGTCTTTCTATGTGTTTCTGTCAGTTTTGTGTTCTTTTAAGGACCAGTGGCTTTTTCTGGTATGAGGACACTCCTGCCGATTAAGATTTGTGCCTCTTCCTGTTGGGGACCTGAATCCTTTTGGCTGTGCCAAGTCCCCCAGAGAACCACCTACCAGAAATAAAAGTTCTACCTACCCCATTCCTGGAATGAGAGGCTATATGAACAGAGCCTGTAAATTGAGCCCCAGGTGGTTCTCAGTTTCCACATGGGAAGCTGCTCTCAATCTCCAGGAGCATGTTCATGGGAGCTCTGGGCTGGCAAGGTAAAGCATTTGCTTTGCTAATGAGGGGTCTTGCAGAAATTGCCTACCTTCATTTCAAATTACACATTTGAGGGAAGCGGTATCTGCCACTCTGACCCTAAACCCACGTAGAGAATAGTAACTGGGGCTACTAGTTAGCTACCTGCGAAAGGATCCTAACTGAGGAACCAAAAATTCAGAGGTCAAAACCAGTTGATTGCCAGGCTGTGGTGGCACATGCCTTTAATCCCAGCACTTGGGAAGAAGAGCCAGGCAGATCTCTGTGAGTTTGAGGCCAGCCTGGTCTACAGAGCGGGATCCAGAACGGGCACCAAAACTACACAGAGAAACCCTATCTCGAAAAAAAACAAACAACAACAACAAAAAAAAAAAAAAAAAAAACCAGTTGATTGATTTATCCTGTATTGAGGGGTGAGCAGCATTGGATCCAGACTTTCAGGAGAACTAGGCTGGGAATTGCTGAGTAGATTGAATCACTGAAGTTATTTTCCTGTTCTCTAGGCTTAGTGAGTCCCTCCAAACATGATGAACTGGAGAAAGATGATAGATGTGGGGAGCATTTTACAAATCCCATTTCAAAGGGGATCGGTCTCAAAACCCATACTTCAGGAAATGTTGAATGTGTTCTTCTGGAAACCAGAATACTCTCTCACTTTTAAGGCCCTGCAGAATAAGCATGGAAGTTCAAAGTTTGAAGAGGACAGAACTCACAAGTTAAAAATGTAAAATACAAGGTATTGAGAAGCTGAATCTAAACAGTCAACATGACTGAATTGAGAAGTATTTAGGATCTGCATATAGCACAATAAACAAAATATACTTGTGATGGTTACTCTTGGTCCCCAACTTAATTAGACACAGAATAACAAAAATCCGAACATGGAGGGCAAACCTGTGAGAAAGTTTTTTTTCTTAAATTGAAGTAGGTAGATCCACTTGCAATATGAATTTGGAGGTAGAAAGACACAAACATTTAACCCTGATTTCAAGGCCTGAAGACACACACCTTTAATCCAGTCTTGAGCCTGGGAGACACACCCTAGATTGGGCCACACTTTCTGCTGGAAGCATATAAAAGGACATGGAGGAAGGAAGCTCTTTCTCTTTGCCTGCTTGCCCTCACCTTGCAGCAAGTCCATTCCTTCCCTGGCATTAGAGAACTTTTCTTCGGAATTCCAGCATCTACTGAAGACCAGAGGACACATCCAACCTCCTGGACTAAGTAAGTACTGGATTCTTGGACTTTCTCTTCACAGCTAGCCATTGTGGGATTAGCAGGACTGCAGCCCTAAGTCATTCTATTAAATCCCCTTTGTTCAAGCAGAGAGATTTCCTTGTATATATTCTGCAACATTTTTAATATGAATGAATAAACTCATCCAAACTATTCAACACTTGTTTATAAATGTCAAAATTAGTTTCCTATTGACCTAAGATTCTATCTAGAAAAGAAATGGAGTGATGTAACTGTCCCTAGTAGCCCAGACTGTCTTCTCTGAAACTAATATTGAAATCTGGATAGAAAATTTCAGAGACACAAGTTTCCAGCCCCATTGAAAAAGGAACATAGGGGAAAATAGAAACTAAAAATCTAAAAAATATCTGTAATTGTGACTCTTAGGTTGAAGCAGAAAAAAACAAATCCCAGTTCTTCATTTTGGATCAGCTTTAACTTTCAAACCATCTCAAGCAGTTATATCAGGGGACCTTGTAGCCGAGAGCTGGGGATTCACTAAGATCAGCGTCCAGAAATTCTCCTGCAAGTGGACCATTAGCAACTTCTGTTTCTGCTTGGAGGGAATGTCGGAAGTCATTGAAAGTTCCACTTTCTCACCAGGAGCCAATGACAAATGGTATTTGAGAATATACCCGAATGGATCCAATATAGAAAGCAAAGATTACCTCTCAGTTTACCTACAGTTGCTCAGCTGTCCAAAGAGTCACGTTTGGGCAAAGTTCCAGTTCTGGATCATAAGTGCCAAAGGAGAGAAAACACAAACTATGAGGAGCCCAAGAGTCACTAGGTTCAGGCAATTCTTTTTTTTTTTATCAATATATAAAAATCCTTTAAACAAGAGTAGAAATATATATATACAATGTTTTGTAACAAAATTACCTTAAATTTTTATCAATATACAAAATATTTTAGATTAATAGTTTTTTTAGTTTAAAATAGATTCAATAATCTACAATATTATCTTATCATTGCTATATTCCCCTAAATGATAACAAACATCCATTACCCACCAAATAACCAAAGACCACCCACACCCCCCAACTCTTGAGAATGTGGGCATCATTTTCTCTAGACTGCTTTCTGCTGTCTGTGGATGAATCATCTTTAGAGTCCCAGAGAGAAAATTTGAGATAATGACCAAGTCCTGGTAAGGCCAGTAGTAACCTTTGTTGATAGATATCACCTGCCAAGATTCAGGAGGTCTTCGCTGGAGGAAGACACCATGATAGATGAGGTCATCATGGGAATAGGAAGAGACAGGGTGCTGGGGAGGCTCTCAGGAATCCACAAGGTTGACCCCACCTTGGTCTGCTGGCAGTGGTCCAGAGGGTGCCTGGACCGGTCTACTCTGATGACCAGCCTAGCAAATAACCTAGCTGTCATCATAGAGCCTTTGTCCAGTGACAGATGGAGGCAGATGCAGAGATCCACGGCCAGGCACCAGGCTGAGTTCCAGGAATCCAGCTGGTGAGAGAGAGGAGAGATACTGCAGGCGAGGGACGTCGAGATCATGGTGGGAAGACATGCAGAGATGACCGGCCACACCAGTGGAAACCCATAAACTGTGGACTGGTGGGTGTGGAGCCCCCATGGGACTGGACTAGGCCCTCTGGACACAGAAGACAGTTGTTTGGCTCGAACTGTTTGGGGGGCACCCAAGCAGGGGGATCGAGATCTGTCCCTGGTGCATGGGCAGGCTTCTGGGAATTTGGGCAATTCTTCTGAAATGGATTCAAAAAGTTCATCTTTCAAGATTTCCTCTTGTCTCATGCACAGCAGCTTCTTCCAGGTGGTCCAGGACTCGTCCTTCAACATCTCTGATCAGAGCATGAAGTCAGGGATCCAGGTTCCCAGATGCACATTGGCAGATGAGCTAGGAGAGCTGTGGAGAGAATTCCTGATTCACAGACTGCTGCCTAGTGGTAGCTGGCCAGGAATTCCAGGCTCACAAGGCCATCTTAGCAGCTCGCTCTCCAGTTTTCAGAGCCATGTTTGAACATGACATAGAGGAGAGCAGAAAGAACTGGGTTGAGATCCCTGACCTGGAGCCACAAGTCTTCAAGGCAGTGATGGACTTCATTTACACTGGGAAGGCACCAGACCTGGACAGCATGGCAGCTGCTGTGCTAGCAGCTGCTGACAAGTATGGCCTGGAGCATTTGAAGGTCATGTGTGAGGATGCCCTCTGCAGGGACCTCAATGTGGAGAATGCTGCCCATACTCTCTACCTGGCTGACCTCCACAGCTCATGGCAGCTGAAAACCCACGCACTGGATTTTATTACAGCTCATGCTTCTGAGGTCTCTGAGACCTCAGGCTGGAAGATAATGGTGGAGTCATATCCCCACTTGGTGGCTGAAGCATATGGCTTCCTGGCTTATTCAAGAGGCCCTCTCCTGGAGCTTCCTCTCAATCCTCTGAAGAGAGCTTAGGACCCTGGTTAGCTCTGACCTCCTCTTATGTTCCAGAAGCACCAGCCAGTTGTTATAAATGACTCCTGGGTAGAAAGAGATCTGTGGAGCATTTACAGTGAATCTGGGGAAATGAATCAGGGTGGCTCCTGTTTTAATACAGCTGTATGTAAGTTAGAATGCTGGCGGGACATGCTTGACTCTGCTATACTTTAGCTAGACAAAATCTTACCCAAATTAAATATAACATGTGTTGTATGATATTTTGTTTGTTTTCTGACAAATATAGCTTGCCTGGACATCAGAGGGCCGAGCTAGCCACTAGATAACCACAGAGGTCAGACAGTGGAGGCACACACCTTTAATCCCAGCACATGGGAGGAAGCAGGAAGATTAAGAGTTGAAGGCCACCCTGGGCTACACAAGATTGATCCAGTCTAAAAAAGAAACAGAGCCTGGTGTGGTACCCACCTTTAATCCTAGCACAAAGGAGGTAGAGACAGGAATATCAGGTGGATAAAGATAGGATCTGGAACCGCAGTAGATCAGAGGATCCAGAGAAATAAGAACTCACTGGTGGCTGCTCCTCTGATCTTTCAGCTTTCACCCTCAATATCCAGTTTTTATTGTTAAGAATAATTAGGTTTTCTTCTTCTTCCCCCCCCCCCAGCAGGGTTTCTCTGTGTAGCCTTGCGCCTTTCGTGGAACTCACTCGGTAGCCCAGGCTGGCCTCGAACTCATAGAGATCCACCTGCCTCTGCCTCCCGAGTGCTGGGATTAAAGGTGTGCACCACCACCGCCCAGCTTTTTTAATAACTTTTTGGGGGGGAGGGGGTTTTGTTGTTGGTTTTTTTTGTTTTTTGTTTTTCAAGACAGGGTTTCTCTGTGTAGCTTTGCGCCTTTCCTTGAATTTGCTTTGTAGACCATGCTGGCCTCGAACTCACAGAGATCTGCCTGCCTCTGCCTCCCAAGCGCTGGGATTAAAGGCGTGCACCACCACCGCCCGGCAAGACTAATTAGGATCTCACTTCAAACATGAATAAAAATTTTTAAATCAGCTTATGGATTCCAGTAGTGTTTCTGTTTAAACTTGAGTCTCTGAAATTAAATAAAGAACATTTCACCCAAACACAAAAGAATATACCTTCTTCTCAGCACCTCATGGAACTTTCTCTAAAATTGACCACATAGCAACACAATCAAGCTGCAATCCACAGGCCCAGAGAAGCTAAGTAACAAGGAGGGCTCTAGGGCAAATGCATGGATGTCCCTAGGAAGTGTAAATAGAATAGAGTTTGCAGGTGGACTGGGGACAGGTGGGGATGGAAACAGGAGAGATCAGGTGGGAGTGGGAGGGATGGAGGGAAAGAATATTGGGAGAAACAACTGGAATTTGGGAGTACTTGGGGGAGGCAATGTGGAAACCTAGTGCAGTGGAAACTTCATGAAACCCATGAAGGTGACCCTAGCAAGGACAGCTAGTGATGGAGGATAAGAAGCCTGAACTGGCCATCTTCTGTAATCAAACAAGGTTTCCAGTGGTGAGACTGGGACACCAATCCAGGCACAAAACCTACGATCTTCAACATGTCCTCCTGAAAGATATGCTGGGGCAATGGTAGCTCAGAGCTTGTGGGAGTCACCAAAAAATGACTGGTCTAACTTGAGGCCCAAACCAAGAGAGAGAGCCCATGTCCAACACTGCCTGGATGGTCAGGAACCAGAAGCTGCATGGCACAGAGACCTAAGGTAGAATCAAACATGATTGAAAAAGAAAAGGGTTAATGAAATGATTCTTAATAATAGTCTGCTATACTCATACATTGGTGCCTACCCAATTGTCATCAGAGAGGTTTCCTTCAGCAGCTGATGGGAGTAGATGCAAAGACCCACAACCAAATATTAGGTAGAGCTCAGGGAACCTTGCTGAAGAGGAGGAGGTAGGATTGTGAGAGCCAAAGGGGTCAAGGGCACCAGGAGAACATGTCCCACTGAATCAACTATGCAGGGCTCATAGGGGCTCACAGAGACTGGAGCAGCAATCACAGCCTGCATGGTTCTGCACAATGTCCTCTTCATATATTTTATGGTTGTTTAGCTTGAGGTTTTTGTGGGACTCCTAACCATGGGAGTAAGAATGTCTCTGACTCTTTTGCCTGCTCCTAGGACCCTTTTCCTCCTACTAGGCTGCCTCATCCAGCATTGATATAAGGGTTTGTGCCTAGTCCTATTGCATCTTGTTAAACTGTGTTCATTTATATCCCTGGGAGGCCTGCCCTTTTCTGAAGGAAAACAGAGGAGCAGTGGATCTGGGAGAGAGGAGAGGTGTGGGGAGGGTTAGGAGAAGTAGAGAGAAGGAAGACTGCAGTTGGGATATATTCTATGAGAGAAGAATAAATAAAAAGAAAAGGGAAAAATGTCACTAAAAAAAAGGCCAGAACCAGATGGTTTTAGCACAAAATTCTACAAGATTTCCAAAGAACAGTTAACACCAATAGTCCTCAAATTACTCCACTAAATAACAACAGAAGGGAACATTGACCAATTCATTTATGAGGCCACAGTTATCCTAATACCCAAACCATATAAGGACCTAAAAAAGAAAATTACAGACCAAATTTCCATATAAACATAGATGCAAAAATGTAACATAATTCTATATAACTCTTAGCAGAGGCAACATGATAAAACGTTACTAAAATTCTTGTTCATTTTTTTTTAAATCTTTCAGATATTTTTAAGAACATATAATGAGAATATCTGTTAATGGCACTCATAATTTATCTGGAGTATAGATATAAATTTGTAAGTGTTATCATAATTGTGAGTATCCCTTGTAGCCAGAAGTTTCTCAGGTCCTGCCCCCACCATGGTCCAGACAAATCTCTCTCACCCGCAGTCTGCAGCCACTCAGACCCAAGTAAACACACAGAGGTTTATATTATTTACAAACTGTATGGCCTATGGCTTTAGCCACTTGCCAGCTAGCTCTTTCATCTTAAATCAACCCCTTTCTATAAATCTATATGTTGCCACATGGCCATGGCATTACCTGTCTGCTGACATCTTGTTATTCCTTCGGCAGGGGGCTCACATCTCTCTAGACTCCACCTTTCTCTTTCCTATCTCTCTCCTTGGGTTTCCCACCTGCCTCTAAGCTGCCTTGCCTTAGGCCAAAGCAGCTTATTGATCAACCAATGGGAACAACACATATTCACAATGTACAGAAAGACATCCCCCAGTAGTCCCTTCATGGTTGCCATATGATACCAGCTAGAGGAAAGAGAGCCTCTTCTTTAGAGTTATGGTCCCTGGTAGGTTAACTATGCTCCTATGGTTTGCCCCATACCCATAAGTCAATGGACAGCACAAATTGGACTACATGGGTTATTATTTTTTTTAGAGGACTAGGGTGCATATGATCAGATACACTGTTTGCTTGTAGGACGTTATCAAAAAATTAGTAAAATCATGGTATGTTTAAAATCTAAAAAGATATTAAATTAGAAGGGGGCTGGTTGAGAAGAGAAAGGAGGTTAGCCAGAAGAGGGGAGAAAGAAAGGGTAAGGTAGTAAATATGATGGAAATGTGTTATATTCTTAGGGCATGTATGAAAGTGCCCTAAGAAAATACATTATCTATATAGCATATGCTAATAAAATTGCTTAAGACATAAATCTTATGAGAAAAGGTTTATAAGCAGTTAGGTTAATCATAACCAAAATGTTGTTTATAAAGGTTCATAGGTGTATTAGAGCTTCATATCCACAGCAATTACACTTTCTTTAAAATGTAGTTTTTAATCCCAGTCCCTGACAAGCAGAGGCAGGCAGACCTCTGTGAGTTCAAGGAAACCAACCCTCCTCAATAAAGGAGTTCCAGGCTAGTCAGAAATATACAGTGAGACCAAGTCTAAAACAAAAACAACAGTTTACTTTTAGAAAATAGGAAAAAAGTTAACTTTAGAAGACAGAAATTTAATGCCTATGCTTCCTTTTAATTGTGTATGGCTTTTAACATTTAAATTTATGTTTAGGCTAAAGTCCTTTAACAGCTTCATAGCTCTAGTTAGGTGTGGCTATCATGAATGTGAGATACCCTTATATACTAAATAATAAATCTGTGTATGATCTGTTAGGTTTTGGACTTGGAGCTTTCAAGCTCTAGGTCAGGGCAGTCCAAAGAGGCTCCCCTGTAGCTAGTCTTTCTTTGTCCCTCCAGCCAGCTCCCAAATCATGACATAGAGACTTATTATTAATTATGAAAGCTCGGGCAATAGCTTAGACTTGTTTCTAACTAGCTCTTGTAACTTTCTGTAAATCTATGTGCTGCCCTGAGGCTCATTTACCTCATCTACATACTGTCCATTCTGCTCTAAGTCTCACCGTGTCTCTTTGAATCTCCTCCCTTCTTCTTCCCAGCATCCTCTGTGCCTGGAAATCCTGCCTAGCTATTGGTCATTCAGCTTTTTATTAAACCAATCATAGTGACATATCTTTACACAGTATAATCAATTATTTCTCAATACTCCCCAAATAATTTAGGCTATTACTAATGCCCTTGGTGTGCTTCCCAGAAGTTGAAGGTGAGTTTCTATTACTGAAGACACTATGCACTTCACACATAGGATTTGGAGGAACTATTTGCAATTTTTAAAAATATAATTTCACCACTTTTTCCTTCTCAAGCAACTAAACTCAGCAGGTGGCACATATATTTATATGTATGTATGTATATATGTATATTAAAGTAAATATATATGTATGTATAAATTAAAGTAAAGGAGGCTGTGAATTTAAGAGGGAGTGAGGTGGGAGTTGGGTACGGACATAGAAAGGTTGAAGGGTATTCTGATGGAAGGTCCACCTCAGCCCCTGGTGCCCTGGTATCTGTACACCCAAAGAGTATGGAATGTTCTGGTGGAAGCCCCACCTCTCTGCCCAGTTTCTGCCCCCCCAGAAAGTCCCACCAAACACAGCTCCTCTCCCAGAGATGCTCAAGACCACTCCCACAGGATATTTAAACTGCACCCCAGAAAACAGATATGTGGTTTTTAGTCTCTCTTCCTTGACTCTTTTGGGGGGTGGGGGCAGGTGCTGGAAAATCACCCCGAAATGCTTTACCTGTTAAAACAGGGCTTTTTCTAATTTGGTCGGATTTGGATTGTTGTGTCGGTAGAGAGGCTTATTGGGGTGCAAAATGATCTCAGTACTCAGGAGGCAGAGCAAGGCAGATCTCTGTGAGTTCGAGGCCAGTCTGGTCTACAGAGCAAGATCCAGGACAGGCACCAAAGCTACACAGAGAAACCTTGTCTTGAAAAACCAAAAAAAAAAAAAAAAAAAAAAAAAAGAGGCAAGGTCAGCTATCCCAGGGCCAGTAGGGGATGGGGCCAGCTCAGCACAGCCCTCAGATTTCAACACACATGATTCCTATGACCCCCTGTGCTAACACAGGCCATAGACATGAACACAGACCCTAGCTGCAGCAGGAACACGAACCCAGATGTGGCCCTTGGCAGCAGCTCAGGCCCAGGCATAACCATGGCCCCTGTGGCAGCACAAGCCACCCAGATCAGTGTGGCCTCAGCAGCAGCAAAGTCCTAGGACACCAACAGGGTCTCAGGTGGCTGACCAGACCCCTGAACATCTGCACAGCTCTCAGTAGTAACAGGAGCCATAGACATCAACTCAGTCCCTGGTTACTGCAGGGCCAGAGGACCCAGACGTGGCCCTAGGCAGCATTTTGGACCCAGACAATACCATCATGACCCTGTGTAGCAGTACAGGCCACCCAGGCCAGCATGACCCCAAAGCCCTCAGACCCCAACATGGCCACAAGTTGCTGCCTAGACCCTAGGCATCTGTGTGACTTTTGGTGGTACCATGAGCCATGTACATCAACACAGACCCCTGACTGTGGTAGACCCAGACATGGTGCATGGCAGCAGCCCTGGCCAAATGTCACTACACTCCCAGGTGGCAGCACAGCCACTCATATAGGCATGGCCCCCATGGCAGCATGGCTCTCAGACACTAACATGGCCCCAAGTGGAGGCCCAGACCCCTGGTATTAACATGGCCTTCAGTGGTATCAGGAGTCACAGACATCAACACAGTCCCTAGCTGCAGTAGGGCCATAGACCAGATATAGCCCTCAGCCGCAGCCTGGTCCCCAACATCGCTATGGTATCTGTGACAGTGCAGGACACTCAGATCTGGTCTGGCCCTGGCTGCAGCATGGCCCTCAGACCCCCACCTGGCCTCAGGTGATGGTTCAGACCCCAGGTATTTGCACAGCTTTCAGTGATATCAGGAGTTACAGGCATCAACACAGACCTTGGCTGCAGTAGGGCCACAACCCAGACATGCCCCAAGTGGCAGCACAGGACACCCAGATTAGCATGGTCCCTACAGCAGCATAGCTCTCAGATGCCAACATGGACTCATATGTCTGACCAGACCCCGGTCTTCCACAGGGCCTTCAGTGGTTACTGAAGTCATGGACATCAACACAGACCCTGGCTGCTGCAGGGCCATAAACCAAGACATGGCCCCCAGCAGCAGCTCAGGACTGTATTTCATCATGTCCCTCAGGGGCAACACAGGCCACCCAGGTCAGCATGGCCCTAGCAGCAACACAGCTCTTGGACACCAAAATGGCCACAGGTGACAGCCTAGACCCCAGGAATCTGCACAGCCTTAGAGGCAATATGAGACATGGATGTCAACAAAGACCCCGCTTGCGGTAGGACCATGGACCCAGATATGGCCCTAGGCAGCAGCCCAGGTGGCTAGCAGGCCTCCCACATCAGCCCATTCCTTACCACCCTCAATTCTTTAGAACTGCCTCTAACCACAGCACGCAAATCATTCCACCTCTCTTTCTCTCCCATTTCTCCACCATATACTTGCTCGTCATAATGGCACCCACCTACCCAGCACCACAAGGCACTGGGTGGGGCTGTGGATGCCTTCAGCCAGCCTGGAATGCGAGGACTCAGGCTAGCCTAAGGGTGTCTTTTGCCTGTCTGAGCCACGTGGTGTCAGCACTTTTTTTTTTGAAACAGGGTCTCAGTATGGATTCTTGGCTGGCCTAGAAATTACTTTGCAGACCACGCTAGCCTTGAACTCACAGAGATCAGTATGCCTCTGCCTCTTGATGCTAGAATTAAAGGCACTCACTACCACGTCTGACCAAAACAAGGTTTCTTAAGTAAAACTCTGTAAAGAATGCTACTTATCTTTTCCTGACACTTCACTCATTGTCAGAATCTTCATACAATAGCTTCATTGGTCTGTAATTAGGTGTCTAACATAACAAATCCTACAGTTTAATAAACAAAATTCAACAATGAAGCTAACTGTGGTGGTTTCTATAAGAATGGGCCCCACAGGTTCATATATTTGAATGCTTGGTCATTAGGGGGTGGCACTACTTGACAGGGATTAAGAGGTGTGGCCTTATTGGAGGCCTTGTCACTAGGGGTGGGCTTTGAGGTTTCAAATGCTCAAGCCAGACTCAGTGTTGCTCTCTCTTCCTACTGCCTCAGCTATTTTTCTAGCACCTTGTCTGTTTGCATGCTGCCATGCTTTCCACCATGCTGATAATGGACTAAACCTCTGAAACTGTGAGCATGCCCCATTTAGGAGTTGCCATGGTCATGATGTCTTTTTACAGCAATAGAACAATGACTAAGACACCAACATCCTGTAATTAACAATTTAGAGGAAATTTTATTAGAATGCATTAATACTCATGAAATCCTGCCTTTGATGATAGCATGAGAACGTATACTTCTCCCCAGGTGCTTTGGCTGTAAAATGGAGTTAATAATGGACACCTCACATAGTTAACCTAGTGATTAATGAAGAGAACTTTGAGCTAATGACTAAAAAAACGAGACTTAAAACCATGATAAGTTATAGAAAGTCTAGAGAGAAAAGGTACTATCCCTCTTTCCAAATGTTTCCCCTCATTTCCTCATGCTCTAACTACTTTTGAATGTGAGGTGGAGGAGAAGGCTTTTATTAGCATATGACCACACCAGGAAGGGCCAAGTCTGATGACCAAAATCTGTCTTGAAAAAGCTTACAGCAGACTAGCATAATCTAGAGAAGAGAAACAAGGGCAAGGACTTGGGAGTAGGTAAGGCTCTCTTGGTCTGGCTGTGGACTTCCCTGTCATCAGCTTGGTTCATTGTCTGAGGATCAGCCTTGCAGAGCCATGTTAGTACCAAGAAGGTCTCTGTTGCCTGAGGAGTAATTTCTGCCCTTTGTTTTTGTTCAGCAATTGAGTGTGTCATTCCTGGGAGCTAAGGTAAGTGTAGGAGAGAAAGGCTTGGGAGAATTCAGAACTCAAAGGAAGGCTGCTATGGAATAATCCTTCTGTACACTGTGTGAATATATGTTGCTATGATTGGTTTTTCTTATTATTATTTATTTTTATTTTACAAACATCTGTGTTTTGCCTACATGTATGTCTGTGTGAGAGGGTCAGATCCCCTAGAACTGGAGTTACAGACAGTTGTGAGCTGCCATATGGGTACTGGGAATTCAACCCGGGTCCTTTGGAAGAGCATTTGGTGCTCTTAAGTTCAGAGCCATCTCTCCAGTCCTACTATGATTGGTTTAATAAACAAGCTGACTGGCCAGTAGCTGAACAGGATACAGTTAGGCAGGACAATCAAAATGAGGACTCAGATGAAGAAGGCTGGAGTCTGAGGAGTCACCAGCCAGACACAGAGGGAACAGGAGATGAACGTGCCATGTTAACAGGTACTGTCACATGACAGAGTGTAAATAAGGAATATGGGTAATTTAAAAATGTAAGAGCTAGTTAGTAATAAGCCTGTGCTATTGGCCAAGCATTTATAATTCATATTAAGTCTCTTGTGCTTATTTGGAAACAACTGCCAGGACACAGGAAAACTCCACCTACCGAAGGCAATAAGGTAGAGTCTGAAACAAAATGGAATTAGGTAGGTCAGTACTTGGGCCCTCTTTCAAATCCCCACTGTCAAGCTATCATTCTATTTTTTATAAAGCATTTATTGATTTATGTTGTGTGTATGTATGTAAATGTACATGTTCATGTCATAGCACACATGTGGAGATCAGAGGACAACCCATGAGATTCATTCTCTTCTTCCATTATGTGGGTCCTAGGGGTTGAACTCTGGTCATTAGGCCTGGCAATGGATACTCTTACCCACTAAGCCATCTTATCAGCCCCCATTCCATTACTATTGGAGTGATCTGAAATATAAGACCCAGTTATGACTTCCCCTTTTTCTTACCCATTCCTCAGTCTTGAGGGACTTGGAACACAGTGCCTTGACTTGACTGTCTATTGCTGGACTGGTACATAGATCACATCCAGGGCACCTGAAGCATGTATGTCAAGAGAAACCAGATGCTCATGCCTGTAACCCCCATCACTTGGAGAGCTAAGGAAGGAAGACCAACAGTTGAAGAACATCCTTGGATATATAATGTGTTCAAAGTCAACTTAGACAAAGTGAGACCCTACCTTGGGGAGGACTTCCTTTTTCTCCCCTTAGTAACTGCTTTCAAGTGCCTATGATCTGTGCTGGGTACTGCAGATGCAGAAGGAAACCAAGAGACATTTAAAAAAAATGGTTTCCTGAAGGAAACAGGCAGCTTACAAATTTAGAGTGAATTACCCCTGTGAGAATTTACCTAAAATGAAAACTTAACGCAGGTCTAACTCAGATTAAATGATCATGTACATGAAGCCATTATCATAATGACTGTCGCAGTGTAAACACCTTGCCCAGGGAAGACCTTACCAAGAAAGGGAAGGCTACACTGACTCCGCAGGAAGGGAGAGCTTAGCTATGGGAGAAGCTGGACCAAAGCAGCAAGCAGAGGACCGACACTCTCGAAGACACCACAATAGAAAAGACTGTTGGATATTCAAAGAGTTGAAAAGAGACCTGGAAGGCCAAGACATACACCAATAAATGAAACCATCTACCAGACCACCCCAGAAAGAAAGAAAATGACTGAGAATATACAACTCTAAATACTGGATCAAAATACCAATGATGCAAATTAATTGCAATGGCCACTTCCTCCTTCCAACAACCTCCTCATCTGCCATCCCCTCCCATCACTCAAGGGAAGATTTGCCTGTCCCTGACCCAGAACCTTACTTTGGTGCCTTGCCCTGTGCTTAACAATTCAAGGGTGTATCCTGCCTGAGGGATGTCTGGTGAGAACACATCCAAGCGAAGTGCAAAGAAACAGTAAAGGGGCAGCAACAGCGATTCAGTTTAGCCTCTCATCTGAAAGAATGCCTTGGCTACCACACAGACAGACAAGATACATGAAATGATGTCTAAAAATTACTTTTTATTAACAAATAGAATTATCTACATTCAATACAACATGAAGTCTGAAGTATGTTCACAGTGGAATGGCTAAAACAAGCTGACTAATATATGCATTACCTCAGATGGCTGTTTGTAGTAGCGACACTCTATCAAGCATAAAATACACTTGTATTAATTACAGTTGCCATGACATTATATGATAGCTCTATTTAACTTAACCTTTCTTAACTGAAATTTTGTATTCTTTAACCAACATCTCCCCAATCCCCAATCCTCCGCACTGGATCTGATAACTGCCATCCTAATCTCTGCTTCTATAAGTTCTACTGTTTTAGATTATACTTATAAGTGAGGTCACATCACATTTGTTTATCAGTGCCTATTTCATTTAACATGTCCTCCAAGTTCATCCATGTTGCTGCAATAACAGAGTTTCCTTTTCATAATTCTTATATTTATTTACTTATTTACCTGTGTGTGTGTGTGTGTGTGTGTGTGTGTGTGTGTGTGTATACCACATGTGTCACAGAATATGTGTGGAGGTCAGACAATAATTTGAAGGAGTCCTTCTCTCGTTCTACCGTGTGGATGCTGGGGATTGAACTCAGATCATCAGGCTTGGTAGCAAGTCGCTTTATCTATTCAGCCATTGGGCTGACATTTTTTACTGTTGGGCTTGAAGAGGGTAAGTTGGGGGGCCTTGTGCTACTAAGATTAGTGAGGAGGATAAGCACATACACACAGACACACAGACACACACACTATCTCATGTATCCCAAGGTGGCCTCAAATTCAACAGGTGGCTCAGCATAACATTGAACTCCTGATCTTCCTATCTCTACTTGCTGACTGCTGAGACTGTAGGCCTGCCATACCACATCCAGGCTTAAAACCTGGGCTAAGTCATGATGGTGCTGTGAGCAACAACTTCCATCTGCTCCTCAAATCACTGCCCTGTCTCCATGTTGTTTCTCTGACTTGCTCATTCTCTGTGTTATTTCTATTTCCTAGATTACCTCAAATTCCAGAGACGACGAGCCCTGAAGGCCTGCGCCCTATTATGGGAACCAGAACTAACCCTCAAGAGATAATGATTTTGAGGTTGCAATCAGAACCTTAAAGGGTGAAACAGAACACAAGGATCCACCAGACCAGAGCTTAAGAGTGCTACAAATTTCTGGGATAACTTGCATACCTTCCCCAACCACAATTTGGTTTCTACCCTATACAATCTTGCAGCTATTCCAAGTACCTCGATGACAGTTCTCAGGATGTCATTAGGCCATTGTCCTTCTGACCTTGGGAACTTGGAAATAAGTTCCTTAATCCCATTTCTGTTTTACCACCTCTCTCTCTCTCTTGCTCTCTTTCTCTCTCTCTCTCTCTCTCTCTCTCTCTCTCTCTCTCTCTTGCTCTCTTTCTCTCTCTCTCTCTCTCTCTCTCTCTCTCTCTCTCTCTCTCTCTCTCTCTCTCTGTTGTTTGGAATTATGGTAAGTAACCAACTCTAGCTCATTAGGAGCCTTCAAGTCAGATATCCCTGGCTCTAGCCGCTAACAAAAGAGAAAACTTTCAGATAAAAATGGGTGTCGTGTAAAGCAAAGGATAACCACGCTACAATCCACAACCCCAGAGAAGCTAGGTAACAAGAAGTTCCCTAAAAGGGACATGCATCGCCCTAGGAAAGGGAAATAGATAAGATCTCCTGGGTAAGTGGGGGTGGGTGGGAGACACGACATGAGGGAATGGGAAATGGGATGGTCGAGTTGTGGGATGGTCAAGTTGGGTAAGGGACAGAGAAGGAGAGCAAGGAAAGAGATGTCTTGATAAAGGGAGCCATTATGAGGTTAGGGAGAAATCTGGTGCTAGGGAAACTCCCAGGAATCCACAAAGATGACCCCAGCTAAGACTCTAAGCAATAGTGGAGATGGTTCCTGAACTGGCCTTCTCCTGTAATCAGATTGATAACTACCCTAATTGTCATCATAGGACCCCCCATCCAGTAAGTGATGGAAGCAGATGAAGAGATCCACAGCTAAGCACTGGGCTGAGCTCCTGGAGTCCAATTGAAGAGAGAGAAGAAGGATTATGGGGGGGGAGGGGAGGGCCTCAAGATCATGATGGGGGAAACCACAGAGACAGCTGACCGGAGCTAGTGAGCTCACAGACTCTGGACAGACAACTGGGGAATCTACATGGGACTCAACTAGACCCTCTGAATGTGGGTAACAATTGTGTGGCTTGGGCAGTTGGTGGGGCCCCTGGCAGTGGGACCAGGATTTATCCCTAATGCATGAACCGGCTTTTTGGAGCCCATTCCCTATGGAGGGATACCTTGCTCAGCCATGATGCAGGGCTGAGGGGTTTGCTCCTTCCTCAACTTGATATGTGTTGCATGAATTCTAAATGGTCTTATAATAAAAAAACAGAGCCAGGTATTAGGGTAAATGCTGAAAGATCAGAGGATACAAGCCACAGCCACTTCTCACCTCACCAACTCTTCAGCTGTCTACAGGAACCCTCAGACTGAATGCCTCTGAGTCTTCAGCCGAAAGGGTCTCTGGTTCCTGTCTTCCTCTTGCCTTATATGCCTTTCTCCGCCCAGCCATTTCACTTCCTATCTCAACATTCCTAGTGCTGGGACTAATGGCGTGTGTACTTCCCAAACACTGAGGTTAAAGGTGTGTGCCACCACTGCCTGGCTCTGTTTCTCCCCTAGACTGATCAATCTCATGTAGCCCAGTGTGGTGTTGAACTCACAGAGATCCAGATGGATCTCTGCCTCCCGAGTGTTAGGATTAAAGGTGTGTGCCACCACTACCTGACCTCTATGTTTAACTCTGTGGCTGGCTCTGTCCTCTGATTTTCAGGCAAGCTTTATTTCTTAGATTACAAATATCACCACAGATATGCCAGACTTTGTTGACTCCCCAAGGGAGGCCTTACCCTCTCTGAGGAGTGGTTGGGGGTTCGGGAGGAGGAGGAAAATGGAAGGAGGGGAGGAAGAGGGAACTGTGGTTGGTATGTAAAATGGAAAAAACATTAAATTTAAATAAAATTTTAAAAAATGGGTGTCTTTTGTGGGAGACCAGCTGGAAGACTGGCTCCCACATTTTACCCCAGGGTACTCTTGAGGAGAGAGGGATAAGAGATTTAGATAGAAGGATAGAGGGGAGAGAAACAGATAAAAATACAGGATAGCCTGGATCCTTATCCACCAGCCCCTCTGGCTCTTCTAAAGGGCTATTTATAGGAATGCCAAGGGGTGGAGCAAAAGACCTCCCCAGCACAGCCAAGTGCAGAACCTTTCCAATCACCTGGTAACCATGCACATGGTCAAGCAATCCTCTAATGCAGCTCTGCTGGGTAAAGCAAGCTCAGATCTCACTAGGAAACTTTTGTGGGCCTCCACGTGTCTTAGGTAAAGGATGAGATAAACAGAAGATTAAGTGTTCCAACTAGAGAATTTGAAGGCATATAACTACCCACTGTGAAACAGAATAGAGAAAAAAAATTTTATTTTATTTTATTTAAATGTGTGTTTTGTCTGTACACTACATGCATGCCTGGTGCCCACACAGACCAAAAGATGGCATCAGATCCCCTGGAACTGGAATTGCAAACAGATGTGAGCTGCCATGTGAGTGCTCAGGATCAAATCTGAGTCCTCTGAAAGAGCAGCCAGTACTTTTTTTTGTTTTGTTTGGTTTGGTTTGGTTTGGTTTTTTGAGACAGAGTTTCTCCGTGTAGTTTTGGTGCCTGTCCTGGAACTCACTCTGTAGACCAGGCTGGCCTCAAACTCACAGAGATCCACCTGGCTCTGCCTCCCGAGTGCTGGGATTAAAGGTATGTGCCACCATCGCCCGGCAAGATTGACAATTTTAAATGTGCAAGTACCGTGCACCCAGAAGACCGGGATATCAACATTATCCACCGAGTTATGCCCTCCTGTCCGCCCAAGGCGAGCTAACGGCTTGGTGACGAGGAACTAAAGGAGTCAGCTGACTCGCCGCGGGAGTGCAAGGATCCGTGCAAGCGCTTACTGCGACTCGGGGCCGGGCGCAAAGTGTCCCGGAACCAAAAGCGGGCGGCGAGGAGTCTGCCCGCCCGGGTTCGGGGAGGCGTTGGCATTCCGGGCGGCGCGAGGCTCCGCCCTCCACCCGCCTCCACAGTAAATAGACCGGAGCAGGCGTGTGGGCTTGTGTAGTAATGCGCTCATTCTAGGTGAGAGGAGGCTGCAGCGTCCTGCCCTGGCCTGAGCGATGCTGAGACGCTGCGCTACGCGCCTGCGCACTCTTGGGGCCCCGCCTGAGAAGCTGCCGGGAGTAGTGTGGGTAAGTCCTGGGACGCCGCCGCAGCGGTCGGTCCGAGCAGGGAGACAGCAGGACCGAGGCTAAGCTAACACCGGCGCTTGGCTGTAACGGGGTGCAGGGGCTCTTCAGCCCTGAGATTCGAGTCGGGAGGAACCGGAAGGGAACGTAACTCAAGGTTGAAATAGGTCAGCAGGGATAGGACCGCCACTACAACTGATAAAATAAGGAAGAAGGTTAGCAAGGTCACCCAGAAACACCATGAAAGAACCAGCCAACACAGAACCCTGGATAAGATCATCAGGATCTAATCCCGATGGTCTCTGATTCGTTATAACCAATTTGGGAAGAGGCTTCTGTCAGAATCAATTATGCCCTCTCTAGCCCATTTTCATCGCCTTAGAGGATGTTATAAGATTAAATGAGATCGTTTAGCATACCTGGAATGTAAGTCTTAATTCCCTGCCCTTATTTATGTCCCTACCTTGTTTCATTGATGTAGTCAGTACTTGTTGAACTCCAACAATATTCCAGGCATAACTGGCCATTGATGGTAAGACATATTACAACAGTTAGATAAGTAAAAAAGAAAAAAACGTTCCTCCAAAGGAGTTTCTGGTCTCGTTTGGGAGAATGGGGTCAGTTTGCCAAATTCAAATGCCTGTATCCTTTGTGTCATTATAATAAATAACTAAGGAACGACAGAGAACAGCTCTGTGATGAGCAAGAACCAAAAGAGAACTTTGGTTATTAGGTGACTGTGGCATCTCTCTAAAGCTAGACAGTGAGGGTTTGAGGTATAGCTCAGTGATGGACACACACACACACACACACACACACACACAATTTTAAAAGAATAGTGAATGTATATTATTAACCAGGTACCGTCGTGCCCACTAGAAAAGAAAATGCACTGTGCTAAACTTACACAATATGAATTAGTTTCTTTAATTACATGTTGGTGCCTGGCAGTCTGTGCTGAAAACAATTAAGCGTTAGTATTTACAGGCTTTATGTCTTTAAGGAGGCATTAAAAAGTCATAACTTTTCTTACAAGTCCAACTTTCATAAATGTATAACTAAAGATCAAGCGTGACCTTTCCTCTACTGAAAACAAAGGGTAATGATTATCCCTAAGGCCCATCGTTCATTCATGACTGTGCTATGGATTTACAAGTGTGTTTACCGCAAGTAGCTCTTAGTTCTCACCTCTTTGAACTGAAAATTGAGTTGTTTCCTACCACATTGTCCATCTAAGATAACTCAACATGCCTTGAAATTGGTAGTTCCACTCTCATTCTCTCTGATCCACACTTTCACATTAAAAAATGTCTTTTCCTTCTAACCAGGCCATCAAATCCACAGCCCTGGAATCATCCAAGACTCATGTGCCTTCTCTTCCCTGAAATTAGTAACGCCCCATTTCCCTGGGTTCTAGTGCTGAATGTCATTTGTGTAAGCATTACAGCTCGGATGGAAAGGTATCCCTGCAGCCAGAAGCCAAGGAATATCACAAAGTCACACTGCACAACAAACCTCACACAAGAGATTTATTGGGAGGGGAAAAAACCAGGAGGGTGGCTGCCTCTGCTCCAACAGAAAACAGCAGCAAACTAAACAGGACAGAGGGCTTATAGAGAGCTTCTTCGGAAGGAGGTGGAACTTTCCAGGGTGGAGCTTTCCAGGGTGGAGATAGGTGGGATTTCATGTCAAGAGATTGGGCTTTTTGCTCTGCAGGATGGGGGCAGGGGCCAGCAGTTAGGGCAGTTAGAGTTTACTGTGGGTGGAACCTGGCAGTTGGGGGGGGGGGCGGGGCTGGCACCTTCAGTGGCTCGAGGGGCTTATATTCCCCTTTTTTTTTTGTTTATTATTAATAAACAATCAGGTCACAGGAAAAGGGGCGATGTTATCATTAGACTACTTCTTGCTCTATCAGGGCATTGAGGTTCTTTGGGCAATTTTTTTTTTTTTTCGTCTTTTGAGACAGAGTTTCTCTGTGTAGGTTTTTTTTTTTTTTTTTGTTCCTATCCTGGATCTCGCTCTGTAGAACAGGCTGGCCTCGAACTCACAGAGATCTGTCTGGCTCTGCCTCCCGAGTGCTGGGACTAAAGACGTGCACCACCACCACCCTCTTTGGGCAATCTTGATCTTCATCAATTTGAACCTTTTCTTCTTATTCCTCTGTACCTAGTTCAACTTTGGACCATAACCTACCTAGACCTTTATAACAAGTCTTTGGCCACTTTCCCTTTTTTTCTTACATTTTAACTTCTCCTTTTCACTTGATAAAACTTTCTAAAAACCAATGTTGTTACTTTGCTAAAGGCTCATTATGGAAAAAGACATTTCAAAACTCAAGTATCACCTTCATGATTTTTTACATGATTGCCTTTTATTTAAAAAAGAAGAAAAATAGTTTTTAAATTTCTGTGTGTTGCCTCATGTATGTCTCATGTGTGGCAATGCCTACAGAGGCCAGAAGAGGGTGTTGGGTCCTCTGGTACTGGAGTTACAGACAGCTGTGAGGCCATGTGGGTGCTGGGAATTGAACCTGGGTCCTTTGGAAGAGCAGCCAGTGCTTTTAACCACTGAGCATCTCTCCAGCCCCATGATGGCCTCTTTAAGTAGCTTCATCCTAAGTAAAAACATGTGTGACATAATAAGCCTGATGTGCTACTGATGTCCTTCTGTGTTATATAAATATATATAGTGTAAAGGATTTTATTATTACTCTAATTATATATTATGTTATTTATAATATTTAAACATACATCTGTCTTTGTCCTTGTGCTACCTAAAATCACCTTTCACACTAATTTTTTAAACCATTGATTGACCTAGAAGGTTAGATTTAAGACCTGTGGTGTGATCCATCTTCTATTTTGTCAACCATATCTTGCTGTGCCTCTCTCCTCTGCACTTTCTGCCCATGAAGGTTGAGATCCTAGCAGTTCTCCAGTGTGTCATGTAGTCATTTTATCCGCTGTGTCTTCGCTTAGCGTAACCCTAGTTCTCACTTTTGTGGAGGCCCACAAAGATTTCCTAGTGAGATCTGAGCTTGCTTTACCCAGCAGAGCTGCATTAGAGGATGGCTTGACCATGTACGTGGTTACCAGGTGTTTGGAAGGGCCTGGACTTGGATTTGCGGTGTGCTTTGATCTAGCAAAGGGGAGGTGTTTTGCCCTGCCCCTTGGCATTCCTTTAAAAAGCCCTTTAGAAGAGACAGAAGGGGCCAGTGGATAAGGATCCAGGCCCTCCTGAGTATCCTGTGTGTGGTGGTATTGTGTTCCCCAATATATCGTGCACCCTAATAAATTTATCTGGGGTCAGAGAGCAGAACAGCCACTAGACAGACATAGAGGCCAGAAAATGGTGGGACTTACACCTTTAATCCTATCACTTGGGAGGCAGAGATCCATTCAGATCTCTGTGAGTTCAAAGCCACACTGGAAACAGCCAGGCATGATGACTCACGCCTAATCCCAGGAAATGATGTCAGGAAGTAGAAAGGTATATAAGGCGTGAAAACCAGGAACTAGAGCTGGTTAAGCTTTTAGGCTTTTGAGCAGCAGTTCAGCTGAGATGCATTTGGATGAGGACTCATAGGCTTCCAGTCTGAGGAAACAGGATCAGCTGAGGAATTGAAGAGGTGAGGAAGCTGTGGCTTGTTCTGCTTCTGTGATCTTCCAGCATTCACCCCAATACCTGACTTCAGGTATGATTTTATTAATAAGACCTTTTAGGATTCGTGCTACACCTGTGTTTCTATCTGTCTCTCTCCCCTCTATCCTTCTATCTCAATATTCTCACTTCTCCCTCCTCAAGAGTACCCTGGAGTAAAAGTGGGAGCAGGTCTCCTACACATTTTCATGAACTTTAGCTGCAAGAAATCCCTTTTTTGATGTGTGTGGTTTGTTTGTTTTAAGTGTTCCCCAAAAGCACGTGCATCTATCTTATGTGTGTAGTAATATTTCCCCTATCTGAGGCTGTTAACACTTAAAGGCAGGACCTAGGTCTTGTCTTTTTGTCTTTCCTGTCCCTGGTATAAAAACAGGGCACCTAATAGAACTCAAGAAAATTTATTAGATTTTATTTAAAGGTTAAAATCAGACTGGGCATGGTGGAACACACTTTAACTCCAGCACTCAGGAAGAAGTAGGTGGAACTCCATGAGATACTGTCTCAAAGGAAAAAAAAAAGGTTTAAATTAGGTAGGAGAGCCCAGGGAGTCAATCTGATTACTAAAAGTCTTCAATTAACTGTATTTCATTAGCCCATAAAAGGATGTTAGAATTGATCAACTCAGGTTTCCTACTTAAGAAATCTGAGAGGGGACAAGACACTGTGAAGACACGATGACCAAGGCAACTTATAGAAGAAGGTGTATATTGGGGGCTTACAGCTTCAGAGAGTGAGTTCATGACCATCATGGTAGGGAGCATGGCCGCAGGCAGGCAGGCAGGCAGGCAGGTAGGTAGGCATGGCGCTGCAGCAGTAGCTAAGACCTTACATTCTGACCTGCAAGTAGGAGGCAAAGAGAGTTGACTGGGAATAGCATGAGCTTTAAAAGTCTCAAAGCCCTCCCTCAGTGACACACCTCCTCCAGTAAGGCCACACCTCCTAATCTTTCCCAAATAGCTCCACCAACTGGGAACCAAACATTAAAATATATGAGCCTGTAAGGTCCGTTCTCATTCAAACAACAATTCTGCTCTTCCAGAGGACCCAAGTTCTGTTCCCAGCACCTCATGGGATGGCTCACAACTGCCTGCAACTCTAACTCCAAGTGATCTAATGCTGTCTTCTGGCATCCACACATACATTGCCTACACTCACACAGACACATACATAGAAATAAGAATTATATATTTTTTTAAATGGTGGTAACTGGAGAAATGGCTCAGCAGCTAAGAATGCTTGCCACATGAGCATGAGGACTTGAGTTTGGATCCCAGTACCCATGTAACAAGCTGAGCATAGCCATTTGAGTGGGTAACACTGTGGCAGGTAGAGATAGGTAGATACCCAGAGCGTTCTGGCCACCAACCTAGTTCCAGTTTCCATGAAAGATCCTATCTCAAAGGTATAAAGTGTAGAGTAAGAGAGCAGGATGTAGGACATCCTCCACATGTATGCCAAGCACACATGTGCACATACACACACATTTGGTGACACTAAGACTAAGAACATGAGAAAGATGGTGGCGCACGCCTTTACTCCCTGCACTCAGGAGGCAGAGGCAGGCGGATCTCTGTGAGTTCAAGGACAGCCTGGTCTACAGAGCAAGTCCCAGGACAGACTCTAAAGCTACACAGAGAAACCCTGTCTCAAAAAAAAAAAAAAAAAAAAAAAAAAAAAAAAAAAAAAAAAACAAGAAAGTGAATACTAAATAATTTTAAATGGCAGCACAGAAAAAAATTATTCCCCAGATTATGAGTATATTAAGGAAAATTGTATTTGAAGAGCTTGGGGGAGGGGAGGCACCAAAGGGCAATACCAAGAGCTCTCACTCATACATGAAAACTAAAAAAGCTAATTTCATAGAAGCAGAGAGTACTGGTTGCTAGAGACTAGAAAGGGGAGAGGGAATAGAGAGGCTGAATAACCAATAGCAAAATACAGGCACATAGGGGTGTAAACACTACAGCACAGATGGATGGTTATAGTTTGTAGCAATTTATTATATATAGGTGTGTTCTTTTTTTTAACAGGGTCAAATTGGTGTCCTACCACTGAGTTGTATCCCCAAGCCCTAGCCCTATTATATACTTGTGTGTCTGTGTGTGGTGCATCCATCACATGCATACAGAGGCCAGAGGCCAGGGCAGGCTGGCAGATACCCTCCTTTATCACTCTGCATCTTTTTTTTTAAGATTTATTTATTATGTATACAACATTCTGCCTCCATGAATGGCTGCACACCAGGAGAGAGCACCAGATCTCATCATAGATGGCTGTAAGCCATCATGTAGCTGCTGGGAATTGAACTCAGGACCTCCTGAAGAACAGCCAGTGTTCTTAACCTCTGAGCCATCTCTCCAGCCCATCACTCTGCATCTTACTTTTGCCTTAAGACAGAGTCTTTGATTGAGCTAGAAACTGGATGTTTTGACTAGGCTGGCTGGCTAACAAGCTCTTGGGGATCTACCTGTCTCCACAAGCTCAGTGCTGAGTCATAGACACGTTCAGCCATGGCCAGCTTCTATGGGTGCTAGGGATAAAAACTCAGGTCCTAATGCTTACAGACAAACCCCTCTTACCCACAGAACCATCTCCAAGCCATCTCCCTAAGCCCCTATTCTGTAGTTTGTAAAGGACTAAAAGAAAGACATTTGAAAGTTATAGCACCAAGAAATGTTAAATGTTTAAAGAGGTGAAAATGTGCCAGAAGTGATGGTATGCACCTTTAATGCCAGCACTTGGGAGACAGAGGTAGGTGGATCTCTGAGTTCAAAGCCAGCCTGGTCAGGCAAGGTTACATATAGTGAGACCCTATCCCAAAATAAATAAATAAGAGAGACAGGAAGGAGGTGCTGTGCTTGCAAAATGTGCAAGCTGGGTAAAGGTACCTGCTATCAATCCTCAAGACATGAATTTGATCCCTGGGACTCCCATGATGGAAGAAAAGAACTGATTCCTGCAAAGAGCTGGCAGGGTGTGGCACACACCTTTAATCCTAGCACTAGGGAGGCAGAGGCAGGCAGATCTCTGCAAGTTCAAGGCCAGCAGGGTCTACATAATGAATTCCAGGCCATCTGGGGCTTTGTTGTGAGACCTGGTCTCATAAATAAAGAAATAATAAGATTTTCATGCTAGGCAAGATTGTACATGCCTGTAATCCCACATTTGGGAGGCAGGAAGATCACAAACTTTAGACCAGCTTGGGCTAAACACCCTGTTTCAAAAACAAAATAAGGTAAAACCTTTCTTCGTTTTTGAGATTGTATTTTAATTACAACATTTCTCCCTTCCCTTTTACCCTCTAAGTCCTCTCATATACCCCTCCTCACTCGCCTTTAAATTCAAAACCTCTTTTATCTTCGGTTGTTTTTGCATCCTTATATGTATTTATATATACATATATAATCTCAGATATAACTGTTGAGTCCATATTAATGGTGCTTGTATGTATGTTTTCAGCACTGACTGTTTTGGACTGAACTACCTACTGGTGTGCTCTTCCCTGGGAAGAACCACCTCTCCCTCCCATTGCCAGCTTTACTCAGTTGCCTGTAGTTCTTAGTGTAGGGTTGAAGCCTCTTGGGCTGCTGCTCACTGTGTGGTTTAGCATGTCCGTTGCTGTCATCCTTGTTCAGCTCACATTTGGGCAGTCATGTGCTGAGACTTTACTGATATCTACTAGGAAACACAACCTCATGGCAAAGACCTTGATCCTCTGGCTTTTACAATCATTCCACCCCTTTAAAACTTTTTTCATTGAAAAATTAAAAAGTAGATGGCAACTTCAATGGGAATGAGCAGTATAAAAAGAGAAAAAAAAAACCTAATGAATGAAGTTTAAAATTTTGGAACTATGCAACGTTTTTTGCTGCCAGAGGCTTGCCAGAAATATGTAAAATCAACTACCTTAGCAGTGTAAATCAGGGTGCAGTACGTGAATCAAAGAACTTGGAAGAAATACATTGATGTTTTACCACAGTTTTATTTAGAGGGAGAAATAATGGGTAGAGTTTTTCTGTCTTTCCCAGATTATCTAAACTGGGTTCTGAAGGGATGAGCTGATCAAAGAGGCATAGAAAATGAAGTTACTTATCCTGAGCT
This sequence comes from Peromyscus eremicus, assembly GCF_949786415.1. Lineage (NCBI taxonomy): Eukaryota > Metazoa > Chordata > Mammalia > Rodentia > Cricetidae > Peromyscus > Peromyscus eremicus. Next base: position 67,755,818 of record NC_081421.1, read on the forward strand.
ACAGGCAAAATGTGATTTGTTTGTTTCCTCATGTCTCTAGTACCATAAAGTCAGGACTTCCCATTTATCTCCATGGAAGGTTTTTTGTTGTGGTGGTTATTATTTATTTAGTTGGTTGTTTGTTTGTTTGTGAGTGGAAGTTGGGGGGCAACTTTGTGGACACTTTTGTTAGTTCTCTCCCCCCACCGTATAGGTGCCAGGGAGCCAGTTTAGGTCATCAGGCTTGGTGCAGGCACCTTTACTTACTGAGTCATCTCACCAATCCAGTTTTTAATTTCATATAGTGCTAGAGACAGGTTCCTCTGGTCTTCCTATTGAACCAGGATTGGAGCCAACCCAGGACCAGCAGAAGCTGATTCTTCCATCAGTGAGTGCCGAGTGGTATTTTGATGTCAGGGGTGCAGTCCAAGTGATACATACATTAATCAGAATGGATTGATAATGGTGACTAGAAATAGAAGACCACATAGTTGAACCCTTCTGTAACCTAAACTGCCTGCGATTTCTACTGTCCTTTCCTGTCTGCTGTCTGTGAGCATCTGTTTTATGCCCCTTCATAGATCACACTCTGTCTTCCTAGTCCCCCCACATTTCGGTTGTTGACTGGAATGGTGGCAATGCTCAGTGTTCCAGAGAAGCATCATGAGTGGAAGTCATAGTTACCATGACACCAGCCTCTCTCCTCGCAGCCTCCTCCTGTCCCTCTTGTATTCTTTCTTGTAATTAACTGTCATTGACTCCATGGTACCATTTGTACACCAGGGATTGACTGTAGTGTTTATCCTCTTCCTTCATTTGCTTTATGGAAGTAGTCTCTGAGTTCTGCTTTATGATCCCTTAATTTTCACTGAGTTACCCTAATACCCCAAACCCTCCATTTGCAATCATGGACATTACCATTCTCTTTCCTATTATGACTAAATCTGAGCATGTCACTCCCTGCTTAAATAATCTGAGTGCTGTGGGATGGTCTGTATGTCAAATGTGTTGCTGATTGGTCAATAAATAAATCACTGATTGGCCAGTGGCCAGGCAGGAAGTATAGGCGGGACTAACAGAGAGGAGAATTGAGAGAACAGGAAGCTGGGTGAGAGAGACACTGCCAGCCGCCACCATGACAGCAGCATGTGAAGATGCTGGTAAGCCACGAGCCATGTGGCAAGGTATAGATTTATAGAAATGGATTAATTTAAGCTGTAAGAACAGTTAGCAAGAAGCCTGCCACGGCCATACAGTTTGTAACCAATATAAGTCTCTGTGTTTACTTGGTCAGGTCTGAGTGGCTGTGGGACTGGCGGGTGAGAGAGATTTGTCCTGACTGTGGGCCAGGCAGGAAAACTCTAGCTACATCTGAGAGTGCTGCAGAATAATTCAAACCAGTTAGCTTAACATTGAGGCTTTGCCTGTACCTCTATATCCTTCTGTTCCTTCTCTTACACTGTGACATTGCCTAGCTTCTTTCAGACCTTAATTTCATCATCTTTAAAATGGGGATAATAGTTCCTATTGCATAGAGTATAATAAAACCCTTTAAAACTGTTTCGTGCCTCTTTTACGTTTGCACACATTTTGTTTTGCCGTTGCTGCTTGTTTGTTCATTCTTGTTTTTACATACACTACTCTTTCCAGATGGTTAGTTTCTACTTATCAATATTCATGTCAAAGAGCCAAATACTGAACCAAATTCTACCATTCCCTTGTGTTCCACCTTCCCGTGTGTCACAGTTAGGGTCTCTACTGCTGTGAAGAGACACCATGACCATAGCAACTCTTATAAAGAAAAACATTTCATTGGGGTGGCTCACTTACTGTTCAAAGGTTCAGTTCATTTTCATCATGGTGGAGAACATGGAGATGTATAGGCAGACATGGTGCTGGCAAAGTCGCTGAGAGTCCTACATCTTGCCGGCAATAGGAAATGGTCTGAGACACTAGGTGGTATCCTGAGCGTAGGAAACCTCAAAGCCCGCCCCCACAGTGACACACTTCCTCCAATAAGGCCATACCCATTCCAACAAAGCCACACATCCTATTAGTGCCACTCCCTATGAGATTATGGAGGCCAATTGCATTCAAACTACCATACCGTGTGTCTCTCACCCGTCCATTTCTCTGTCTCTGGTGACTGGCTCACCTGGGCTTAATGCTATCTCTGCCAGTAACTAGCTGGGAGAAGTTGGGCAAATCACTGCCCCTTTGTCATTCTCTCATTTCCATGAAGGGGTGTAGGACAAATGAGCTCAGACGTTCCCAGCCATGTTGAAGTGATCATCTTCTAGCAGTAAAAAAAAAAAAAAAGAACGGCATGGTAGCCTTAGGAAGTTGTAGAAAATAGAAAATAGTATATACCTCCTGTTCTTTCTTGTCTCTGCCTTTTAGAGGTTATTTTCTTCTGAGAAAGTCATTCACAAGGACTATGGTCTCCCGAACCCCAGCTGGAGCAAGGACCTAAGACGACTCTTTGACCAGTTCATGAAGAAATGTGAAGATGGTTCCTGGGAACGTTTGCCTTCATACAGACAAAATCCTGTTCAGATCTTTAAAGAATTTCAAACCCGTTTTGTTGGTAAGAACAGCCACTGTCCCGTAAATAATATTTGAACATCAATGTAAAGTGTAACAAACTGAAGCACTAATTACTACTTAAAGCGAAGGAAGAGCCAGACATGGAAATTCTTCCACGTCTAGAATTCCTCTCAGTAGGCTGAGGCAGGAAGATCATGAGCTCAAAGCCAGCTGGGGTCACAGAGCAAGTTCATGACCATCTTGGGCCACACAGTAAGACCCCTTTTCAGGGTGGTGAGGAAGGAAAAGGGGGGATGGGAAGCAAGGAGGGACTGAAGGGGAGAGAAAGGAAAGAAGGGAGAGGGGAAAGAGAAAAAAAATAGTACTGGGGGTTCTATCGTCCCTAGTTTTTGTTTGTTTGTTTGTTTTGTTTTGTTTTTTTCCGAGACAAGGTTTCTCTGTGTAGCTTTGCACCTTCCTGGAACTCACTCTGTAGACCAGGCTGGCCTTGAACTCACAGAAATCCACCTGCCTCTGCCTCCCGAGTGCTGGGATTAAAGGCATGCGCCACCACCACCCAGCCGTCCCTAGTTTTATAGGCAAGAAATCTCACTATATTTTGTGGATTGTGGGAGAACATAAAACATATTATCAAAAATAAGATAATCCTAACCTGGCATCTTGATAATAAAAAAGCCTACTGAGAGGAATTCTAGACATGGAAGAATTACCATGTCTGGCTCTTCCTTCGCTTTAAGTAGTAATTAGTGCTTCAGTTTGTTACACTTTACATTGATGTTCAAATAATATCAACAATCTTTCTCTTTATCTCAAATCTGGCTCCTTCTCTTTGAGAAGATCAGAACACTTGAATTACCCTCTGTCATAATGAGGGTTACTATTGCTGTGATGAAACACCATGACCAAAAAGCAAGTTGGGGAGAAAAGGGTTTATCTGGCTTACACTTCCACATTGTAGTCCACCACTGAAGGAAGTCAGGACAGGAGCTCAAGTGGGCCTGGAACTTGGAGGCAGGAGCAGAGGCCATGGAGGGGTGCTGCCTATTGGCTTGCTCCCTATGGCTTGCCAGTCCGTTTTCCTATAGAACCACCAGCCTAGAGGTGGCATCATCCATGATGGGCTGGGCCTTCCCCCATCATTCACTAATTAAGAAAATGCCTTACAGCCAGATCTTATAGAGGCATTTCCGAAATGCTCCCTCCTCTCTGATGACTCTAGCTTATGACAAGTTGACATAATAGCTTGCGTCAAGTTGACATAAACTAGCCAGCACACCCTCTAGTCTCTCAGACTTTAAGCCCAAAGACAACCTACCTCATACCCAACACTCACAAATTACACTTCCCGTCACTCTGGGGGTTTTTTTGTTTGTTTTATTTTTTAACATGCTTTGTATTAAATAACTATTTTAGTTAATTCTTTGAGAGTTTTATACAATATTTGATGACTTCTAATTAACCCTTAATGTTTCTTGACAGCCTGTCTCCTGTTTTCCTAGTCTATTGACTCTCTGGCTCTTCTGGATGCCTGCTCCTGACTCTCTTTCTACTCACACCTCTAATTCTTTCCCATCTCACTCTCAGCAGGTCTTGCTCCCTGTTTCACTAACAAAAGCCAGCAGAAGAGCCTTTCCAAGCTCTCACCACCTCTTGTCCCCTCCTCTCTATACCTGAGCTTGGTCTGCTTCTATGCTGCATGAATGAACTGACCATAAATAAGGGTCTTTGTGCACTTTCTTCACTTCCCTTGGCCTGCTCGTGACGTTGCTCCCTGCCACATCTTTCTCAGCAGCAGACAGACCTGCCACAACTGCATTAGTCATCCTCATCTCTCAGGAACACTCCAACATACCACCATCAGACTCTCATAGAGTGTACCCATTTCTCAGTACATAATACTCTTTATCATTGTAATCCCATTCGATCTCATGGCCTTAGGAGCCATTCAGAAGCTGATCATTTCTCAATTTAATCATTCGAACTTAGTGTCCTGGCTTGTTTTCTGTTGCTGTAAACACCATGACTTAAAGCTACTTGAGGAGGAAAGGATTTATTTTATGTTTGCTGCTTACAACCAGTTGTGAAGGGAAGCAGGAACAGAGGAAGGCTGCTTTCTGACTTACTCTGGATGGCTTTCTCAGCCTGTTTTGTTATATCACCCAGGACCTAGGAGTGCCGCCGCCCACAGTGGGCTGGGCTCTCCCAAACCAATCACTTATCAGGAAGATGTCCTTCAAGCTTAACTATTAGCAGTATGATGGAGGCTGTCCCTCAGTTAAGGGTCCCTCTTCCCGGATGACTTTAGCTTGTGTCAAATTGACAGAAGTACTAACTACCACACTTACCTTCATACATGTTTAGATTGAAATTCTGGTTCTACACAGCATAGAAAACTGTAAGCTTGGCAAAGTGCTTTACCTTTGCCTGTGTTCTCATAGCTGAAGGACTAAATGAAACAGAAGTCAAATTGCTTTAACCAACAATAGTTAGTCATTTTCAGGTTTCTATTTAGATTCTTCAGTTTAAAGCCAAGAATTATCCTATCTTATCAATAAAGGAAAAAATTAACTTTCAGGCAAGTCACATTATTAAATTTTAACTATTAAATTACTTGAAAGTAAATTTTAATGCTGGGTATGGTAGAGGATGTCTATAGTTTCAATACTCAGGTGACTCAGGAGGATGAGCATTTGAGGCCATCCTGGACTACACAGTGAGACCCTGTTCTAACTGAAACCAATCCCCACCCCAGTCCACAGGACTAACTTTTTTAGAGAACTTGACTAGTGTGCACAGAGCCCTGGGTCTAATCCCTAGCACTATAAAAATAGTGTTGTTGTTTTTATTAAAATTATTCTAACATCACACAGTTCATTGAGTGCCCATAACCTGATACAACCTGGCTCCTGCCTGCTCAGCTTTGCTGAGATGATCTATGCATGGAAATTATTACCAATCTACATGCCAATTTGGGTGGCCATTGTCCCTTTTATAGTATAAAGTCGGTCCTCTCACCTCTTGTGTCTCCGTCAAAGCCCTCCTCCCACCAAGAATGCCAGTCTCCTGTTGTTCCTTTACAGCCTTCCGCGCTATCCAGTCTCGGGCTTTAACCCAAATATGAAACCCTGGGAATCTTGTCAACGGGGGTAGAAGCTCAAATTCTATTACAAATTTGTTTTGCTTATTTTTCTCTTTTTTTTTTGTGAGATACCTCACAATTTGATAATCTTAACCAGAAATGTTGAACTCTTAAGCTGATTTCAGGAGTCACAATGGTTCTAACTCAAAGGTGGTGATTTATTGGGATTAACTAGTTGTTTCTAATTCAGGATAATGGGGTAAATTCACATCTGCCAGGAAAACTATTTCCTTACATTATTCATTTTCGTTAAAGTCCATTTAAACCAGATTTATGCCCAGAAGAATTTCTGTCTGCACCTCACTTTTTCACTCAGTTTCCCAGCATTTATATGCTTTATTCACTAATTCCCGTGTGTGTTGGTACTTCGTTTTTTTACTCTGTCCATATATGTTTACATGTATGTGTTTGCTGTTCTAGAGAGTTTATGTTCTGTTATATTCTGTTCAGGTTTTTCTTGGTTTTGTTTTAGTTTGTTTTGAGACAGGGTTTCATGAAGTCCAGACTGGCCTCAAACCACCAAGTAGCCTTGAACTTCTAATCTTTCTGCTTCCACCTCCCAAATGTCAACATTACAGTCATGCACTACCACACCCTGTCTTATGTGGTGCTGGGGCTTGGGAACCCAGGCCTTTGTGCCCGCTGGGCAAGCACTCTGCTAATTAAACTACATCCTTAGTCACTGTACTGTTTCTGGTGACCTTTCCATTCATGTCTTGGGCATTTTGATCAGTTATCCATCCACATATGATTTTATCAGGGTACGGGGATTAGTTCTGTCATGGCGTTTTTCTTATATCTGTTTTTCACCCTCCTGTCTCCATACCCCTATTTCTTTACAGACCCCAGGTCTATTACGAGAGAACAACAAATATCAAACGCCCAACAGTTCAGCAGAAGCTTAGAGGAAGGCCTGGGCTTTGAGTATGTGATGTTCTATAATAAAGAAGAGAAGAGGATGGTTTGCTTGTTCCAAGGAGGTCTTCACCTGCAAGGGGTACCTGGGTCCGTACTGTCCTAGCAGCATGGAGCTGAAAGAATTTTATTCTCATATATCCAGGGACTACAAAGACAACATTAAAATGGCAATACAGATACATATTTATTCATATAAAAAGATGTTTATAACGTACTATTGAATATTATCTATATTGGTTAAATTTTAAATTTTTAACATAATATTAAATGATGTATATAATATATTATTATAGGACGTAGAGCAACAGAGTATAATGAACACATTTACAGTGGTTTGGCCATGACTTGATGGTAGTACTAAGGGCCTTAAGGTTTCTTCCTTCTATTTATCTTCACTTACTAAACTTTAAAGATTCCTTTTATTGTTACTTTAAACTCTGTGTGTGTGTGTGTGTGTGTGTGTGTGTGTGTGTGTGTGTGTATGCACATATGAGTGCAGGTGCCCAAGGAGTGTGGAGGTGTCAGATCCCCCTGGAGCTAGAGTTGCAGGTGGTTGTGAGCCACCCAACATGGGTACCAGGAACTGAATGTGGGTGCTCTTAACTGCTAAGCCATGGCTCCAGCCCCACTTTGTAAACTTTTAAACAAGGAATATGTATATATACAAGCATAATGTTTCTTTTAATTAAATTTTAGCTTTTTCATGCTGTAATATGATTTTCTACTAAGCTCCAGTTTTATTACAAGTATCCTTTCTGCTATGAACAAAGGAGATGGCTATTATTTAACATTAAATACACTGAACATGAGGTAAATGTTATAAGACACTTGAATAATTGATATCTTGAGAGGCTACTTCCTGAACTTCTGAAACGTTCTCTTCTGCTGCCACTGTGACTAGATTCCTTCATGGAGGTGCCATTGCAACCATCATCGATATCACTACTGGCATGTGTGCACTTGCCCAGGGAGTTGCCATGACTGCCAACCTCAACATCGACTATAAAAAGTAAGTCTGAAATAATTCCCCTTATGTTCTCAAGTCAGATTCTCCAGCAGCAGATCCTGAGTCAAGGTCTATGTCCGTTACTATCAAGGAAGTGCTCCCAAAGGACTAGCAAGGGAGATGGAGAAGCATGGGAGTGAAGGAGCCACCAAGCCTGAGCTCTCAAAGTTCTGTAAAGAGCAGCATCAGCCAGACTGCACAAAGAAATTAGGGAAGAGAAATTCATGCTTCAAAATCATCCTTTCCATCAGCAAGGAAGCTGGAATCTATGCGAGTTATACATGGGGACTGAACTGGCTCTCTGTGTTTGAGTAAAGCATCATCTAGGGAAATAATTTATCTTTATTTCTTATTGACTTGTATATATGTGAGAGAAGGTACATGCCATGTTGTATAGAGAGTCGGAGGACAACCTGTAGGAGTCAGCTGTCTTCCTTCTAACATGTAGATCCCACAGAGTAAACACAAGCCCTCAGGCTCAGCAGCAAGTGCCCCAATTAGCTGAGCATCTCATGGGCCTGTGGAAATACTTTTTTTAAGTTATAAAAAATATTCAATAAGATCTAGATGGAGCCCAAATATTCCCTACATGTTAAAAAAAAAGAAAAGAATTTCTCATAACATATTTCTCATAACACAGAGAAATAGAATGGAAATAAGATGAGTTTGATATGCATCAAAAGCAAAATTCATTCAGCATGATCTTCACCATCCAGCTACAGTCCTACACCAAACAACAGAATAGCTTCCAGCAAGGAATGAAGAATGAACTGTAGGACAGAAAAAAGAGTGTTAGGACAAAGGCTTCAAAATAGGAAGTCTCCAAGGGAGGTTTTAATAGAATATGTGAGTTACTAAACATCTCTTTACATTTTACAAAAGCCATGTTACTTGAGCATTAGTTTTTGGAAGCCATGCTTCAAAGATTATAGTTTCTTGTCTATATAATACTTAGGTGTTTTGTACTAAGGTTATCCTATAGAAAAGTTTATTTCAGAGGTCAGCAAACATTTTCTGTTAATATTTTATATTTGTACTCTGTGACACAGCTTTTCAACCTAGCTGTGGAAGCACAGAAGCAGCTGTAGATAGTGAATAATGATAGCTGTGTTCCAATAAAACTTCATCTATAAAAAGCAGTAGCCAGTGGGCTGTAGTTTGCCAAACCCTGGACTGTTTACCCAAAGGTCCAGTTAGAAAAGAGACAGAGCTACTTGTCTTCTTTTGTAGTTCCCTCTGTCCCTTACTTCCCTCAAACAAAAAACAGAGATTTGCACCCAGCAGTGGTGGCACACACCTTTAATCCCAGCACTCGGGAGACAGAGCCAGGTGGAGCTCTGTGAGTTTGAGGCTAGCCTGGGCTACAGAGTGGAGATCCAGGACAAGCACCAAAACTAAACGGAAAAACCCTGTCTCGAAAAACCAAAAAGAAAAAAAAAAAAAACAAAAAAACAGAGACTTACTATTTTAACTTCTCCTCTCTAGTGGCCAATAATGGTAACTTCAAATTAAAATTATACAAAATTGAAATTTATCATCTAAGAACAGTCAGGAAAGGGTGTCCTAAGCCCCTCAGGCTCCCACAGATGTGAGTCTACATCCATTCTTTTGCATGTAAATATCCAATTTTTTCATTTGTTAAAGAGACTGTATTTTGTCCATTGTGTATTCTTGACACCCTTGTCAAGGATCAACTGACTATGAAATTGGGGAGATTACTCAGATGGTAAAGTTATTGCTGTGCATGCATGAGGGTCTGAGCTCAGAACCCCAGCACCCACTTTTTAAAAGTTAGACAGAGCATCACATGACTGCAGTTACAGTGCTGGGGAGGAGAAGGTAGGAAGATTCCTGGGGCTTGCTGACCAGACAGTCTAGCAAGGCAGTGAACTCTAGGTTCAGTAAGACCCTGGCTCAAAATATGAAATAGAGAGTGGCTGAGAAAGACACCAGACAGTGACCTCTGTTTTCTCCATGCAGTCACTCACACTCAAATATGTACACCACAACAGGAACAGTAGACTGTATATGAATGGGTTCACTTCTGAACCCTTTGTTCTGTTCCATTGATTTATATATCTATCTTTATGCCAATACTGTGTTTTATTACTCTGGTCTTGTAATGTATTCTGAGATCAAGAAATACTATACTCCAGCTTTCTTCTTTCTCAAGATTGCTCTGATGGGATTGGTTTTGTTCCCACACAAGTCACAGAATTGCCTTTTTAATTCTACAAAACAAAAACAAACAAACAAAAAATGCCCCTGGAATTTTATGAGGGTTGCAGCCCTTTTACTTGTAAAAAGCAAAACCTCACCTTAGCCATCTCAATTTCCAGCCAGCCAATCTATTTGAACTATTCCCTGGTCTCTAAGTACATTGAGATGGACGAAACAGCTCAGAACTGGTGGAGCTGAAAGGGGCCGTGTCTGAGCCAACAGCCACCTCATGACATAGCAGGCCAGAAGCTCTCCATTGGACTTCCTGATTTTATGTGGCAAAAGAGAGATACTCAAAGACATTCTTCCTTCAACCTGAGCATATTCTGCATCAAATGCATGCATGCATACATGCATACGTACATGCATAAGTGTGAGTATCAGGCTAGAGAGACAGTTCAGCAGTTACACCCGTGCTGGGTAGCTCACAACCACTAGGGGCTCTGACATCCTCTTTGGGCCTCCATAGGCACCTTTACATACATAGCATACACATACACTTATATAGACATATACACAGAAATACAAGATAAAAGTAAATTTTTAAAAAGCTTTAAAAAGTATCAGCAAAAACAATAAATAACAAATTTAGATCCTCAACGACTTTAGATATCTTTATGGGATAATCAAATGCATACTACCGTGTAAGATGCTTAAATAAATTAAAAGAAAAAAAATCACAAAAAAGAGAAAATAAAAAGAAACTAAAGATTATTAATTAGATTTACTGTGGAATTTAATAGAATTCTTATGTAAAGGTGTAATTATTTAAAAAAAAACAAAGAGGCTATTTAAGTGCAACTGAAAGTGACCAGAAATGTAGAGCTAAAGAAATTACCATATAGACACAATGCCCATGAAGTTCAAAACCTTTTCTTTGAATCTATTTAGAAATTCAAGCCAGGTAATGGTGATGCACAGCTTTAGTTCCAGTACTCGGAAGGCAAAGATCTCTAAGTTCAAGGCCAGCCTGGTATACAGAGTGAGTTCCAGGACAGCCAGGGCTACACAGAGAAACCCTGTCTCAAAAAAAAAAAAAAAAAAAAAAAAGGAAGGAAGACTCAAAACCACAGCCCAAGCTTTCTTTTCATTTTCCTGTTGTAACTGCCTCACCTTGTGGCGTGTCTGTATATCACTGCCACAGGAAGGTTCTGAAAGCGAATCCACTACAGTTATTTAAAGCAGAGCTTTGCTCCTCCTCTTTAAAGAAAAAGAAGAATGGGTGGAGGCATCCCTATGGCTTTTGTCACCCTAATGGTTTACATTTTGTTCCTTCTCTACCCTTCAGAAGTTCAGATCGATGTGTAGCAGTTGGTTTCACACTCAGGAAGCTTGCTTCTCTAAAATGTACAATTAAATCCTGCCCTGTGTTTTCAATGAAAATTAACTTACATCCTTTTTAATCTCGTGGTTTTTATAATCACTTTTCACTACAAGATAGTTCCTTCTTGGTTAAGATTTATTCCAGATTCCATTCAACAGGCCTGTATGCTCCATGGTGGTGGTCAGCATTACTCCCCGACTCCATTATTTCAATGAGTTATTCAAGTATATCCCACAATTTTATTAACATTCCCAGAGCAGTCAAACCAGTGGCAGATATACCAAGCTCAAATGGCAAAAGGAGAAGCAGAGTTCCAGTCAGACTGACGTAGATTCAGTTTGGTATAGCATTGGCTACTCTCTGACCCTCAGATGGTTCATCCAATAAGAGATGAGAGCACTTTTTCTAGAAGGGTGTTAGAACTACTGAAGTTTTCAGAGATGACAGTTTAATATGTTGAATAGTGGCTTGGAATCACTTTAAGAAGGAAGAGAGAAAGAGATGCTTTGAATCCAATATAGAGAGGAAAGGAGTTGAGATATAAAGGGAACAAGAAGGGATCAAAAAGGAATGAAAGCTCTAATAAGAACCCCAGAACAGTGGGAAAAAATTGGCTTAAAAAATGCTGAGTGAGTATATTCTGGTCTAGAATGAAAGAACAACACAAATCCACAGAAAATACAGTAACTGTCCATCAGGATAAATAACAGTAAGTCTGTACAGCTGGCCTAGAGAAGTTATAGAGCTCTTAAAAGCATCAGAGACAAAAGAGCATCCCTAAGAGAGCTGTTTTGGAAGCAAGAGGGCGCCATCATCCTAGCAATAAACCTCCCACAGCAGCAGAAGAGACTCAGCAGTGAACTAGGCCAGTCTAGAACCATGCTCCCAGCATGCTGAAGTTCAGAGGGCAAAGTCAAGTTTTCATTGAACCAAAACTTGAGAAAGGTTATGGAAAAATAGGACAATGCCCATGGAACATATCGAAGACTGCCACAGAAGGAAGGAACGCAGGGACAGAGTGACCAGAGGCAGAGTGACAGCAAAGGGGTGAGCAGATAAATGGTGCGTGTGCAGAGCATGGGTCTCAGCAGCAAGACAGATGTCTGCATCCCGGAGAACAGCAGGAAGCTGAAGCAATGACAGAGTTGGGGAGAAGGCGAACAGAATCCCTTGTGTTTTTCAGTAGGGAGGAGATTAAAATGAGTGATCATTAATAGAGAAAGCAGTAGAAAAGGACAAAGAGGAAAAAGTCAGTGTTTAAAACAAGGGGGAGAAAGTTCAGAAATGTGAATCAAATAGGAAGCAAAGTAAGATAGTGCAGCAGCAGACAGTCAGTATACTGACTGACCAGACTGTCAGCCAAGACAGGTCATAAAACTGAGTCAAATGTAAAAAGCTGAGAAGTATGTGAGACATTTAAAAATGATACAGAAAAAAAAAGGGTTGTAAGTTTTTTGTTTGTTTTTGCTTTTAAAACAAGGTCTCTCTATATAGCCCTGGCTGGTCTAGGATACCATATATAAGCCAGGCTGGCCTTGAACTCACAAAGATCTTCCAGCCTCTGCCTCCTGGGATCAAAGTTTGTACAACTGTACCTAGCCTGATACAGAAAAGTTTTAAAGAAAGGAAAATACGTGAGACAAAAGCCAACCAGAAGAAAACCGAGGTCAGCAAAAATGAATTTGTACCTAAAATACGTAGTAGTAGGTACAGAGAAAACAGCTTCAAAATAAGGAATCAGTCTGGGCATGGCAGGAACAGCTCCTACCTTAGCAAGGCAGGAGAGAACTCCCAAAGTTGTCCTCTGACCTCCCTTGCCAGCATTCCTGGTGAAACATACATGTCTGCCCTTACACATTTAACACATACAAAATAAGTAGATAAACAAATAAAGAAGTTGGGGAGGCTGGGTAGATGGTCAGAGGTTAAGAGCACTTACTTGCAGAGGATCCGAGTTCAGTTCCCAGCACTCACATTAGGTAGTCACTATCTGTAGCTCCAGGCCCAGGGGATCTAGTGTCCTTTTCTGGCCTCTCTGGGGAACTGCACTCACCTGCACAAACTATCACACAGATAAACAAACATAATTTTAAGATATTAAAAAGAAACTTTAAAAAAAGAAAAAGAGATGCTGAACAGGTAAGAACCAGATATCCCCAGGACCTTGACAAATTTGGATAGACGCCAATAGAAGAGCAAAGCCTGATATCTATATCAACGGGGTCAGGAAAAGCTAATGGACTGGAATGTTAAAGGTAATGGGAGGGAAGACTGGGCCAGGGGGCAATCACAGTGACAACTTCCTTATGTCTTAGAGTCACTTCATCCACATGGTGGTGCTGTAGGAACAGAGGACATTTCCATGTTCTACCTTTTGCATCAACCAACAGAACTCTGACCTTCAAAGAAAGTTTTTTTTTCATTGTGGTACTCTAGCTCCAGGATTCCCCAAATGACTAGCCACTAGTCACATGTAGCTATTTAAATCTAAGTATAAGTTAATTAAAATGAAATAAATTGTAAGATTCAGTTTCTCATTTATACTAGCCACATTTCAGGTGATCAGTAGGCACATGTAACTACCACATTGGACAGCTCAGCTCTAGGACCTTTATATCATCATAGCACTGGCTTAGAATAATAAGGCTGTCACCAGACAAGTACTCTAAAAAGAAGTAGATAAGAAAACCGTTAATTATATGTATGTATTCATTATGTCTAGAGCGGGATACAAGTGTACCATAGCATGCATGTGGAGGTCAGAGGCCAACTGGTAGGGTCTCCCTCCACCATGCAGGTCCCAGGGATTGAACTCAGGCCATCAGGCTTGGCTGCAAGAGTCTTTACCTACTGAGCCATCTAACTGGCCCAAGAAATTTTGAAAATAGCAGAGACACTGACAAGGACTATTCCATGGCCCTGTTTTCACTTCTTTCTGCTACTAGCATCAGACTAGGCTCTGGATGTCCAAATGGGAAAGTCTGCCAAACAGCTGGAATCCCTAGTGATCTCTGAACTGAAGCCCAGAAGGGCAGTCTGGGACCATATGCCCAAGAAGGCCCAGCAGGCAGGAGTGTCGGGGGAAGGAAGCCGGGGGGAGAGGAGACACTGTTGGTGTCCAAGCCCTTAAGGAAAGGTCCAGCTAAGTGGTCAGCACTCACTAGCATAGGCTATGTATCCACCCTGCCGTGCACCTGATGGCCTTTTTTCTCCCTTCTGCAGACCTATCCCCCTTTGTTCTGTTGTGGTGGTAAACGGCCAACTTAGTAAGACTGAAGGAAGAAAACTTTTTATTTCCTGTGATATCCAGAGTATTGATGAGAAGACTTTATACACATCGGCAACAAGTGAGAAGCTGCACTGTCTCCGGGAGGTTGGCCTGGGTTAAGGTTTGGAGTTGGGTTTGGTTTGAGTGTTTGTTTGAGACAAGCTTTCATATAGCCTGGGATGGCCTTAGAATTGCTATGCAACAAAGGATGACCCTGAGCTGATCCTCCTGCCTCTACTTCCTGGGTACTAGAATGACAAGCTTGAATCATCCTGCCACACCTGGCTTAGGTTGGTTGGGTATTGGGTTTTTTGTGGGGGGAGATCGGGGGGTTAGGGGTGTCAGTGCTGGATCAAACCCCAAGGCTTTGTACAAGGCAAGCACCCTGTCACTGAGCTACGGACCCAGCCCCATGGCTAAAGACATTCTTACATACTGCTAGTGAAGGACCTATTTGCCAATATCCATTCCAATTGGAGGTGAGATAACATTTGATCTAATTCAGAACTGTATCTCATAGGTAACATAGGGGGTGCTATGGTTAAAGTATTGGTGCATCCCTCACTTCAACTGCAAAAGAATGAGCAAAGCTTTGACTCACTTCAGTGGAAAACTGGTTAAAGAACTACAGTTCTTCCCTAATGTATGCCATAAAAATACTGTAGACTGGTTTAGTACCATAAGCAAAAGTGAGAAAAGTCTGAGGTGAAGCAAGCTCATTAACATACACTGGGTGAGAACCACAGGGGTCAGGGCAGAAGTCCTTCCATTTCTTCCCTCCCCTCCCCTTCCCTTACACTTGCCTCCTTCCTCTCCTCCCTCCCTGTATTTATTCTAAGAGCCATTATGTAGACTTGATGTGGTAAGCCCAGGGACATGGAGACACACACACACCAGGAAGAGCAGCAACAGTGGCCAGCAGCGTCAGAGTCTGGACAGGATAAGGAGGGTATATGCACGAGGGAGTAGCCCACCACAGGATGCCAGAGCCCAAGGAAGGTGTCCCTGGAGCATGGCAGCGGTGGTGGGAGCAGGCTCACTCTGACACACAGTCATAGGTATGGGGAAAGTAACAGTTAAATCCTGTGGTTGCACGGGAGACACTCACTGGACATGTGTGTTTTCCCATCTGTTGTTCTTTCAAATAGTATAATACCTTTTGAAAAATCATTGTATGCATACTTTGCTAAGATATTCTCTAATAGTTTAGAGAGAGAGATACCTTTGTGCCAACCTCACAATTTTTCTATAAGCTTGAAATTGTTTCAGAGTAAAAAAAATATGAAATGGAAGGAAAGGCAAATGTCTACAGATTATTTGCATGTGCATAGACCAGCTCTTGAAAGGTGCATGGGTGACTGTTCTGGAAAGGGGACTGGGTGGGCAGTTCACTGTAGGCGCTTTGTACGTCCTAAGAGTAAAGACACAGGAAATGATTACCAGGAATGGAACTGAATTTTATGGGTCCCAAAACTTAAAAGAAGCCCAATTTAACAAAGAGAGAGAGAGAGAGAGAGAGAGAGAGAGAGAGAGAGAGAGAGAGAGAGAGAGAGAATTCAACATAAACATGAAAACTTAGTTAGGATGTGAAAAGAAGCCACAACTTATTTCTGCTGACTTAGAGATGCAGGTTCCTTCCTGCTGAGATCTCTATAGGCAGCTTGCCAGAAATCTCACCTAGAAATGTCTCCTGTTTGTGCTTTGAGCAATGCATCCAACGGGGACTTTGCAGGGCCCTGGAAGCCTCAGCTTCAGATGCACACAGCTTACACAGCACTAGTTACATTTTCAGTTTTTATTCAGTGCACCTCAGATGTACATGTTTATACTAACTTGAGTTATGACATGATCCTCACTGGTATATAACTATTCATCTTTTATTTATTCATCTACTAAACTTAATAATAAATAATACCCTAGGGCCTACCACCAAACAGGAACCAGACTCTTATCATATTTTATCTCTTCATAACTGCTGTCCTCATCTTTTCTTCCTGCTTAATGATAACTCTTGAATTTAATAGCTTGCACTATTTTGTAGCTTCTAGCTTTTATTTTTTAAATTTCCTTAAGGATGGTTGAGCATGCATGGTGTGGGGGCACACACCTTTAGCCCCAGCAATCAGAGGCAGGTGGATCTCTGTGAGTTTGAGGCCAGCCTGGTCTACAGAGTGAGTTCCAAGACAGCCAGGGCTACACAGAGAAACCCTGTCTCAAAAAAAAAAAAAAAAGTTGAGTGAAATGGTTCATACCCATAATCCCTGCATTAGGGAGTCTGAGGCAGGGGGATTGTGAGTTTGAGGCCGGCATGAGCTATATAGTAAGACTCTCCCTCAAAAAAAGAAAAGAATAGCATACATCTAAGGGAAGTATTCTTTAGTTGTTCATTTTTAACTTTGTAGAAAAGAGATTGTGGCCGGTGACTTTTGGGGGCTTTGGTTTTCACTGAATTGTATGTTGCTGAGATTCATCCAAGTTCTGGGCTGTATTGTTCTCTTATTTCTGCTTCCGAGTAATACTCCATGAGCCACACACTGCGTTGATGTTGCTTGTCTGATAATGGGCTCTGCTCCTGCTGTGTGTGTTCTTGCCGGTGACCTCCACAAGGCAGGAGTTTGGCCTCTGCTCAGCAGCAGAGTTTCTGGCTGTTGGGTATGTCAGTGCTCAGCTGTGCACAGGAGCCCACCTCGTCCCCAAAAGCTGCCCCCAACCCTGTCTTCTCTAGCAGTTGACAGTCAGCTTTCTCAATTTTTTACTAATAAAAGGTTTTTAAATGGAATTTTTTTTCCCCTTTTGAGACAAGATCTCATTATGTAGCCCAGGATGGCCTCAAACTCACAGAGCTCCACCTGCCTCTGCCTCCCAAATGCTAGGATTAAAGGTCTGCATCACCATGCCTGACTAAAATGGGATCTTAATGTCATTTAGATTTTCATTTCCCAGGTAACCTATAGAGTTTTTCATATGTTCACTGACCATATTTGTTTCCCATTCTGTGAAATTCCCATTGGTTCGTCTTTCATTTTTTCTTGTTTTTACAAATTTGCAGAAATTCTTTAGTTAGTTTAGGTTAAGCCTGTGTTGGCTAGGTAGAAACTACATACATCTTTCAGTGTGGAAGATGGTTTTATTTGCTTTAAAGCATCTCTTTTTAATGCCAGTGTAGTCACATTTAGTATTTTTTTCCCTTTTCAAACCCTGTTTAAGAAATCCACTTTCACTGGGCGGTGGTGGCACATGCCTTTAATCCCAACACTCGGGAGGCAGAGCCAGGCAGATCTCTGTGAGTTCGAGGCCAGCCTGGTCTACAGAGAGAGATCCAGGACAGGCACCAAAACTACACAGAGATACCCTGCCTCGGGAGAAAAAAAAAAATGAGCTTTTCACAAGAATGATGGGTAAGGGAGCAGGAAAGTGGCATTAGTGGTCTAAATCCACAGTCAGTTTGCAGCTCCATTCCAAGTCTTTCTAGTCTAGATTGCTTCTGTTGCTGTGGTAAAACGCTCTGACCAAATGCAGTGTAGAGAAAGAAAAGGTTTATTTCAGCTTACACTTCAGTTCACAGTCCACCAATGAGGGAAGTCAGGGCAGGAACTCAGGACAGAAACCATAGAGGGACAGTAAGCAGGCTCACGCCTAGCCTTAGACAGCCCAGAGCTACTTGCTTCCATAGACCAATCTGATAGGAGCAATCCCTCAATTGAGACACCCTTCTCGGGTACCAAGACTGTCAGGTTGACAGTTAAAGCTTATTAGCACACTCACTAAACCTTCCATATCAGTTGACTAAGTTGTAAACTTACTTCTCATTTCCTGGCTTCCTCTTGATAGAAGTATTTATGAATCATGAAGTAGTAGAGGACCTGGAAGAGGTGAGGGAAGGTAATGACTTTGACAATCAAAAGTTGATTGATTTATTTTTGAGGCAGGGTGTAGCTAGAGTTTTCCTGCCTGGCCCACAGTCAGGACAAATCTCTCTCACCCGACAGTCCCACAGCCACACAACCAAGTAAACACAGAGACTTATATTGCTTACAAACTGTATGGCCGTGGCAGGCTTCTTGCTAACTGTTCTTACAGCTTAAATTAATCCATTTCCATTAATCTATACCTTGCCACATGGCTCGTGGCTTACCGGCATCTTCATATGCTGTTTGTCATCATGGCGGCTGGCAGTGTCTCTCTGACTCAGCCTTCCACTTCCCAGCTTTATTCTCCTCCTTGTCCCGCCTACACTTCCTGCCTAGCCAATGGCCAATCAGTGTTTTATTTATTGACTAATCAGGAACACATTTGCCATACAGAACATCCCACAGCAGCAGGGTCTAGCTGGCATGGAACTCACTCCGTAGACCAGGCTGGCTTTGAACTCAGAGATCCACCTGCCTCTGCCTTCCATGTGCTGGTATTAAATGTTTGCACTACCACCCCCAGCCAAAAGTTGGTTCTTAAGTTTTCTGAGAAATGAGAATAGAAAGATAGAGATACAAGAAATCCCTTTCTAGTATCTTTCTGCTTGGTCTCATCAAATGGAAAACAGTTGACTTACAATTATCTGTTGTTTTGTTGGTTTAGCTTTATTTATAAAGCTGGATCCTGACAAACGTTTGACATAAAAGAACTTCTGGTGAAGTCCACACTGTTCTGCATGAGGTCCTCCTCCAGAAGCGGCACCTATCTCCCTCCACTCCTGTCCCAGCTGCTGAATCCCCAGGAGAAAGCCTGGCTCACAGACCCTTCAGGACAGCCTCTGAAACACAGGGCTGCAGGAATTGTCCACCTTCCAGACTTTTTCATAAGAAGCACTCCCTGAGAGAGTCTCAGCGGTCATCTGTATCCCTAGGACAAATATGTGGTCCTGAAATGTGAACAGACTTCAGAGCTAACAAGCACAGCACCTGCTCCACAGCAGACTGCAGAAAAAAGACTGTATTGAAACTTTCACTGTAAACATGGAAGTGGAGTGGTGTGTGTGGAGTGCACATGTGCATAAGCACGTACTGTGTGTGTACTGTGTGTTATCAAGCGGGTTTGTTGTATGTGAACAGACATCTTTCTGGCCATAATAGGGAACACAGCTCATTGCTATGGGAATGGATCCCACACATCTGTTGTCTGGGATCCTAGAGATTAAACCGTTGTTCATTTTTACCTTGGCCTGTACTATTGTATCTTACAGCACTGTGGTTTGTCATCACTGGAAGAAGGCTCTGTTAACTTTCAGGGCCTATAATACAGAACTACAAGCTAGGTGGTTTAAACCAACAAAAACTTCACTGTCATAGTTCACTGGCCCAGAGGCCAGAAGTGTAGTTAAAGTATTAAGAAGACCTTGCTCCTTCTGAAGGTTCTGGGTGGAAACTGTTTCACATCTCTCTCCTGGAAGGAAGCCTCCATCATTCCTTGGTTTTCAGACACAGCATGATTTCCCATCTTCTGTTGTTCCTGTATCCAAATTTCCATTTGAAAAGGTTTATTTCCCTCCCTCCTTCCCTCCCTCCCTCCCCCTCCCCTCTCTGTTTTTGTGTGTGTGTGTGTGTGTGTGTGTGTGTGTGTGTGTGTGTGTGTGTGTGTTCAGGTGCTCAAATAAATTGAGGGAGTAATGTGCTAGAAAACATATTTGCTTCTTGTTTTTACGTTTATTTGTATATGGGGGGGAGAGACATGTATGTGCCATGTATGTGTAGAGGTCAGAGGACAGCTTGAGGGAGTTGGTTCTCTCCTTCCAATATGTGGGTCCCAAGGATTGAACTCAGGTCATCAAAGTTAGTGGCAAGCACCTTTTTCTGCTGGCCTATCTCTCTAGTCATCATTTTTTGTTTGGGTTTTTGTTGTTGTTTTGTTTTGTTTTGTTTTGTTTGAGATGGGACCTGGATCTTTCTAAGTAGACCAGGTTGGCCTAGAACTCACAGAGATCCACTTGCCTTTGCCTCTGCCTCCAAATGTCGGGGCTAAGGGTGCTTGTCACCACAGTGGGCTTAGCCACTGTATTTTGCTGCTGCTTTGTTTGTTTGCTTTAAAGATGTTGCCGGGCAGTGGTGGCGCACGCCTTTAATCCCAGCACTCGGGAGGCAGAGGCAGGCAAATCTCAGTGAGTTCGAGGCCAGCCTGGTCTACCAAGTGAATTCCAGGAAAGGCGCAAAGCTACACAGAGAAA
This sequence comes from Peromyscus eremicus, assembly GCF_949786415.1. Taxonomy (NCBI): domain Eukaryota; kingdom Metazoa; phylum Chordata; class Mammalia; order Rodentia; family Cricetidae; genus Peromyscus; species Peromyscus eremicus. The sequence continues at coordinate 67,776,376 of NC_081421.1, forward strand.
CCCTGTCTCAAAAACAAAAAAACAACAAAAAAAAAAAGATGTATTTTTGACCAGGTGAGGTGATGCACACCTTTAGTCCTAGCAGTCAGGAGTCAGAGACTGTAAATGGAAGTTACTCTCCAGCCTGCCTGTTCCCAATTACCCAGCAGCCACTTCTTAAATAATGACTCCAAGGCTTAATATTACTTATAATGCTCAGCCAGTAACTCAAGCTTATTACTAACTAGCTCTTATTCTTACATTAACCCATAATTCTTATCTGTTTTAGCCACATGTCTTAGTACCTTTTCTTAGTACAACATTCTCATCTTGCTTCCTCTGCATCTGGCTGGCGACTCCACCCTCCTCCTTCCCAGCATTCTCAGTTTGGCTTTCCTGCCTAACTTCCTGCCCAGCTACCGGCCAATCAGTGTTCTATTAAACCAGTTCAAGTGACAAATCTTTACAGTGTACAAGAGCATTATCCCACAGCAAAAAAACAGATGGATCTCAGTAAGCTCCATGCCAGTGTGGTCTATAGAGTGAGACCCTATCTTTAAAAGATTTATTTATTTTTATTCATGTGTAAATGTGTCTGAATGTGTGAGTGTATATCATGCATGCGATGGCCTGAAGAGGCCAGAAGAAGGTAGCAGATCCTCTGGAACTGGGACTCAAGCTCGGGTCCTTCAGAAGAGCCACACTTGCTCTTCATTGCCACACATCTTTCCAGCCTCCTATATTTTGCTTTTTTTAATATATTTTTATTAATTATTTAATAATTTTTATACATGTATACAATATATGTTGGTCATTTTTCTCCCCTATTCCTCCCTCAGACTCCTCCCAGATCCACCTTTTGCCTCCCAACTTTGTGTACTCTGTCTTTCAAAAACAATAACCCACTGAGTCTAATTTTTGTTACCCACATCCTCGTGGGTGTGAGGCCACCCACTGGAGTACGATCAACCTACCAAAAGCCACACTCTCCCTTCCCCAGAGCCACCTGTCAATGGTTCCTCAACTAGGGCTGGGGACTTGTGAGCCATTCTGGGATACGGACTGGTTTGATCTTGTACAGGTCTTATGAAGGGAACAAGAGCTACTGTGAGCTCATGGGTTCAGTGGGCCTGTTGTGTCCAGAAGACACTGCTTTGTTCCAGTCCTCCCTGCCCTCCGGCTTCACCCGTTTTTCCACCCCCCCCCTTCACAATGGTCCCTGAGCCTCGTGGGGAATGGATGTGCTATAGGAGACCCATTTGTGGCCAAGCCTCCACAAACACTTAGGCTCTGTACTTCAAACACTTGTGAGTTTCTTTGTTAACTACCATCCACTGCACAAAGAAACTTATTTGATGGAGTCTGAGAGCTGCACTGATCTGTGAGTGTAGAGATACTTTCAGCGAAATAATAGTAGACTCCTGGGGGCCTGCAAGCTCCCCAGCTTTACAGTGCCAGGCATATGTTTCCTCCTGTGGAGCAGGCCTTGAATCCAATCCATAAGCAGTTGGTTAACCCATAACATTCATACCACTATTGCGTCCACAGACATACCTTTCCACATCAGTTATTGTAGCTCACGGGGTCACATTTTGTTCTTGGTGCAGGCAACTTTGGGGACTTCTATTTCCTACCTTTCTCTCCCTTTACTGAAAGTTTAGACTAAACCATGAGAAACTGCCATTTGGGGGAGGTCAGAATGGTCAAGTATCAACAACTTCTAGTGTCTTGCTCTAATAATCTAGAGATAGCTGTTGAGTACTGACCTGAGGCTTTCTTTAAGCCCTATTATGTGAAAGACCATAGCTCCTTCTCTAAACCAGGAACATGCTTGGCAGAGCCAGTTAACCTTGGGAGCTTTCCCTGAGGCCCTGACGTGTGGAGAAGGAACATAGTTCCTGCTCTGAAACTAATAATATGCTTGGCAGAGCCAATAACGGCCTGGGACCAGGGCCTCAGGGGAACTGCAGCTTTGAGTCCTGAGAACCCAACTCTTCCCACCTTAAGGGGCTAGGATTATCAGTCCCAAGGCTGTTGTGTGCTTGATCTGTGCTGCTCTTGAGATACCCTATATTCCCTTTGTGTAACATTTCTTGATTAGCTTCCTGCTGGCTTTATCCTATTGTATGATGGCTTCATGTTGACTCTGTCTCCTTTTTTCCCCACAAACTGTATATAAGATTCTTTACTTAATAAACCTGCTTGCACATGAGCCATCAGCTTGTGCAGGACCTCCTGATCCCAAACTTTACTGTCTTCTGTATCTTCTCATCCCTCGGTGTAGCTAGAGTTTTCCTGCCTGGCCCACAGTCAGGACAAATCTCTCTCACCTGCCAGTCCTACAGCCGCTCAGACCCAACCAAGTAAACACAAAGACTTATATTGGTTACAAACTGTATGGCCATGGCAGGCTTCTTGCTAACTGTTCTTACAGCTTAAATTAATCCATTTCCATAAATCTATACCTTGCCACGTGGCTCATGGCTTACCGGCATCTTCACATGCTGTTTGTCATCATGGCGGCTGACAGTGTCTCTCTGACTCAGCCTTCCACTTCCCAGCTTTATTCTCCTCCTTGTCCCGCCTATACTTCCTGCCTGGCCACTGGCCAATCAGTGATTTATTGACCAATCAGCAACACACTTGACATACAGACCATCCCACAGCATCTCGGTCATCATCCCCCCAGGTCAGGTAGCCGTGTGGTATCCTACCAATCATTCTTCCACAGCCATAAGATCAGCTGGATACTCTAGAGCCAGAGCCAGGCGAACCTGGGATGGCCAAGCCACAGGAGGACCCAGGTCCTGGGAGAATTTCGGGTACCCTGGAACAACAGGGAAGGCTCAACAGATGGGGCTGGGGGCCCAATACAGGTGAAACTGGCAGCTGCTTCTCCATGGAAACTCCAGTAGAGTTTGAGGAAATGCCTGGGAAGTTGCCGGGCTCACAGCTTTGCAAGCCACATATTTTTGAGCAACGGCTACCCTTTATTTCCATTCACCCTTTCAACTCATTCTGAAGCTTCTGGAAGAGTGGGTCATCACGACAATTTGCATTTCTTAGAAATTGGCATATTAAATGTGAAGCTGAAGGAACAATGTACCATTGCTGTCTGTTATCTAGTTACAGATGGACGTTGAGACCGTGCAGATTCCCCATACCTGTCACTTGGCTTCATTGGACAGCCTTGTACAACTGCTAGCAAACACCACCGCTCCCAACTGAAAGATTGCCAAGGAACATTTTCCTTCTCCCTGCAACATTCACACCCTTATGTGGATCTACTTTTTCCTCTCCTCTAGCCCACCTCTCCAGCTTCCATTCTCAGTCTGGTTTGATCATGTGCAAAATGCATTGCAGCGTATAAACAAGCTCAGCCCAGGGGAAGATGTTCCCTTACTTGAGAGCAGACTTCGCAGGTGTCCCAAAGCCTTGGCAGCCTCGCCTTCGGGTTGAATTGGACATATATGTTCGGCCACTGCATTAATTTTTCATCATGGTTAAAAGAAATAATTCAAAGGACAATTTATTTTTGCTAAGTTTGGGACTGCAGGCTAACTGTGCCATGTGCACCTGTAGCAGCCTCTTATTGCCACCACAGAGGGTATGGCAGCCCTCCTACTGTGAATCTCTAACCTCCTAATAGGTGCCCCCGGTGCCCCTATTCCAGAAGAAGAGCAGACACCATTCTCACCTTCCTAAGGAAGTTTATAGCCCTCAGATTGCCAGTCTCTAGTACTTCAGCAGCCCACCCATGTAATGGGGGCCTGTCACTCCTTCCTACTTCCCTCACTCCTTAGAGTCTCCTTGGAGTCCTGCCTGCTCATACAAGAGTTCCTCTCCTCTTGCTGCCACCCACCAGAGAATTAGAGACTGCCTGATCTCTACATGAAGCCTCCCCTTTCTTCTGAGACTTACAAATAGGGAACTCCACTGTGCCTCATGGGCCCGAACTTTCCCCTGACATGCTGTCTGTCTGTCAAAAACACACACAACACACATACACATACTGCATGCATGCACACTTCTAACAAATTGTCAATGCAGCATTCTGAGCTTAGGGTCCTACTTGCCTGCCTCACAGCATTTCACAGATAAGAACTCATTGCCAATTGAGCAGGGATCCAGACACTGAGACTTGGAGGCTGGCCTTAGGTTCCCATCATTCCCTGACCTCTGTTGTCTGCAGACTTCCACTCCCCTCCCCCACCTCATCTGCCCTGTTACCACATGGGCAATTGCTACCTAGGGCAAGAACATCCTTCTCAGCTAACTAGTGACTCCTCTTCACCCTGCCCAACCTCTGCCACGCCACTGAGGCAGAGACCTCTTAACTACTTCTAGCACCCATCCTATGCCCTGTGTTTTGTCAAGACAGTGTTTTCCCTGAACTTGGCTAGTGGTCAGGGATCAGACAACCCTGGACTGTCTGAGACTGGATCTAGCCTTCCCCCAGAGGCCCATTAATATTCCCCACACTCACAGCAAATGCCAAAGACCTAAGAAACTGAATGGTGTTAAAACTCAGAGGCAGCAGAGAGCCAAACTGGCTCATAGGTTCAAGATGGAAAAATAACTTTTCTTTCTACAGGGCCTACTGTGAGCATATGAGATTTAAACCAGGACAAGAGAGCTATCCAAGGCAGAGAGAAAAGCCCTAGGCTAACTAGCATCAAGTAGAAGCCGGTGACACGGCCACCAGGACAAGAGCTGTCACATGCCTTGATTTGCAGTATTTTTACAAATTAGTTGCAACATCAAAAGGTTACAGGTTTCGCCGGGCGGTGGTGGCGCACGCCTTTAACCCCAGCACTCGGGAGGCAGAGCCAGGTGGATCTCTGTGAGTTCGAGGCCAGCCTGGGCTACCAAGTGAGTTCCAGGAAAGGCGCAAAGCTACACAGAGAAACCCTGTCTCGAAAAACCAAAAAAAAAAAAAAAAAGGTTACAGGTTTCACATAAAAGTCTGGATTGGCATTGTCTTTTTTTAACAGGCATCCTGCAATCAGGAGTTGTCATGAGGAGGGACTGGAACACAGAAAATTATGGGGACATGGGAAACAATAGAAGCCTCTCCCTGGAGCCTAAGGGAAGCCTTTTGCCGGCTAAAAATCAAGAATCCCAGAACAATTAACTCTGAACGTTGCTGACAGCCAGACAATATCACTTTCATGTAGAGATATTTGAAAATAAGGATGTTAAAATAGGCAATGAACCATCATTAACGCTGAGGTCTATATGACGGTTGAGTATGATCTCCTTCCCTAGATACTTTCTGGAAATATCAGGAACAAGACTATCAACTTTTGTTTAGCATGAAAACATCTTCCGGTGACACTCTCATGAGCTAAGATTTTACACAGTAACTATCCTGTGATCTCATTTAAGTTTCATAGCAGCTCTTCAAAGAGAATAATTTCAAAACCCAATATAATCCTACATAAGGCTATAGAAAGCCAATGAAAGGCAACTCTCCTTTGAGAAGCCCATGGCCACACCCCCAGGTGTGTACCTCCTATTTCTCTGAGTGCCTCTCTTTCTATTTAAATCACACTTACAGCTGTGTTAAAAAGTTGCTTTGGTGCCTGAAAGATGGCTCAGCAACTAAAGACTGTTGCTGCCAACCCTAAAGATTTAGATCCCCGGGACCCACATAGTAGATGGAGAGAACCAATTCCTTTGAGTTCTCCTGCTAGCTCATACTGAAATTCCTCTTTCTATAGAAAGCAAGGATCTGTTGGATCTGAGTGGAGGGAACTCTTCAGGCTGCTGTGGCGCCAGCATGCAGCTGTGTCTCACCACCACCAACCATTGCAGAGGGGGCTTTTAGCTCAGCTCACTACAGAAAATATGAGAGAAGAGACAGCACCTCCAGAAAAACAGGCCCTGGTACCAGAGGATGCAATAAGAAACCAATATGCAGTCAGGGATGGTGGCTCATTTTGAGTGTCTTATTGTTTTTGTTTTGTTTTGCTTTGTTTTGAGACAGGGTCTTACTATGTAGCTCTGGCTATCTTAAGACTCGCTATGTAGTTGAGGCTGGCCTTGAACTCACAGAGATAGGACTGCCTCTGCCTCCTGAGTGCTGGCATTAAATGTGTGTGCCATCTCGCCTGACCTCATTTTTAGTGTCTTTAGATACTCAGCCTCTCTCTTTCTCTCAAGATTTTACTTTTGATGTATGGGGGGGATATGCATACATGAGTGCCCATGAGGTGCCTCTGAGGCCAGAGGCATTCTATCCCCTGAAGCAGTTATGAATTGCTCAGTATGGGTACTGGGAACTGAACTGGGGTCCTCTGGAGGAGCAGTGTGCACTCTTAACTTTTTTTTTTTTAATTTTTATTTTGCAATGCAATTAAGTTCTACATACAGGCACAGATTCCCTTGTTCTCCCCCCTCCCGCCCCCCTCATCTTTCCCCCAGCCCACCCCCCATTCCAATCTCCTCCAGGGCAAAGCCTTCCTCACAGACTGAGATCAACCTGGTGGACTCAGTCCAGGTAGGTCCAGTCCCCTCCTCCCAGGCCAAGCCAAGGGACCCTGCATAGGCCCCAGGTTTCAAACAGCCGACTCATGCAATGAGCACAGGACCCGGTGCCACTGCCTGGATGCCTCCCAAACAGATCAGGCCAATCAACTGTCTCACCCACTCAGAGGGCCTGATCCAGTTGGTGACCTCTCAGCCATTGGTTCATATTTCATGTGTTTCCGTTTGTTTGGCTATTTGTCTCTGTGCTTTATCCGACCTTGGTCTCAACAATTCTCTCTCATATAAACCCTCCTCATTCTCGCTAATTGGACTCCCAGAGATCCACCTGGGGCCTAGTCATGGATCTCTGCATCCAGATCCCTCAGTAGTTGGATGAGGTTTCTAGCACGACAATTAGGGTGGTTGGCCATCCCATCACCAGAGTAGGTCAATTCGGACTGTCTCTCGACCATTGCCAGCAGTCTGTTGTGGGGGTATCTTTGTGGATTTCTGTGGGCCTCTCTAGTACTTTGTTTCTTCCTATTCTCATGTGGTCTTCATTTACCATGGTCTCCTATTCCTTGTTCTCCCTCTCTGTTGTTGATCCAGCTGGGATCTCCCACTCACCCAAGCTCTCTTTCCCTCGACCCTCGCCCTTCACTACCCCCACTCATGTCCAGGCTGTTCATGTAGATCTCATTCCATTTCTCTGTCATTGGGCGATCCCTGTGTCTTTCTTGGGGTCCTGTTTTCCAGGTAGCCTGCCTGGTGATGTGAGTAGCAGTCCAGTCATCCTTGTTCCACATCTAGTATCCTGTTATGAGTGAGTACATACCATGTTTGTCTTTCTGGCACTCTTAACTTTTGAACAAACTCTCCAGCTCCTCAGTCAGTGTCTTTTTAGAATGTCTTCATTCCTGTCGGGATGGTTACATTTTCCCTACTGTTTTTACATCTCAGTCTTAAGTAGTTGGTTGGTTTTTTGCTCTTTTCTCTTTGGAGGCCCATCACCCAGGTCCTAAATAAATACACTGAGACTTATTCTTACTTATGAATGCCCAGCTTTTCTTAACTTAAATTATCCCATCTACCTTTTGTCTCTGGGCTTTTATCTTTCTCTATATCTTTCTTTACTTCTTGGTCGGTGGCTTGCTGGGTAGCTGGGTGGCTGACCCCTGGTGTCCTCTCTCCTCCTTTTCTCAGTCCTTCCCCTTTTTATTCTCTCTGCCTGGCAGCCCTGCCTATCCTTTCTCCTGCCTTGCTATTGGCTATTCAGCTCTTTATTAGACCATCAGGTGTTTTAGGCAGGCAAAGTAACACAGCTTCGCAGAGTTAAACAAATGCAACAGAAAAGAATGCAACACATCTTTGCATCATTAAACAAATAGTCCACAGCATAAACAAATGTAACACATCTTAAAATAATATTTCACCTCAGTCTTAAGGTAGAGTACATGCAGGAAAAAACACCCATATACATAAAAGTTTGTTTTTAAAGATGCACAGGAGCTCACAAGTGGCACCTAAACAGAACATAAGATGCACAAAACCCCTTTCCTCCCCAAGGACATAAAAGTTAGCAATTGCTGGAAGAAATACTCTTCTTTGGTGGTGTAGCTGTGTCCTAGGTAGCTTTAACTATCAACTTGACACAGACTCGAGTCACCTTGAGAAGGGAGCCTTAATTAAGGGACTTCCTAGAACAAATTGGTCTGTGGGCATGTCTGTGAAGGATTGTTTTGATGGTTAGTTAATGTAGGAGAGCTCAGCCCACTGGGCAGTGTTGATTCCCTGGGCAGTTGGTTCTTGGTTGTATAAGAAGCCATAACCATGAGAATTAAACCAGCAAGCAGTTTCTGCTTCAAAGTTCCTACTTAGGTTCCTATTTCCACTTGCCTCAGTGATGGGTTGTGACTTGGAAGTATAAACCAAATAAAGCCTTTCCTCTGCAAGTTGCCCCTAGTATGTGCCTAGTGCCCACAGAAGACAGAAGAGGGCATTGGATCCCCTGGAAGTGGAGTTACAAGTGGTTGTGAACCACCATGTGGGTGCTGGGAATCTTACCTGGGTCTCTGAAAGAACAAATGCTCTTAACTACAGAGCCATCTCTCCAGCCCCTAAAGTGTCAAAATTGGTAAAGACTGTGTGACTTTTAAAAGTTGGAATATATTTTATCTTATAATATTAACATCTGATCTTGGAAACCAAAATGAAAAGTTATGGCTTAAAGTGATGTGTTTGTCAAGATGACAAGGGGTGGGAAGTCCCTGTTAGCATTAACTATCAACTTAACAGCCTAGAATCACCTGAAAAGAGTCTCAATTATGTAACTGTCTTTATCAGGTTGGTCTGTGGGCATATCTATAAGGTATTGTCTTGATTAGTAATTTATGCAGAAGGACTCAGCCCACTGCAAGCTGTATCATCCCTAGGCAAGTGGTCCTGGACTTTATAAGAAATCTAGCCAATATGAGCCTGTGAGTGAGCCAGAAAGCAGGGCAATGAGCAGCAGTACTCCTACATGGTTCCTGTCTCTGAGTTCTTATCTTGACTTCCCACAATGATGGACTGTGGCTTGGAAGCATAAGCCAAATAAAGTCTTTCCTCCCTATAGTCAAACTTTCTTTGGACTACCAGATCCCAAATAATGACACAGAGACTTTTTATTAATTATGAAAGCTTGGTCTTAGCCTAGGCTTGTTCCCAGCTAGCTCTTATAACTTAATTAACCCATTTATATTAATCTACATTCTGCCACATGGCTCATTACCTCTCCTCAGTATTGTACATCTGACTTCCTTCATATCTTGTTGGCAAATTCCTTGAGCCAGATTCTTCCTATAAGTTCCTCTCTCTCCCTGGAAGTCCTGCCTATCCTCTCCTGCCTAGCTATTGACTGCTCAGCTCTTTACTAAACCAATCACAAGGTACCTTAGCAGAGACACATCTTCACAGTATACAAAAAGATTATCCCACAACATTTCCCCCTTTTGTCTAAATAAAAAGAAAATGTTTTAACACAGTAAACTATATACAATAAGAACAATTATCAGGTAAGAATTACATTCACAATGTCCAGTCCATCTGTATTTAACAACTTTGGAGAAAGTATTTGATTATCTATCCTATCTTGGTGAGTCCAAAGTTTTGTACCTAAATTACTTTCTATCACAACTTGTATGATAAATGCAACCTACAAATATCTTTTTAGACCTTAAAACATTTTTAAATAAATAACTTAACCTTTTATACCCCTCAACCTTTATAAACTCTACATCTCTTTTGTGAGTTTTTTTTCTAATTTGGCAACCAAGAAAACAGTATTCAACCCCCATCAGAAACCTGAGAAGGATAAAATATTACCTGAGTAAATAAGAAGTGCAGAGCAAACAACTTCCAAAACTATAGAAATGACAGAGACATCTGGCTGCCTGGGCAGTCACTCAAGGTTCCTTTGCAATGTTGGGGCATCCGTCTTCAGCCTATAGGCCTAGAATATCTGACAGACTTTTCTGTGAAGCAGGAATTCTGAAAGACTAGTCTATCTTATCTTGGAAAAGTTTGGGAATTGACTTCCTTTGTGTCCTGCTTGTCCAATTTGGACAGCATATTGTGACCAATCAAGGCAAGGGCAGTTTATTGCCCAGTGGCTAACTTTGCCACAAAGAAAGTAAGCTCCATATGGAGGTTCTTCAATGCCCATCATCTTCTCTGAAGTAGATTAGTGCTGACAGGAGCAGATGTATCTTGCTGTCATGAAAAGCCTTATGTTATTAAAACATCTTAAATGCCATACTCTGTAGATCTCTGAAGTGTTTGAAAACCATCTAACTTTCTAAAATATATCTCTGTTTGACCCTGAAAACACACCTAACATGACTACAAGTTTGATTGTTATAGAAGACTAACTACTAACCTACATTTCTTAATTATCCTAAATAGTTTATAATAACAGCTTTCAAGGACTAGAACTTTACATTACATTTTAATGAGCTACATACGTGCAATACCTTAAACAAGAGTATAAACATATATACAGTCTGTTATAACAAAAAAACTTAAATTTGTATCAATATACAGAAATTCATACCAATGTAAAATATTTGAGACTAGTTGCTTCTTATTTTAAAAATAGATTCAATAATCTACCCTTTTATTCTATCACTCCTATACCCCCTTTTTTCCACTAGAAGGAGAGAAGGAAGGATAGAGGAAAGAAAAAGAAAGAAAGAAAGAAAGAAAGAAAGAAAGAAAGAAAGAAAGAAATTCCTCAATCCAACCTCATTTGTTTAGTTTTTTTCCTGACCAATGACAACTTGCAACTAACCCCTTTAAACAACGATAAACATCCACAACCCAACAAACATCCAAAAACCACCCACCCCACCTCTTGGGAATGTGGGTGTCATGTTCTTAAAATTACTTCCTGTGGTCTGGGGTAACAGGATCTTTAGAGGACCCTGAAAAAATTGGGGTAGTGGTCAAGGCCTGGGAGAGCTAACTGTATCATTTGTTGTCTAGTCTCTGTGTGATAGGAAAGTGCAGGGCTTATCTGAAGTCCTGGCTGGAGTAGTCTGTGAGGCTGAACCATCTTAGCCAGCTGCTTGGAAGTTGTTCTGGTTACAGATTTTTTAGGAAACTGCAACAGAGGCATTCTGAGAGGCTCGATCACCTGGACTACTTGTCTCATCTTCATTGATGTCTAGTCCTTTTGTTCTAAAAACATAGAAACTTTTAAAGGTAGCATACATATCTGCATTAACACAAGTATAGAATGTGTAGTATGCACAAATCTGCTAAAGATTCTCTGCTCTCTGTTTGAGCAAATAAAAGGATCTATCAATTTTATAAGTCCAGTTAGACTGTAATATAATATTACAAACTATAATAGCAGTCTCCATCCATTCCATATGAAAGGATGACATATAATAATAAGTCATAAGGACTCTATAGCCAGCAATATTTATCATGTCTCATCCAGTCTCAGAGATGTTGCCATGTAGAGGAATCAGCATATATGTCACATATCTTGTAGTTTTTCTTGGTTTCTTTCTTCATGTCTATAGCCAAGATTTTTAGGAGGTCTCCCATGGTCAAATCTGATTTTTATTAATTTTGAAGGAATCCATAGCTTTTTGTTTCCTGTGGAAAACAAGGCATAGCCTCTCTCCCGATGCAACACATTTTCTGACTTCCATTCTGAAGTTAAGATATCCTTAAAATATATAAGCATGTTTAATTTAGCAGTTTTTTCTATAATCCAATGTCTCTGAGCAATTGTTGGTTTTTGCTCATTATCATTTAAAAATGTTTAAATTAATAAAGCACTATATAGGATCCAGACTCCTTGTATTATATTTTCCATCCTTGTGTGGATAATTCTTTTTATATTATTTTACTCTTTCTTTAGAGATTTTTTTAAGTTATTTGTAAACTATTTTTGTCTATGACTATCTATACCCAGTTTATTTTCTTTCTTTACTATCTAAGCACATTTTCAGGCAAACTATAATTACTCAAAGACTGGACTTGGTTTTCTGTGTGTCTGCAACCTTCTCTGACCACAAGAGCCAAGCCTAAAACATCCAGGCAATCTGTCACATGACGATGTAGTGAGTAGCCATTCTAGTTTTGATCTGGAAGTTCCAACCCCCATTGAGACTTCAGCAACTGTCACGCCTACAAGGCGGGGCCAAGGGAGGCGCCTGGAGACCCGAGATCTGGATAGGCGAGCAGCTCTCTGGTCCGGGACCCTGGATGGTGGAGGTGGGCCAAACAGAGCTCCAGAGAACACCGCTGGACTGCGATACACCTTCCCCAGACCCCGCGACCTACCTATCCCTTAATTTGTAAGTTACGCCATTAAATAAATCTCCTTTTAACTACATGGAGTGGCCTTAATAATTTCACCAATATGACTCCACTTAATACATGGCTATGGTGGCTTTCTCTATCTCCCTCAGGTTAGTCCAGCAGGCTACCCCACTGGTTCTGGGCTGCAGCCATTGTTTGTCTTTCCATAAGAATCTAACCTCATGCCTGCAACACTGGCTGGGAGCCATGTTTACCCACCCAACTCTGGGAATTTGGTGGGCCCAGACTGCAGCAGGCACTTCTACCAAGTGCTGAGTAGCATGCAGGCTGCTCAAGTGCTGGGCTGCACAACTGGGCCTCCTTAAAGGAGTCACACCTCTGTATACCATTAGCACCAGACCTACCTGAGAGACCAGAACACCACATCTAACTAAGTGCCCAAACCCTTTAGGATACTTCCTACAGGTAATGGAGTTTGGTTATACAAAGAACAAGTAGGACATTTCCTTATAATTTCCTTGGCTTGTTGCCAAGTGATAGAACATCTTTCTTCAAACCTTTGCTATTAACGTGCTGTTTCTTATGAAATTCTGGAACTTCTAGCACAATTCCTACCAGTAGCTGATCAATTTAATCATTACCTTCTGCTAAAGGGCCTCGTAGACCTGTATGGGATCTGATATGTGTTATAGACAATGGATGATTTCTATTTCTGATTACTTGCTGTAGTTGTATAAATAACAAAGTTAATTCTGAATCATCTGGAATAAATTCAGAAGTTTCAATGTGTAAAACAACTCTTTCTGTGTATTGAGAGTCAGTAACTATATTGAGAGGTTCTGGAAAATGTAATGATACCATGAGAATAGCATATAATTCTGAATTTTGAACAGAATCATAAGGGCTTTGAGCCACTTTACTTATTTTTTCCTGACTTATAACCTTTCTTTCCTGATTTATTTCCATCAGTATAGAATGTAGGGACTCCAGAAATTAGTATTCCTCATAACATGTAAAGAAGGATCCAATTAGTTTCTGTTTTGTTTTGTTTTTTTTTATAAACTGAAGTCTCTTGCTTTTGGGATATTTATTAATCTCTCCCCAAAAATTACTGCAAGCTGTTTGCCAGTGTTCATTTTCTGCCCACAACGAGGTAATCTCAGCATTAGTAAAAGGTACCACAATTTTTGGGGGTCTATTCCTGCTAATTGATGAAATCTCAATTTTCTTTTCAGAATCAATTCAAAAAACCTTTTCTACACAGGTCTTTTATTTTTTTTATTCTACTTATGTGGCAAAAATATCCATTCTAAAATATTATCTTCTCCCTGCATAAGAATTCCTGTGGGAGAATGTGTAAAATAATCAGGATACAATCAAGCTCTGGATCCAAGTGATCCACATGTGCGTCCTGTAATTTCTTTTCTATCAAAACCAATTCTTTTTCAGCCCCAGCTGATAATTTTCTTGGACTATTTAAGTCCTTATAATCTTATAAGGTTTGAAATAAATTGCTTAATTTTTGAGTTGTTAATCCAATTGTGGGCCATAGTCAGTAAATATCTCCCAGCAATTTTTGAAAAACACTAAGAGTTTGCAATTGATCTCTCCGGATTTCTACTTTCTGTGGTTAAAATTTCTGTAAACCTATCTTATATCCTAAGTAATTAAAAGAATCTCCTCTTCGTATTTTTTCAGGAGCAATCTGTAACCTCCAACAAGGCAAAGTTCTCTTTACTTCATTGAACATTTTTTATGTGTTATCTGCATCTGAATCAGCTAGTAAGAAATCACCCATATAACAGTAAATTATAAATTGAGGAAATTGATTACAAATAATTTCCAATGGCTGTTGTACAAAATATTGACACAAGCTGGGGCTATTTAACATCACTTGTGGAATAATCGTTCACTGGTACCTTTTAACAGGCTTGGAATTATTATAAATAGGCACTGTGAAGGCAATTTTTTCTCTATCCTGTCCTTGGAAAGATATAGTAAAAAAGCAGTGTTTTAAATCAATCACTATAATGGACCATTCCTAGGTAATAAGGAAGGCAAGGGAATTTCAGGCTGTAAAGAGTCCATTGGCTTAATAAGAGCTCTCAACTCTGTTACCATTCTCCATTTTCCAAATTTCTTTTTTAATGATTTATTTAATTTTTGCTTTATGTGCATTGTTATGAGGGTGTCAGATCAACCGGAACTGGAGTTATAAACAGTTGCACGATGTTATATGGGTGCTAGGAATTAAACTTAGGTCCTCTGGAAGAGTATCCATCATTCTTAACCATTGAACCATCTCAGCAGCCCCCAAATTTCTTTTTAATGACAAATACAGGGGAATTCCATGGACTGGTTAATTCTTCGATATGTTGGGCATTTAGCTGCTCCTGTAACAGCTGTCCTAGTGCCTGTAATTTTTCTGATATCAAAGGCCATTGTTTGATGTCACAGGTCTGTCAGTCAACCATTTTAAAGGTAATTGGTACCTTTGAAAGCTCAACAGCTGTTGTGCCCCGTTTATATACAACCTGAATGGTCCATGACTGTTCCTGATAATTTCTTTGAATATTCCTCTCAGAAACATTATTTTATGATTTGTTTCTGAGATTGGAGGAATGTTAATCTGTGTTTTCCATTGCTGTAACAAATCACGTCCCAATAAATTCACTGCCATGTTAGTCACATATGATTTTTAACTTTCCTATCTGGCCTTCTGGCCCTACACACTTGACCCACCTTATACTTTGTTTTACCCAAGATAAAGTTCCAATCCCTAGAAGCTGAATATTTACCTCCTGAAGAGGCCAATCTGGATGCCACGATTTTGGTGAAATTATTGTTACACTTGTGTCAACCAAACTTTCAATTACAATGCCATTTTTTCATATTTTTAGCTTTGGTCTTTGGTCATTTATAGAAGTTTGCCAAAATACTTGTTTTATGTTCTCTTCTGAAAATTTTTTTATCTACTGAAGCTGTTCTGTCATCTAGAGCAGTATGGTTTTTAACAACAGGCATTAAGTCTTTTAACTGCTCTGTGCATGAGTTTTTCCAATACTGATAGGGAATGACTAAACCAAATTTGATATTAGGACCCTCAAAAGGCCCCCTATAGCAAAGTGTTGTGGGGTTTTGATCACAATGTGAACCCTGAATTTGCATTTGCATTAATTAAATAAAATCAACCTTGAATCAAGAGACAGAGCCAGTGACTAGCTGATTGGAATTAGGAATAGAGAAGTCAGCAATTTGGATAGAGAAGATGCACAGGAAGGAAAGGGTGGGGACTAGAGTTTGAGCTTCCTTTTGGTTCCAGGATGAGGGAAGAAACAAGTCTCTTGTGGTGTCTCCAACCAAAAAACAAAGTCATCTAGTTGCTATTCAATCTCTCTGAGTTAGCAGGTTTTCACCCCAGCATTTGATACCTGAGTCTTATTGATAAATAGAATGGTAGAGACTTAATTTAAACCTATATATTGCCACCACAGCAGAGCTGGGACCATGGAACTAGAAGCCCCGCCAGGCCATGGCCTGAGTGATCAGCAGGGCACTGACTGTGGAGCCATGGGACCACAGACAATAATTAAAGTATCAGTAGATTCATGTGCAACCACTAAGCCAACAGAAAAACATCAGCAGAGGATTACGATTCCTGTCCTTTGTTGATCTGTATTCAATTGTCCAATCACAGCCTTTGCCATACCTTCTGCATACTTCAGAAAAACTAAGACTTTCTGTTTGGATTATCTCTAGAAAGAAAAAAAAAAACATTGTATCTAGGAATGCCTTGGCTACAATCCCCTTTCAGATTACCTTGTTTACCACAATTAAAACATGACATTTTGATTTTTCTTAAAATTTTTGGAAATCACTTCTATCAAAGTAGCAACATAAGTGGGAGATCCAATATCAGCTGTATTTTGGATCTATTTATCTATAGGTGCTGATCTTGACTTTAAATGCCTAATTTCAGCAGGTGGTGGTGGTGCACACCTTTAATCCCAGCACTCAGGAGGCATAGGCAGTCAGAACTCTATGAGTTTGAGGCCAGCTCTGTCTACAGAGCTAGTTCCAGGACAGCCAAGGCTGTTACACCAAGAAACCCTGTCTCAAAAACAAAACAAAACAAAAAAGGCCTAATCACCCTTTTGCATTCTGAATTAGCATTTTCCAAAGCCAAAGATTCAATTAATATTTGTCTAACTTCTGGATCTGATATTTTTCTATTTGCAGCTAAAGTCAATCTTTGCAAAAAAAAAAAAAATGAGTGAAGGCTTCTTTTGGGCCTTGTATAATTTTAGCAAATGACTCAGTCTTCTTTCCTGATTCTTCAGTCTTGTCTCAAAGATGCTATATGACATAGAGCCAAGGTGTGATCATCAAATTCAAACTGTCTTTACAAATCAACATACTGACTTGCACCGAGAAACTGGCCTTGGGAAGTATCAATACCTCTAGCCCTATTTTGTTGTTCTATGGCCCTAGCTTCCTCTTTCTACCATGTTCACCATTGTAACTGAGACCCAGCTTCCAAAATTGTAGCTAAATCTTTCCAGTCTTGGGGGTCAATTCTGTTCTGAGTTGCCCATGAATTTAATATCTGCTTCACATAGGGTGAATGTATACCATATGAAATGACTGCTTCCTTAAATCTCCTCAAATCTAACATTTCTATAGGATTCCAGTTAACTTCTGCATAACCTTGGGGGTGCCTATCATCTGGTGGTCATTCTTGTATAGTAACTGGGTAAATTAAGGTTAGTTTTCTGATAACCTTGGGCCACTGTTCTTCATTTTCATCATGCAATGGTACAGTAGGTTCTGCTCTAAATTTCTCTGTCTGTGTGTGACTAAGAAACTTTTTCTCATTTTCATAGTAGGTCTTTCTAAGGCTTGTATCTTATCAGTCAATTTTTCATATTTGGCACAGTTATTAAACCACTTTTTTAAGGATAAAATATGAATTATCAAACAGATAATTATAATCAACGTTATGTCAATCCCAGCTAAGTTGTTTATCCCTTCATTTATTTTTTCCATTTCCAAGCCATCCATTGTAGAACTATACAGAGTCCTAACTCCCTGCAGTGTAGACGGATTTTTCTTTGGGCCATCAGCTCACAAAAAATGACATGGAGGCTTATTACTAATTATGAAAGCTCAGCCGTAGCTTAGGCTTGTTTCTAACCAGCTCTTATAACTTAAAGTAACTCATTTCTATTCATCTACATGCTTCCACGTGGCCTGTGGCTTTTACCTCTCCTCCTGCATGTCCTGCTTCTCCATCTCCTCTGGCATCTCCCGTGCACCAAGACTCATCAGCTCTTCCTTTCTCTCTCTGCCCAGAGTCCTAACTATTAGCCATTCAGCACTTTATTAAACCAATCAGTAGGTACCTTGGCAAAGATACATCTTCACAGTTACAAAAAGATTATTCCACAACACTGCAGTGTAATAATATTCCCCATTCTTAAAGTGGGAAAGATTTTTTTTTTAATAAAAAGTAACTCCCTCCCTAAGAATTTCCAAGTATCTCACCAGATCGGCTGACTTTTCAGTTTGGCCACAGCAGCCACAGCAGAGCTGGGGGGAGAGGGGGAGTATGGCCAGCTGCAACAGCATCAGCACTTGGCTGGGGCGCCCAGGCAGCAGGGCTAGCGCAGTGAGGCAGGCTGCCACTCTGATGCATGGGCAGAGCTGAGGGCACAGGCGGTGGGTGTGTAGCTGCCGCAGCAGAAGCCCAAGCAATGCATGCGGGTGTGGAGGCAGCTGAGGTGGCCTGGCAGCAAAGCAAGGAGCAGACTCTTGGAAAGCCCGCGACCCCATGGAGCCTGAGAAGTGGACATAGGGGGACAGTAAGGAGAAGTCCATAAGAGGAAGGCTAGGGCATGGTATGCAAGGGCATGAGGCCACCTGAATTCGTCATTTTGGGGCCAAGGTGGGTGGCAGGAGGTGTTTGGGGCCAGGGTGTGTTACGGCCAGCTGCTGCTGTGGCTTTGGAGGCTGCGGAAGCATGTAGGAACAGTATGTCCCATAGTGGCAGCAGAAGCTGCTGTGGGCTAGTGTGAGCTCATGCCACACATTGGACGCCAGATGAAGTGTTTATCTAAATTGTTCTGTTATTAATAAAAACTTAGAAGTCAGTTACAGGGTAAAAACCTGATAGATCAAGAAAGCAGAGGAGGAATGACCAACTGATCTCTCTTCAGGCTTCCTAGATCATAAAGGTCAAGAATCTTATTAAGCCCCTCCCTACTCCTTCCTGTCCTCTCTATCGTATCCTGGGTCCTCCAAAATTTCTATGGCTAATTCTGGTCAGTTAGTCACTGACTCCACCCCTGACCCAATATTAACTTTATTAACAGTCTCAGAGTGTCACAGTACGATCAAATATCCTGCAACAGAAAATGGGTCATTGAGGAGTAGGAGAGATAGAAATGGCAGACAATACCTCTGAGGTCCAAACTTTAATCCAGAGAAAATGGGGAAAAACATGATTCAGAATAGACATGGACCCAGTCAGGAGCCTGTGATGATTAACCATCTGAAATGCTTGAATTGGGAGAACTTTAAACAAGAAATGAGGGAGCCTCTGACAGTATGGCTCATATGGCTGTGGGGCATGATAACAGAGTGCCATGGAATAGGGGAAACTCAGCAATGTAACTAGTCATGCATCCTTGAGTAGTGTTTATGTGGTGGTTTAAATAAGAATGGCTTCCTCAGACTCATGTATTTGAATTAGGGAGTGGCATTAGGAGATGTGGCCTTGTTTGAGTAGGTGCAGTCTTGTTGGAGGAAGTGTATCACGGGGGTGGGCTTTGGGGTTTCAAATGCCCAAGCCAGGCCCAGTGTGGGTCTCTCTTCCTGCTAATTGCTGATCTACATATAGAACTCTCAAGCTACCTCTCCAGCACTATATCTGCCTGCATGCTACCATACTTCCCATCATGATGATTATAGACTAAACCTCTGAACTGTAAGTTAGTCCCAATTAAATGTTTTCCTTCATAAGAGTTGCCATGGTCATGGTGTCTAATCACAGCAATAGAAACTTTGAGACAATATATAATCTGAGACAATGTGAGAAAAATAATTCCATAATAGACTGGTTTATATGGCCATTAGGAACATATGGTTATTGGATGTAGGAGGCGTGTAGATATACTCGTGCTCACAGATAACCGCTGGGGAAACCAGGAATGTTAAACACACAGGGCTGTCTCTTCAAATGGAGAGATAGATGTATAACCTGTTTCTGCCCAGAAGACTGGGACATGATTGATAACCTGGTGACCTTTGCCCTATGTGTATGGCCAGGCCACACTGGCTCCACCAGCCCCTTATCTTGAAATTGTTTATCTCAGTCTATAGTGATACCCTCCCCCAGCCCTATCAGGAGCTTCTTTTCCATGAGCCTGTTTCCTTATTTAATCTATAGAACCTACCTTTATGGAAGACGTCGCTTGTACCTAGGAAGAGTTTTGATGTCATGTCTTAAGCTTTGTTATGCACACAGGATTGAATTACTCATCACTAGGAAACTTTTTTCCAAATTGTGCTATACTTAAATATTCCTGAAATAAACTCCCTGGGGTCCAACTCTCATGGCTATTGAGTCGTGTTGAATTGAGTTTTCTTCTTGCCTCCCACAGATGGACACCCTCCAACACACACACACACACACACACACACACACACACACACACACACACACACACACACACACAACTGGAGACACAGACTCCTATCATTATCAATAACTAGAAGACAATAAAGAAAAGACTGGCTTTACTTATGGAACTGGCCGGTGAGGGATGGTGTGTAGTTCTCCAGGATGGATGGGACTGTGCTCACAGAAGAATTAAGAAAGAAGTTGGGGCTGGAGGGGGAACTTAGTAGTTAAAAGCATGACTGTTCTTGCATAGAACCCAGGTTTGATTCCCAGCAAACTCACACAGCAGCTCTACCCAACTGTCTATAACTCCAGTTTCAGGGGATCCAACGCCCTCTTCTGACCTCTGCTGGCACCCCATGCATGTGGTGCAGAGACATACATGCAGGCAAAATACCCATACATATAATATAAAATAAAAAATAAATCTTTAAAAATAAAATAATTTTTAAAAGAAGTTAATTCAGCAGGATCCTCAGGACTGGTACAAGAACTTTAATGGTTTTGCTGGGTCCTGTTGTGAGTCATGATCTTTATGAAGCAAGAGAGATTCTGACAGATAGGAATGCTTTAGACTTGACATGTAAGTCTTATAAAGGGCTAAAACCATCACCATTGGAAGGGGATTTAAAAAAAAAGAGGGAAAGAAAGAAAAAACAGACAAGGGAGTCTGTCTCAGTCACTTGAACACAGATACAGAACACAGCAGGATTTGTGTTGAGGTAGAGTTGGAAGTGAAAAACTTGACAGAAAGCTAATGGCAGGGATTACAAGCCCCTAGACAGCTTTAAAGCCTGAAACAAAGTTGGTGAGTTTTAAGGGAGAGGTGCCAGCTGATGCCACTGTAGTTCATGACCAACTATTAGGCATAGCTTACATTGAAGAGTTAATTCAAGCTTATTTTGTCCCTTTAAAAAATCTTCTTTGACCAGGTATAGTGCCTCACACCTTTTATCCCAGCACTTGGGAGGCAGAGGCAGGCAGATATCTAAGTTTGGGGCCAGGCTGATCTACAGAGTGAGTTTCAAGACAGTCAGGGCAACACAGAGAAATCCTGCCTCAAAAAAACAAAACAAAACCAAAAAAAAAAAAAAACTTTTTGGTAACCATTATTACTCCTGTAGACACATATTCCAGTAATATATCTTCTTGCAAAAATAAAGATATAACCATGCCCGTCTCTATTTCTTTGCTAAATTCAACTACCATTATACATTTACTAGTCTTATCTCTTACTACCCAACCCATGACCTCACAGCGTTCTACACACAACCCCAACATCCATGTACCTTTACTTTACTAATCACTCCAACCCATGACCTCACAGCATTCTACACACAACCCCAACATCCATGTACCTTTACTCTACTAATCACTCCAACCCATGACCTCACAGCGTGCTACACCCCAGCCCAGCATCCATAAACATTTACTAATCGAATCACTTCTCATCCATGACCTGGGAGTGCCATTCTAAACAGTAAGCATTCTAAACACTAAGGATCTTTGAATGCTTCTAGAAGAATTTCTGATTTTCAAGGGTTTATAACAGACAGAAATCTCTTTTTATGGCAAAATTACCATGAAAAGCCTCAGTTTAGAACGAGATTTTTTTCTTTTCAATTAGAAACCTAAGTATTTGACATAGTGTGTCATATGAAAGCAGAAGTAGCAAAGTTTTATTCTGTACTTTCAGTGCTAAAAAATGCAATCAGTATAATATATAGAATGATTCATAGGTCAGTCGTCCATAGCCATGGACTCTAACTAAGGGTTTGTTTGGTTTGGTTTGGTTTGGTTTTTTTTTTTTAAGAAACTAGCTGAAGATTCACCCTTGAATGAAGTCTGGGAAAATGGTCACTTGGGGGATGCATTGACTTTAGAACAGTCATGAAAGTCTACTCAAATTGATGTATAATAGACAACAATATGTGGTGAGTGTGCAGACAATGGGGCTACTTAAGAGTGCCTATAATTTGCTAGGGAGCTACAAAGTAAAAGATTGCATTTTCTGTATGAGCAGACTAGTTTCAGTGTAGGGGGAGGGTAGTGTTGGTTAAATTGGTGCTGCTCCTCTGGCTGGCCGCCGCCTGCGGCAGCCATGCCAACAGAGGAGAGTGCTGGAGGAGAGTCACGAGCCATGGTTTTCTTTTTAGAGTTTTATTGGGAGGGGGGGAAAGAGAGAGAGGGAGAGAGAGGACAGACAGAAGGAAGGAGCAGAAAGAAAAGAGAGGGACGCACAGAAGGCCCACCCGCTTTTTAGGCTGGGATGCCGTCACAGGCTGATGACGCAATTAAGGACCGAATCCTTACAGGTAGGAAGGTGGGCATGGGCTGTGAAGAGTTAGTAGGACTGTGCTGGTGTTATGCCCAGATCGCAGGGAATCCCAAAAGACCACTAGGGAGACTGAATCCCATATGTAAAAGCAAAGAGCCTTTATTTTCAAGCTCTGAGCTTGGTCTCTCTGTCTGTCTGAACGCAACTGGTGAGAGCAGAGAGCCCTGAGCCTAGGCGGGGTAGAGTTTTTATCATAGCAAAGGCTGGGGTGAGAGGATTTCCAGGGTTCAGTAACCTGAGTGGCTGACATTTGTCTAGAGGTATCTGTAAAACAGAAAATAGGTGTGTGCTAGACTCAGGGACATCTAGCCATCTTATCTAACCTTAACTAATGGTTGGAATGTTTGGGATGTCAGGTACTTCCCCTTAGATGTAGGCCCTCCCTGGGTGGGGTCAGCTTATGGCTTTTCCTGGGTCTGGGTGTTGCCTCTAAGTATGTCATGGCAGCTGTGTGGTCAAGCTGTTTTGGGCCCCCCACACTGGCTAATTTTATGTCAACCTGACACAAGCTAGAGTACTGGAGAGGAGGGAGCCTCAACTGAGAGAATGTCTCCATAAAGTCAGGCTGGAGACAAGCCTGTATGTAGGGCATTTTCTTAATTAGTGGTGGTTGGGAGAAATCCCAGTCCATTGTCAGTGGTGCCACCCGTGGGCTGGTGTTCATGGTGAACACGGCACTAGTTACCAGTGGAAAAGTCATGGGCCAAGGCCACGACTACCAGAGTTAGAAAGAGCTTTATTAGAAAGAAGCCAGGCCTGGAGAGAAAGGAATATGGCAGGAACAGAGAGAGAGAGAGAGGAAACACAGAGAAGAGAGTGGGCCGCCCCAGTCCAGCTTTTTAAGGCAGGGATTGTGTGACCACTCGGCGGGTACACAGTGGCTGCGCCCACTGATGATGTAAGACGCCAGAACCCGGAAGAGGGAGGGCAGGATCCTAACACATGGGTTCTACAAGAAAGCAGGCTGAGCAAGCCATGGAGGGTGGGGGCTCCCTGCAGGTGTCATACAGGGAAGCAAACAGCATGAAGAGATGAGAATGAATATACGGTGAAGACTGACTTTTTCAACCTGGATCAGACCTCAGGGAGTCTAACACCAGGCAATTCACTGTCAGCATATTTAAAACACAGTACAATTTGGGAAAAGGTTTCCAGGCAACAATCAGTCTAATCTGTCGAATTCCAGGTGTACAATAAAGCTTAAGGTATCTCTACCTAGAAACTCTTTACTGTGAGACCAAAATGAGCCATCTTAGAAATAAGACCAAAATGCTTTCACCCTAAAATTAAGGCCTAAGATTTTTCCTTTTGGGAATAGGCCATTAGTTACTGAAACCAGTTAGTTCAGATTCCAGAAACCAGGAAGTGTAAAAGTACAGAGTCACAAGATAGTCACGAGGTAATGCCTGCCAGACTATGGAATGTCCTCTCCCTGGTTTCCAGGGTAACTGACCATAAAAATGCCCCACCTGAGGGCAGCCAATGAGAAATGGTGGCGGGCAACCACTCCCTTAGAAGTAATTTCTAGAAGCGAGCCAATCAGAATTGTACCCGTACTAGCACCCCTAAACAATGTAACCTTGTGACTTTTCCCTTTAAAAGCTGAGCTTGCAGATAGGTGGGCGCTTCCTCCAGCCTCCACTGCATTGGATGTATTGGACGAAGTCCCTGACTAGGCTTGTATTGCTTTTGGATATCCAGAATTAAATCATGCTTTTGCATTCCGGCATGCTCTCTTTGGTGGTCTCTCTGGGGGTCACGATCTGGGCACAACATTACAAAGTACACAAGACCATGGGGGTGACTTCTACAAGCTAAAAGGCTTGGAATCTAATGTAGTCTCTGATAGCATAGAGGTCAGCAGGTCATAAAGTGCATGTAACATCTCCCCTAAGGATGGGTAACGGTCTGGGGAGGGAAGAGTCTGGGATAATCATTCTGGGGAATTTGTGTGAGGCCTGACTCTATAGCAAAAGGTAGCTGAGGTCTGCCTCCACAAATAGCAAAATGGTCATCAAGTCATTAAAATCCACTCTCAGCTTTCTGGATAGAATGCAGGTACTTCATTGTTATTGTTAGGATTCCGGCCACCTTTCCAGTTATATGACTACACATGCACAGTTCAGTAGCCAAGTAAGGGGCCTGTGGTCATGCAGCATGGTCACTCAATCTGTGAATGTGTGGAGTAGCTGTTGGTTAAGCGGCAGCACTCGTGGCTATGCCAACGGAGGAGAGTGCTGGTTGGCAGAAAAATCACGAGCCATGGTTACCTTTCTAGAGCTTTATTGGGAGAGAGAGGAAGAGAGGGAGAGAGAGAGAGAGAGAGAGAGAGAGAGAGAGAACGGACTGTGCAGGGGGGGTACGGAAGGAGAGAGTGCGGAAAAGAGAACACAGAGAGGGCACGCCCGCTTTTTAGGCTGGTGATGTAATTAAGTACATAACCTTTACCATAAACCCACATGTGCATGTGCAGGGAAATCCTTAAAAAGCTGATCACAGACTCCTCCCCTCTCTTCTGCTCTCTCCTCCTCCCCCACTCTCTCTCTCCTTGCACATGTCTTTCACAGGCCTGGTCACTCTCTTCTGCCCCCCACCTCCTCCTAGTAAGGCTCTGATACTGGATTTTGTCATGCCTCATGACCTTTCCTCTCAGAGTAAAAGCACTGCATTTAAAACCAACAGTTATCTCCTCCATTGAGGAGACATCCTTGTATGATTAACGTTCCTGGTATCCTTAGTGCTTCTCTGTGAGTACAAGTACTCAACAATGGAGAGCAAGCCAGTAAGCAGCACCCCTCCATGGTCCCTGCATCAACTCCTGCCTCCACGTTCCTGCCCTGTAGCTAGAGTTTTCCTGCCTGGCCCACGGTCAGGACAAATCTCTGTCACCTGCCAGTCCCACAGCCACTCAGACCCAACCAAGTAAACACAGAGACTTATATTGGTTACAAACTGTATGGCCATGGCAGGCTTCTTGCTAACTGTTCTTACGGCTTAAATTAATCCATTTCCATTAATCTATACCTTGCCACGTGGCTCGTGGCTTACCGGCATCTTCACATGCTGTTTGTCATGGTGGCAGCTGGCAGTGTCTCTCTGACTCAGCCTTCCACTTCCCAGCTTTATTCTCCTCCTTGTCCCGCCTATACTTCCTGCCTGGCCACTGGCCAATCAGTGATTTATTTATTGACCAATCAGCAACACACTTGACATACAGAACATCCCACAGCACTGCCCTGTTAGAGATCCTGTCCTGACGTCCTTCAATAGTGAATAGTGATGAAGAATTGTAAGCTCCCCCTTCCTCCCCAACTTGTTTATGTTGTTTCATCCTAGCAATAGTAATCCTAACTAAAAGAGAAACCTTCATAGAAAAGCTTTATAAACTTCTTTCTCTTCAATGAAAACTTATCTCACATCTTGCTGTCATTAAAGGAATTGTTCCTAGAAGTTCAGCCACTTGAGTTAACCCACCAAGATTATGTTGTCTTCCTTTTCCCTCGGAACCATGGGCCTGGCTATGCCTCAGTGTCTAGCAGGCCCTGGCTTTGACCTTATCAAATCCTTTGTACTGACTGCATGAGACCTAGGCACCCTTCCTCCCAATGAATTGTAATCACACCTCAATGTATTATTATTATTATTATTATTATTATTATTATTATTATTAATTCTCTCATACAATACACGCCAACCACAGTTTCCTCTCCTTCCACTCCTCCCAGCACCACCTCCATCTCCACTCTCCCCCAGATACACTCCTCCTCTGTTTCCCTTCAGAAAAAAGCAGACTTCCCAGGGATATCAACCCAATAAAGCATAACAAGTTACAATAAAACTAGGCACAAACCCTTACATCAAGGCAGAATGAAGTAGCCCAGTAGGAGGGAAAAGGGTCCCAAGAGAAGGCGAAAGAGTCAAAGACACACCCACTACCACTGTTGGGAGTCCCACAAAAACACAAGTTAACAACCATAACATATATGAATTTATAATCTTTAAATTCAAAAGATAAGAAAGAGTATACATTTAGACTTTACACTGCAGTGTGAGCATTTATCTTAGTTACTATTCTATTGCTGTGAAGAGACGCCATGACCAAGGCAACTCTTACAAAAGAAAGCATTTGATTGGAGGCTTTCTTACACTTTTAGAGAGTTAGTCCACGGTCATCGTGGTGGAAAGCAGATAAGCATAGCCCTAGAGTGGTAGCTGAGAGTTTTGCATCCTGATCTGCAGGGAGCAGGCAGAGACAGACAGACAGACAGACAGACACTGACCTAGGCTTTTGAAACCTCAAAGCCCATCCCCAGTGACACACCTCCTAATACTTCCCAAGCAATTCCACTAACTGGGGACTGCAAACATATGAGCCTATGGAGGCCATTCTCATTCAAACCACAGCACCACTGGAAAGAGAGACACTCTTGAGTTTCTTTGCAGTGGCTATATACATGCTCCTCATTACTCAAAGGATGCAATTTACAAGGCTTAAAAATTAAGTAGAGTTTAAAATTAAGTTTAAAAAATGAATTTACTTATTTCTAGTATTATAAGAATCTCCACTGGGTGGTGGTGACTCACGCCTTAAATCCCAGAACTCGGGAGGCAGAAGCACACAGATCTAGGCCAACCTGGTCTACAGTTGGAACCTAGGCCAGTTCCAGGACAGCCACGGCTACATAGAGAATTCCTTTCTTGGAAAAAAAAAATCTCCTGCAACTAAAGTGTCTGGTGGTTTTATGAGGGAGTAGGAGCTGGCACGGGTGTGGTGAGTACAGTGGGTGTGTCCAGTAGGAGCAGGTAGGACAGGCTTCCCTCCTCCTTAGCCCCTCCTTCTTAACCTCAGGCTTAGATAAGCAGTGCAAGCTGCCAAGACCTTCAAGATCTTGAGTCAGAAGGATGCAGAGCAGCTCCACAGAACTGCTGCAGAATGAGGAGGGTGAGGTCTCATGGAGGATGACTGTAGAGGACAGAGAGCTAAATAAGGTTGTACCTCCTACTCACACTGTCAAGCCCAACACTGCTCCTTAGAAGGAATGATCCACTCAAACAAAGGGATCTTTTCCTGCTGTATTCCTTCATGTTGATGCTTTGTTTTGTTTTGTTTTCGTATCCCATAGCTGCTGAATTCCCATTGGCATGTTCTTAGAAGGGTAAGTGGTGGGTCTTCAGAGAGCTTACCCATCATCAAAACATTTTGTGACTTAGATGGCATCGTGCCAACCTCTGAGCGTTTCACAGAATTGGAAAAGATACCACCGAACCTCTGGTGCCAGAAGGATGCAACTAGGAAAGCAAACAAAAACACAAGGTTGAACTGCAACTTATCTCTCAGCTCAACTCACTGAGACACAGCTCAGTCTACAGAGGGTGTTTCCTAAGCACAGGTCTATCCCTTCTATGAGTTCTGGGAGTACCATGGGGAAGACTGAACATTGAAAATGGATGTCTCTTCAGTTTGGGTCAAAACCATAAAGGAGTCCATTTTTCACATTTTTTTTTTCAGTGTTTGTGTGTGTGTGTGTGTGTGTGTGTGTGAGAGAGAGAGAGAGAGAGAGAGAGAGAGAGAGAGAGAGAGAGAGAGAGAGAGAGAGTACAAGCTCATGATTTTATTGTCTTCATAACAAGATCAGCTTAGAACTGGATCACCTGGCCCTTTCTCTTCTTATCGACTCCCAGTTCAAAGTGCTGGCATCTCGTAATAGCCAGCATCCTCTTCGATCTGCAGTTGGGCT
The DNA here is from genome assembly GCF_949786415.1 of Peromyscus eremicus. NCBI lineage: Eukaryota > Metazoa > Chordata > Mammalia > Rodentia > Cricetidae > Peromyscus > Peromyscus eremicus. The sequence continues at coordinate 67,804,397 of NC_081421.1, forward strand.
CAACACACTCAAGTCTCAGCACAGTCCTCTTTGTAGTTTTAGCCTTTTTGCGGAAAATAGGCTTAGTCTGCCCACCACAGCCGCTTTCCCTGGGCATACAAAGAATCCTTGCCCTTCTTGTACTGGGTCACTTTGTGGGGTTGGTGCTTGCCACATTTCTTGCAGAACGTCCGGCGGGTCTTAGGAATGTTCACCATGTTGGCAGGAGCGATATCGGCACCCATTTTTCACATTTTATCTTGACCCGAGCAAGCACCCAGAGCTGAAAGTGTCCTTTAAACATTCACAGAATTGATACCTGGGTCTGTAGTCCGCCGTTATGTCTCCTGAAGGGAACTAGGCCACTGTGGTGGCATTTGTGGGAGCCCACCAATTTTATAACGCACAACTACTCTGGCCCAGCTGGCCTCAGATCCATAGCTCAGAAGAAATTGTAAGACCAGGTAAGAGTGGGCTAGTCTTGGCATGAGCATGGGAACCAGCTATAGGCTAAGAGGAAAATGAGCCATCCCAGACAAGATGCCTCATGATAAAACTTCAGGAACACACATTCAGTGGGGTTTTGAACTCAGGACTGGTTTCTGGGCTGGGAGTGTAGCTCAGGGGGTAGGATGCTTACCTAGGAACGGCGTCTGGGAAGTTCATTCCTCATCCTCAAAGGCTAGCTAGGGAATCATCCCAGACAAAATCTCTCCAAAGTGCTTGGAATTCCACCTCACAGAATAGAGCCAGCCCCCATCAGAGGAACACTGTCACATGTTTGGATTCACCTGAGAGGGGCTTCCCCAGCCACCCAAGATGAAGTAGACTTGGCAAGATTCCTAGAAATGTTGATAATTTTTTCTGTTTATTCTTGCTGATTAAATGTCCTGTACATTTGTTTGAGGGGCAACAAAATGAATGCAGTCATCCCTGGAGAGACAAGAATCCGAAGCATACTGTAGTGGAAGTGACATCTGGGGCAAAGGTTAATCTACTGAACCTGATAAGACCTTGATGAATGCAGTTGCTTCATTTCCATGGCTCACACCATGACCTGCCAACAGCAAGTTCCTGCCACTCACCAGAGCTGACGGTGCACACTGCTGACCGGATGCACAGCTGGGACACTGACTTAGAATCAGCCACAGAGGGAATTTTTGCACCACAGAAAATGGCAAATCTACAAATCAGACTTCACCGTCACTACCCGCGTATCCCTAACTCCAGAGCAGATCATTAAACAAGCCTCAGTGTACCACTGCCGGGTCATCGTGGAACTACCAGGCCCAGGATGTGCTTGTAAAAAAAGTCACACAACTCAAGTCACCTTTGAGCCCCCAACTGGGAACAAACCAGGCATGGTAACAAACTGAATCAGAATTTGATGGAAGTTTGAAGTTGTGTCAACCCATCACGGAGTTCACCTTTTCTACTTGCTTTCCCAAAGAGGTCAAGGCGCAGGCTTTCTTTACTCTGACCTGGGTTTTCTTTGTTTTTCATGAAACAAAATTCTTATAGTTGGAGAAGGGTCTGAACCATCCGAGGCATTCATTAGCCAACCACCTCTCTGCCTCCCTGGACAGGTGCCCGCAGAGCCCTATGAAGTGCCCCAGTTTACAGAATGCACTCAGATGTGTGTAGCTGTAGATAGAAACAAAGAGGCACAAAGTGGACAGGTGGCTTCCTATGGGCCTAGTCTCCCTCCTCTGAGATAACTTTCCATGGCTTTTCTCTTCTCCAGCCTTCTAACTCAGAGCCTCCTCTCTCTAGATAGATGCCTTTTGAGTTATCTCCATTGTGCATGTCCAGATCTCACTAAATCTGTTCTTCAAATATCACAGATGTCACCAGAGGATCTATTTTCTCCATCCTGAATATTCTTCCTTCCCAGCTAGGAAATGAAGATTGGTCACCTCAACTACTTGGCTCCTCTGGTCCCCTATATTCCCCTGTACCACATGGCCTGCCAAACCTTAGTAATTATCAACTCAAGTAAAACAGAAGTTACACAAGAAAGGGAATAGCACCAGGTATGTGGCAAGGCAGAGAACAAAATTACATAAGCATAATTATGCAAATACCTGAGATTATATTTAACTAGACTTTCATCACTGACAAACCACCAATGAAAAATCAACTTAAAGGAGGGAAGATCTATTCTGGTTCATGGTTTCAGAAGTTTTATGCTGTGTCAGCTAATTCCATTGTTTATAGATCTGTGGAAAGGCAAAGGTGTGATGGAGCCAGCCTGCTCACCTCATGCAGCTTGGAACAGAAAAAGAGAACTTAAGAGGCCAGGAACAAGACATGGTCCTCAGAATGTAGCAACAAGGACCCACTTCCTACAATTAGGTCCCACCTCCCAAATGCCATGTCCTTCCAATCCTTCTCAAGTTATGAATCCACCTGTCAGTTAATGCACAGATCCAATCCCTTTCCCAAAGGCACCACCATTAAATGTTGCTGCGATGGGACTAAGCCTTCAATGCATGAATATTCCACTCAAACTATGACATTTCATTACTGGATCCCAAAGGTTCAAGGCCATTTGACAATGCAAAATTTGTTCAAAGACTTCTAAGAATCCCCAAAGTCTTAATAATCCCAATATTGCTCAAAGTTCAAGTCCAACATCTTTTCTGAGATTCAGGACAAAACAACAACAACAACAACAACAACAACAACAACAAATATATACCCTATATACCTCCAACATACAGTGGTGAGGTAGGCACATAGTGAACATTCTCATTCCAAAGGAAAAATAGGAATAGCAAAAGAGATAGGACTAAAAGAAGACAAATCCAACAGAGCAGACATTAAATCCTGTTGGATACATCCAAGTGAACTCTTTCTTGAATCCATTATCTCCATGGTTGGTATTTTGTGTGGCTGATAAAATGGCACTGTTTGGTAATGAGACAAACCTTTACCATCCATACTAAATAACTTTGATCTTTCAGGACCTGCCAAAATAGCATCACCATTACCCTATCTTTGAACAGTTTCGTTTTTTAGAATATGCTTTATTTTCAGAAGTTTAAAACCAGACGTTTCTGTTGAAAGCAGGAAGTTTTGCTGGGTCTGTTCGTACATACCCATTATCCTAGCTCTCAGGAAGCAAGAGGATCATGAGTTCAAAGCTGTAGCAAGAGGATCATGAGTTCAAAGCCAACCTAGGGTATATAGCAAGACCTTGTCTCAAGAATAAAAGAAAGAGGGGGAGGAAGGAAAGGGGAGAGGAAGGGAGGGAGAAGAGAAGAAAGGGGTTTTAAATCATAGAAAACACAATGCCACAAAAAAATCACAACTTTGCAGGCATTGATTGAATATTTCTTGATAGGGTTCATTTTCTCTGCCAGTTAAAGATTTAAGTCAGGAAAAATTTGGACGGGGAACAGCATGTGGCTGCAGAAAACTTTTAAATACCTTGGACAGCAGCAGACAAAATCAGCAGTAGAAAAGAAGTGTCTATTGGGAGTGAATAAACATGAACACACAGCAGACATACAGAAAAAAAAAGAGCCTCTGCAAAGCAGATCAAGAACTGTGAGCCCCTGTAAAATTCAAAATCCAAGCAATATACTTCCAATATACAGTGATGGGACAGGCACATGGTAGACATTCTCATCCCAAAAAGGAAAAACAGGAGTAGAAAGAAAGCAGAAGTCTCTTATGGGCTGGTGCTGTGGGATGTCTTTCTGTACGCTATGAATATGCGTTGCTCTGATTGGTTGATAAATAAAGCCATTTGGCCTATGGCAAGTCAGGTTATAGCTAGGTGGGAAGTTGAAGAGAGAGACAGGAAGAAGAAAGGCAGAGAGGAAAAAGATGCCAGCTGCTGCCAGGAGAAGCAAGATGTAAAGTACCAGTAAGCCACAAGCCACACGGCAAGGTATAGATTTATAGAAATGGGTTAATTTAAAACATAAGAGCTAGCTAGCAAGAAGCCTGCCACGGCCAGAGTTTGAAAATAATATAAGCCTCTATATGTTTATTTGGGTCTGAGCGGTTGCAGGACTGGGCAGGACATAGAAAAACTTCCAACTACAGGCTGGGGGGGGGGGGTGTTGAAAAGCCTCTGAAGAATTTTACTCCTTTGATTTAAGGCTGGTTAGTTTGAAGACAGGTAGGATGGTTGCTTGGCTGCAACTGCAGCATGTCCTGACCCAGCCTTGAACTTGCTGAGCCAGTTCATCAGCAGGGATTGGTGGGAAACAGAGGCCTAGAAGGCCTTTCGTTTAAGCTGCCAGGCTTTTGTCCCAAGTCAAGAAGATGAGGAAGAAACCAACCATCTTGGAAATTTACCCCTTTATAAGCTAGCCACGGGCTCTCTCCTTAGGTGTCTGCCTACAAGGAGTCCCTCTAACTCCTAGTCTCTTCATACTCACATAAACCACCAAAGCTTCTGGGCTAGCTTGTGTGATGGCAAGACAGTGCAGAGCCTCCTCCAGCTTGTACTTTTGCTGAAGTTATTTCAGGTTGAACAAGAATTTGATCTCCTTGATGGAGAATCCCCAGGGAAAATGACCCAACTCCATTCTGGGACCCAAGACCAAGATGTCCCAGATAACTTATCTTCTGTTGAGTTGCTTGCTTGTGCAAACCTCCCCCTGCAGCTGCTCAGCAAGATACCAGGATGTGGTTTTTACCTTTAAATGCCCCTTGGTATAAATGCTGGAAGCCACACTTGGGTCCCCAAATACCTGTGTAGTCCCGGACAGCTGGAATAAAGACTTTCAATTGGCTATAAACTGTGTTTGAGTGGTCATCTCTGGTGGGCTCCCTGCAGCACCTGAAGCTGGTAATACCTCACTGCCTACCCCACCTCATTCCCAGTGCTGTCTGCTACCTTTACCCCTTCCCTGGAGTTCCAGGGCACACAAGGTCCCTTGTCAAGCAGCTTCCCCTCAGCGATCTCCTGTACCACTCACTAGTCCCCCACCAACTCCTATCACTTGCCAAGAACCAGCAAGTAGAGCCCCCCCCCCCCCCGTGCTAACTCTTGCCTGGGACACAGAGGAAGGTGTGTAAGGCTGTGAGCTGACTTTGCTGGTTGTTGTGTTTTTGTTTGTTTCTTTGTTTTTTGAGTCCCCAGACCATATCAGAGCTTTCAAAATCATGCCACAGAGCACATGCTACAAATGCTCCATCAACACTCTCCCACTGAGGGACAGGTGTGAAAGGTCTCAGAAGTGGGATTCAAGAGGAACAGTGAGACAGACTGTTAGGAGTATGGAGTTTGTTAGAAGCATCATTTGCCATGGACAGACTGACAGAAACAGAATGGTAGGGATCTGAGGAGAGTTCAGGGGCAGACAGTGTGGCAAATATCTTCTTCTTGGAAGTAGAATCGGGCCCAGGAGGCAGAAGTGGGGTCCCTTCCTCAGGTCTCTGAGGAAGAAGAGGCATTCACAGCATGAGACGGTACCCAGGTTCTCTGATTTCCCAACAGGCATCACGGGAGGAGAATGGGGAGCAGGGTTTGCTGCAGTCAGTAGCCTTTGGATGTGCTGGAACCTACAGAGTTCCCCCAGGTGAGAAATCTGGGCGCCTGGGAGTCTGTCATCTAGAGAGTCACCGACAGTGCTCTCCATAGGGTACCTGTCAGTATCTGTAGGTGGGGACGGGCTGCTGCAGGTATTGCGGCTTATGCTGCGGTCCAATCTGGATTCTAACACAACAAACTGATCTTTCTGGAAATTTTCTTGACTTCTGCCCCCAGAAACCTAGGGCCGCTCTCTAAGTCCCTGTGTATCCCACACTACTTATTTGTGCACAGGCCAGTCCTCTGCCCGTTCATGCTCAAGCAGCAAGTACCCCTCCCCAGCACTGGGCAGGGCTCTGGGACCAGCTCAAGGCCCCAAGCCTATGGGTGTGGTACCAGCCCAGCCTACTCTTGCACAGTCACCCTCTCTTCAGTGGGAGGTCCCTACTAGAAGAAAGCCTGCCTGAGTCAGGAGAACCTGGAGGGAAGTAGTTTCACCATCATCCCAGCAAGGCTGTCTGATCCTCATTTGTCCTCTGGAGTCAGCCTGTATCTATCTATCCAAGCAAAGCCAGGATCCCAGCACGCAGCCATGATGAGGACAGGCTTCCAGAGGGTGGCAAGACTTTCCCATCACAAAGCTCTCCCGAGAACCCCCCATCTCTTGCCCGGACTCAACCAGGCCTCAGCATTCGGATCCTCCACAGACTCCCTGGTAAGTTCCCAAAGAGTCAGATGAGCTCCCTTCCTCTCTAAGGGTCTGGGGCTCGAGCACCCTAAATCCTGTTTTCCTGCCTTATTTCTGGGCTGATACAGAGCTGTTTGGTTTGGCAAAGGGAAAATGCTTTGGGGTACTTATTAAGCCACATCCCAAACTAAATCTAGTAGGACAAATCCTGGTCCAAATCCTGTGTGGCCACCGGCAAATCTCTTACAGGGTTCACACTGCAACAGCTAAGTAAGGTATCCCCAGACAAAAGCCCCTCCGTGGGTTTGGCAATCAGATGCTTATTACCCACAGAAGTGACTAATGACTGACATGTGGCAGATGACCATGTTGCCCCTGCCCCTGACCATGATATTACACTTCTTTGGGGCCTGAAAGCATTTCAAAGGAGCTACCAGACAGGCCCATAAGCCACTAGCTCCTGTAGTGAGGGGTTAATAAACATCTCTCACCAATTGCAGGCTTACCCCTCAGTGAAACATTGTCTGTCTGTCTCTCTCCCAAGTGTAATAAACTTAATCATAATTCCCCAGTTTCCCCACCTGTTCAAAGGGATTAATAGTAGCAGTCCTCCATTTCAAGGAACTACTCACAATAACAGCGTTGCACCTCTGCACAATGAGGCTGGAATGGCTAGTCCCCACCCCATCCCATCCCCGACATCCCCACTTCTATGCTGTTTAACACCCCTAGGCCACTCATACTCAGGTGTCTCCAAACCCCTTACGAGGAAGATGGGCTCTTTCTTTGGGTAACACTCCAGCAGACAGGACTGAAAAGACCCAAACCCAGAAACAGACTAAATGATGGTCCCACAGCCCAAGAACAATCCCCACCTTCTAAGATGTCATCATGCCATCCTGATTTTTCTTGCTTAGGTTGCAAGATTCTGTCCAGAGAACACAGATTTAAAGGATTATGCCCTTCCCAATGCCAGCTGGAATCCAGATATGCTGAGCCTGTACCAAGAATTTCTGGAGAAAACCAAGTCAGACAGGTGGATTAAACTACCCTCCTTCAAGTCCAACAGAGAACATATCCGGGGGCTTAAGCTCCCATTCGGGCTGGTAGCTGCCTCAGGTAAGACCAGGTCTGAAAGTGTCCAGAACACACACACACACACCTTCACCTGCCCACACATCTCCATCATTACCCCACACACCTCTGCCCATTCCACACACACACACACACACTCCCACCCACACACACTCACCTATACACACAACTCCACCCATACGTACACACCTCCACACACACAAACCCCTCCATACACACACTCCTCTGCACACATACACACACCTACACACATACACACACACACACACACACACACACCTTCACCTGCCCACACACCTCCATCATTACCCCACACACACCTCTGCCCATCACACACACACACACACACACACACACACACACACACACACACACACTCCCACCCACACATACACACCTATACACACAACTCCACCCATACATGCACACCTCCACACACACATACCCCTCCATACACACACTTCCTCTGCACATATACACACACCTACACACACACACACACACACACACACACACACACACACACACTCCTCTACCCACAGTGGGGGACCCTGCCTGAAACACTCGGTCAGTTCAGCCTGCCGCCTTTCTCTGGTTTGAAAACATTCAGGAAGGCTAGTCATGGCACACAAATTCCAGCACTCAGAAGGCAGAGGCAGGTGAATGTGAGGTGAATTCGAAGCCAGCCTGGTCTGCAAAGCCACCCAGGACTACATAGGAAGAACTTTTCTCCAAAGGGAAGAGGGTAAACATTATCAAAATAAATTGTATGAAATTCCCCAAGAATTGGTACAATAAAAAACGTTGAGACATTCAGGAAGGAAATTCAGGAGCCCCACACACTGGAGGCTCTCGCTGCTGTCTCCCCTTCCCTCTCCTGCAGACCAGCTGTGGATGGGAAGCATGTCTACACAGACAGGTTTGTCAGCCTGGCTCCTTTACTTCTCTCTGAAGGGGAGCACACCCAAGTGGTACCTTTGCTCCCAGCTGCAGCCCAGCTGGAGGGCTGCCAGTACAGGACCCTGCTCTTCCTGGTTTCTCACCAATGGCTCTTCCCTCTGCTGAGCTTTGTCCCAGCCCTGCCTTCCCAGCCTTGTGACAACCTTTGGGCATCCCTTACCTCCCGCAGGCCTCAGTGCGACACCTCTGCTTGGCTAGGTGAGATGGCACTCGGAGACACACAGCAGATTTGATTGACAGAGCTGCCCCCTTGACCCTGCCCCACTCTTTGTCTCTGTCTCTGTGTGTCTGTCTGTCCATCTGTGCTTTCTTTTTTTTTTTTTTATTCATACATGTGGTTGCTCCTCAGTAAGGAATGGACAACATAACTAGTAGGTGACCTTTGAACTCATGGTACAGGCCAAGCAGAGGCACCAAGCCAGGCACAGTGGTGCATACCCTTAGTCCCAGCAGAGGCAGGTGGATCGTGTAAGTTCGAAGCCAGCCTGGTGTACAGGGTGAGTTCCAAGTCTAGAGCTACACAGAGAAAATGTGTCTTGAGAAAAAACATTTTGCGTTATTTCCAGACTGAGGAGACAGCTCAGTTGGTAGAATGCTTGCCTAGTCATGCACTTTATGAGTATTTGTTCCCCGGGGCACAGGCTCTCAGAAGACAAGGGACAAGGAGCATGTTTTGTTCCCTCCTCCCCTGTAAAAAGGCTCCCCAACAACAGAGCTGGGGTGCCTGGTCCTCCCTCCTCCCCCTGTTAAGCTCATGATGCTGTGTCCTGACAAGTCCCCATACCCTGTGGTATCTCTGCTTCAAAACTGTCCTCTCTCCCCAGACAAACAGGACTGGCGCATCTTTACCAGATGCATCCAACTGGAAGGACAAGGCTATGAATATGTCATCTTTTTCCACCCATCTGAGAAGAAGTCAGTCTGTCTTTTCCAGCCAGGCCCCTACCTGGAGGGAGCACCAGGGTAAGGCCTCAGACAGGCCGGGGTAGATTCCTCACAGGCTTGGCTCAGCAGGGTGGGTCCAGCACCCACTAGGCCTGGAGTCTCTAAAGACCTAAAATGGGGTGCAAGGAACTAGGTTTCATCTTCTCAGTGCCAGGCCTGTGAGAACAATCTGAGTTAGCGTCTTCTCCAGGCTCCACTGTGCATATATGAAGAACCCCCTTATTGAAGCCTCAGAATGTTCCATAAATAAAAGGCCCAAGAGGTCAAGGATTCCTTCCCTTCTGAAAAAGAAATCCCCAAGGAGACAGTGTGGAGAGAAGTGCAGCTGCATTTCATTCAGGGGTGTGTGGAAGCTATAAAACAAGGCAGAGCAGAGGACCCAACACTGAGGCCAGTCAGTGGACTGAGAGTACAGAGAAGAGACAGTATCACTGAGTCCCAGGCAATGCAAGTGGGAAGGAATTGCCATTGGCTAAGAACTGCTCTGCAGAATCAGCATTTTACCAATGAATTTTTTGTCGGGCCAAGGAACACAGAGAGGCAAGGGCAGGTCTAGGCACCAACTCGTTTTCTCTTCACAGCAATGGAGGCAAGTGCCCAGAAGTGTGCATGAGATTGGGGAACTTAATCAATGAGATAGTAGTTCTTTTTATTCACAATACCTGGGGGTGGGGGGGTGAAGGCTCAGAATGGTTCAGCAAGCTGTTCAAGAACACATAGGTAGTGAGTGGCAGAACCAGGAGTCCAGCCAGCTGGTATGATGCCACTAGAGCAGGAGGGGAGGGAGGGCCTGAGCATCCCACTGCAGCCTTGGCGAAGCAGCAAGAACAGCTGGCCTGGGTCCACGAGGAAGTGCACTGGTCCTCTCCAGTGCAGAGCCCAGATCTGTTTTATGTCGTTTGCATATTCTCCCCTAGCTTAACCAACAAGGTGACAAAGCCTTGTCGTGAAGTACGGTTTGCATAAATGACAATGAGGTTTGACATACTTGACATAACCAAATGTCTGCGCTACCACACGGAAGTGGGCTCTGATGTTTTCCAAAGGGTGCTGCTCAGAAGCCTACCTTGCTGGCCCTTTAATAAGTCATAAGTTAATTAACCTGCCTTGAAACTGTGGGTCCAGCAATGGCTGAGGGAATGGTAGGGTGAGAAATGGCCCAAGCTTATGTGCTTCAAAGACTAAACCAAGCTAAACGTGGTAGTTCACACCTACAATCTCAGAACTCAGGAGGCTGAGGCAGGATATACATGAGTTCAAGTCTAGCCTGGGCTTCAGAGTAAGATCATGTCTCAAAAAGCAAAACCGCAAGAGACTAAGTCCAAAAGCTCAGGGTTTTTTTCCACTCCTTTGAATGTATGCAGCCTTCTAAAATGTGGCAACTGCAGCCAGCAATTAGGTGATGAGTCAGAAAATGGTCTCTTAATTTTGTGAGAAAAAAAATTCCCTTGGTACAATAAAATAGTTGTATCAGTGGTTAACACATTTTGCTGAAGCAAAGCAGAGGGAAGCTCAGTTACTTTTGATGTAATGAAGCCCACAGGACGTATCTCCGTGTGCCTTTCCTGTTTGGCTGCCTGAGATGGAGGATCCACGTTTGGGGGACTCAGAAGAAAGAGAAAAGCTTGGGAGGTTTGGTACCTCCCAGGGTACTGAGAAGCAGCCCAGGGAGGGGGTCTGTCTAGCAGCCCTAGCCCTAGTCTTGCTTCCCATCCTGATCTCCAGGTTTGCCCACGGAGGGTCACTGGCAGCCATGATGGATGAAACATTTTCTAAAACTGCCTATCTGGCTGGAGAAGGACTATTCACACTAAGTCTCAACATCAGGTTTAAAAAGTGAGTGTGTCTCCTCGGGCGGGCGGTGGCTGATGGCAGGATTCTTTTTTATCGTGGGGTTGTGTAAGCTCTGCGAGGCTCCTTTCCTAGCCAAGCATTTCTCTAGTCCTGGGTCAGAAATCAACCTCTGCCATTCAACACCAGGAACCAACAAACAGTCCCTGAACCTAGGGCTGCTTGTGAGTCCTGGAGGCTGGGTGAGGTGAGAAAAGGAGAGAGTGGGGAGCCGGTGAGGAAATGAACCCAATTTCCTCCTCTTCCAGCCTGATCCCCGTGGGCTCTCTGGCTGTCCTGGACATTCAAGTAGAGAAGATTGAGGACCAGAAGCTATACATGTCCTGCATCGCCCAGAGCAGAGACAAGCAGACTGTCTATGCCAAGTCCTCTGGTAAAGACATCCTCATCCTCAGGCTGGGCCTGCCACAACCCAACCCACATCAAAGGAGAGGGAAGAGCAGCTAATGATCTAGTCCCAAGCTGGGGTCTAGCCCTTTTAGGAGTGGGATGGGGTCCCTGCTAGAGACATGGATGAAGAGAACTTTTGAGAACAAAATTAAAATGTTTTCCTAAGTGAGGATTATGAAAACTGCACCACAGGACAGTTTCAGGTGATGGGAAGTCAGAAACAAATGGTCCATGGCCTCACCATGCTCCCGCTCTCCTGGTCCTGACTCTCAGCACTCAGATCACTTTTTTCTTGCAGGTGTTTTCCTTCAGCTGCAGCTGGAAGAAGAGCCATCCCAGCAAAAATGACTATGCCTTCAGCAGAGTTGACAGTAATGACTCAATCTACCTGGGACTACCACCTAACAGATAAGGGTCCCCAGGACTCAGGTGGCAGATGAGGGAGAAGGCACTTTTACCACCCCATCATAAGCCCAAAAACCTTCTGTAATTGGAATCAAAATTGTCCACTGGTCAGAGATGGCTCAGCAGTTAAGAACATTGGCTGTTCTTTGATTCCCAGCACCAACATAATCACAAGCATCTGTAACTCCTGTCCCAGGGGATTGTCTGGCCTCCATGAAGTACCAGTCATGCATATGGTACCTTACATGCAGACCAAGCACCCATACACATAAAATAAATTAATTTTTAAAAGTTTTTTAGTTAAGTTTTTTTTTTTTAATCTTCCAGTGCCCACTTCCCACCAGCACCAACAGGGGACACAGAGCTGCTGCCAAGTGCCAGGCACTAAAGGAGGTGTCTGGTCCACTGTAACGCAAGTCAGGGTCACCGGCCTGGAGATGTAGCACATATCACCATATCAAGATTATCCCACCCTTCCCTGGTTCCCGTCAGAGGAGCTGAGTGTGCTGAAAAAAGAGCCAAGTCCATTTAACTCTATGAACTCAAAAAGAAAATCTAGAAGAAGCTTTGCCTAAGCTGAATGAAACTCAGAAGTTAAGTAGTGTGGTGACACATGGCTATAACTCCTGCACGAGGAAGGGTGAAATGGTGGTGGGGGGGAATCCTGAGCTCTGGGCCATCTTATGCTGTGTAGTGAGGTCCAGGGCTGGGGAGGTGGCTCAGTGGTAAGGTGCTTGTATGCATACCTGGGTTTAGATCCTCAGAACCCATGGGGGAAATGAGAGCAGCAACAAGGACCTCCACCCCAGCCAGGAGGAGGGTGGAGATGGGCATCTCCTGGGGCTTGTGGGCCAGCCAGTCTAGCCTAAATAGCGAGCTCCAGATTTAGTCAGAGACTCTGTCTCAAAACCAAGGTAGACAGTGATAGAAGACACACACAGCCCAGTGTTGAACCCCAGCCTCCACACATACACACTTGGACCTACACACTCACACACATGTGTAGAGAGAGAGAGACAGACAGACCGTTGGTCGTAGTCAGAAGGTTTCTCCAGTCCTGCCTGGCCCCGAGGTCCTTGCAACCACTTATAAAATAATCACTCGGAGGCTTAATATTATTTACAAACTATATGGTTGATGGCAGGCCTCTTGCTAGCTAGCTCTTATATCTTAAATTAATCCACTTCTATTAATCTATGTTTTGCCACGTGTCCTGTGGCTTGCCAGTCTTCTGGCATGTTGTTCCTTGGGCAGCAGGCTGGCGTCTCTCCCCAGACTCTGCCTTTCTCTTTCCTGTCTCTCTCCTTGGATTTCCCATCTGCCTCTAAGCTGCCTTGCCATAGGCCAAAGCAGCTTATTTATTAACCAATGGGAACAACATATATTCACAGCATACAGAAAGACATCCCCCAGCAGTTGGTGGGCTGGGAACATAGCCCAGTGGTTCAATGCTTGTCCAACATGCATAAGACCTGGGTTCCAGGACCAGCACTGCAAGGAAAAGTTAAGTGGGACCAACTGGTATGAGGGAAGGTGAGGTCTTCCAAGCAGAGGGAACTCTGAGTGGAGGCACAGTGTATGAAAGAGCACAGGGGATTTCAAGAACCCCAAAGGACTGAATGACAGGAGACTGAGAGACTGCAGTAGGGCCAGTGCAGACCACGAAGGATTCAGAATCCTCACCCTGGAGACTGAACTTTGCCTCGTAGGCAAGAGGAGCCTTAAAGGGGCTGGTGGTGGAGGGGTGGCATAACGTTCTGTTTTTTATAAAGATGACTCTGGGGGCAGGAAAGTCTCGAGAAGACCAAAGGCAGAGCATTGGGTAGGAGACCCCCTCCAAGGCTCTGAATTGAAGACAGTAGGGGCTGCACAAGGTAGACCCACAGATATGAGAGCTTTGGGGAGTAGAAGAAGTTCAGGACGTACACCAATTGTATAGAGTGCATCTGTGAAGGGGTGCTGTCTGGCTTGGGGGTCCCAGGTGGCATTCCTAGACAGGAGAAGAGAGATATGAACAGAGGTGGAGCATACACTCTGCGTTGGGTGTGAGGTGCTCAGAGAACTCCCATCCTGTAGGAAATACCAGCAAGAGCCTGGGTATTAGCCCAGAAGTGGCTAACGTAGAGTGAAAGCACAGAGGAGTGGCCGCGGAGGTGGGGGGATGGAAGAACAGAGAGGGTCAAAGGTGGCCCTGCGCTCACACTGAAGCTTAAAGTCTGGTGGAAGACCAAGGACTTGCTGAATTGGCTGAGAAGAGCAGGCAGGAAGAGGGATACTAGAAATAATAGGTCAGGGCGTGGCACTAAGGAAGGAGGCAGTAGGAGGCAGTAGTAGATGGACAAATGGTGGAGAATGAGGGAAGGAATGTATTTTGTATTTGTCATTACTGTTCTTTAAGGAAAGAAATGTGACTGTATTTATAAACTGGTTCAGAATTGTCTTTGAAATGGATCAAGAACACAGAGACAGGAGTCACAGGATAGCATCAGATTGACTCTGAGACCAAAAGTCAGGAAATGGGGACACAGAGCAGCAAGGGGATTGAGGGAATGTACACCAGAGCACCTCAGCTTCATCTGTGATATTGGAGGATGGCCTTGGGTGGGAAAGAAGCCTGGTGGAAGGAGGATTTGGAAAGCCTCTGTGACATCAGGAAACCAAGCAGATCAAGTACATGTACGACCATGTCACGCTGAGCGCTCCACTGCTAGTGGGCGATGATATCTGGAGTGGCCTGAGCCTCAGTGAGAGGAAGGTGGGGGAGCCAGTCAGCACAGCCCGAGGGTGGTGACAGACGTGCTGTACATGAGCACTGGTAAAGGCAGACAGAAGACAACGTGCCTGGGCACATACCTAAAGAGAAACGCTCGCTCCGGAGAAGAGCGGCACAGAGGAGGCAGTGGGCACTCGGGAGAACCCGAGTGTCTCCTCAGAACCCGGGGGAGAAAGGGGTTTCTCCAGGGCAGGCGACAAGGCAAAAGGGCTCCTCTCTTGGGTCAATCATTATTGCATTACAACCAGTGGGCAGAGAAAATGTATGGGGAAAAGCCAAAATTAAGAAAGCTTCAAAAGGCCCTATCACAAAGAATTTTCTGATGAAATGCTTTAAAATCTCTGTAATTTCACCCATATCTTCAACACCAGGTGTTTCTCACTCTAGACAGTGGTGTCCAAGAGTCAGTCATTGTTGGCTGACAAAAGTCCTTCCATATTCAACACAGGACTGCCAAAGTCATACTGAGTGTTGGCTTCCAGTGGCCAGACACAAGCGAGAGAATCCAATAGGGGGGTTTGGGGGTCTGGCCTCAAAGTTATTCAAGTGCTTCCAAAACCAAAAGGCAGTTTGGAAAATATGATCTAACTTACACTAAAGAAGAGAGAGAAGACAGGCATCATGGCACACGACTTTAAATCCAGCCCTTGGGAGGCACAGGCAGGAAGATCTCTGAGTTCTAAGTAGCCTGGTCTACAGAGTGAGTTTCAAGACAGCCAGGACTGCACAGAGAAACCCCGTCTCAAAAATACCAAAGGAAGCCGGGCGGTGGTGGCTCACGCCTTTAATCCCAGCACTCGGGAGGCAGAGCCAGGCGGATCTCTGTGAATTCGAGGCCAGCCTGGTCTACAGAGTGAGTTCCAAAAAAGGCGCAAAGCTACACAGAGAAACCCTGTCTCGAAAAAAAAAAATACCAAAAGAAGAATGAAAAGAGGAGGAGGAGGAGGAAGAAGAGAAGGGGGAAGAGGGGAAATGGGGCAACTCGCTCTTGAGAAGTCTGCATCCGTATCTTACGGGTGTGTGCGGCCCTTCTAAGCCCTTTTCCCTCTTCCTTGAGATCCATGCCCAAATCTGTGCTAAAACCTTTTGTTTAAAAAAAATCCAATTTTGTTTTCTTTAAAAAGATAAAGAGAACTAGAAAGATGCCTTGATGGTTAGGAGCACTGGTTGTTCTTTTCAGAGGACCCAAGTTCAATTCCCAGCACCCACAATGGCAGCTCACAACTGCATGTAACTCCAGTTCCAGGAGATCTGATGCACTCCTCTGACCTTCATGGGCACCAGTCATGGAAGTGGCGCACAGACACACATGCAGGCAAAACACCCATACACATAAAATGAAATAAAAAAATAATAAAAATTTAAATGATAAAGAAATGGAGGGAGGAAAGAGAAGAGGAGACGATGTTGCTGTATTTTAATTTGAAAAAAGAAAAGAGAAAGAGGGAAGGGTTTCATGAGTACACTGACAGCAGCAGCCCCTGCCTCTGTTTGAGAGGAGCCTGGAGGAAGGTCTAGGATCAAGATCTTACACTAGCAAGGAAAGATTTGGTTTCAAACCGGAACTGGGGTTCCAGGATCTAGGGCTTGGACTGGGAGCTTAGGAGATCAGAGAGACTGAAACCCTCTGCGGGTGCAGCACGGAGTTGTGCAGTCTGAGCACCAGTGGCGAGGAAGATGGATCTTCCCAGTAACTAGACCACCTTCCTCTAAGCAGTCAGTCTCAAATGATGGCCAAAGGATAGGAAGACATGGATCTGAAGGGCCTTGACCCAATGCCTCCCCAAAGCTGGAGACGGACAGTTTGTGATAGCCAGTACAGTCGCCCTACACACACACACACACACACACACACACACACACACACACACACACACTTCTATCAAAACCTCTTCTCTTTTGTGCTTTCACCATTACCTTTAACATTCTGTTAGAGACTCAGAGTCTAAGTATATTGAAAAACAGGTTTTCCTCGTTTCATGATCAAGGTGAGTCTATTATTCATCCAAACACTCCTAGAAGAAGAGGGAGAATATAGTTCACCTCTCTTAAGCAGTTAAAAATAAATGGGGGGTAGGGAGAGGCAGTTGTGTTTGAGTTCCATTTTACGTAGGTTGGTTGCATCCTAGCACTTCGTTATACTGTAGAAATCTACAGAGTTGGGAGCCTCTCAGGGACAGCTCCACAGACAGGCATGACCTGGCAAGGCCAGCTAGTAAAACAGGGCTCAAAAGGGACAGGATGCTTCTTTCCTGTCTAGTGCTTTGACCAATGAAGACCTCTCAGGGGCAAGTTTGAGAGCCATCTAGTGAAACAATGGGAAATGCTGCCTTTTCATTTGCAAACCTTTTCCCTCCTATAGTGTACATCCAGAACACAGCTACCACAGAAGGAGACTGGTGTGGTTGTTTGAATAAAAACGGCTCCCATAGGCTCATATATTTGAATGCTTAGTCATTAGGGAGTAGCACTATTTGAGAAGGATTAGGAGGTGTGGCCTTGTTGGAGTGGGTGTGGTCTTCTTACAGGAAGTGTATCACTGGGAGTGGGATTTGAGGTTTCAAAAGCCCAAACCAGGCCCAGTTCTCTCTCTTGGTCTGTGGATCAAGATGTAGGCCTTAGCTACTGTTCCGGTGCTATTCATGCCACCATGATGATAATGAACTAAACCTCTGAAACTGTAAGCAAGCCCCTAATTATATACTGTCTTTTATAAAAGTTGCCTTGGTCATGATGTCTCTTCACAGCAATAGAACAATGATTAAGACAACCATCCAGGCAAAAGTGACAATTTATTCTCCTTGAAGCAAAGGGTATGTGTTTTCCAGATGCCTGAATCAGGAACAAAAAGAAACCAAAAAGTTAGTAGCCATTTGTCCTAGTTAGGGTGTCTATTGCTGTGAAGAGACACCATGACCACGGTAACACAAAGAAAAAAAGTTAGTAGCCCGTTGTCTTAGTTAGAGTGTCTATTGCTGTAAAGAAACACCATGACCATGGCAACTTTTACAAAGGAAAACATTTAATTGGGTGGTTTACAGTTCAGAGGTTGAGTCCAATATCTTCATGGTGGGACATGGTGGGATATGCATGCAGATATTATGCTGGAGAAGTGACTGAGAGTTCTACATCTTATGCAGACAACAGAAAGTGAACTGTCTCACTAGACATAACTTGAGCATATATGAGACCTCAAAGCCCATCTCCACAGTGACCTCCACTTCCTCCAACAAGACCATACCTACTCCAACAAGGTCACACCTCCTAATAGTGTCACTCCTTTTGGGGGCCATTTTCTTTCAAACCATCACACCATTGCACGCAAGATCTAGCCATCCAAGAAAGTACCTCATACCAGCTTCTAAATAAAGAGCCTTCCAGGAATTGAGACTGCTAAACTAGGCCAATAATTAAAGGTCCTGGGTGATAAGCCAGACTGTAAGACATAGTTTTATCACCAGTGAGCATTCACAGCCAATTCATGCTGCCTGAGGACACCACACAATCTCTCAAGACATGGAGCAATATCCAAAAGCAGTTTTCTTACAGGGAACCTTGTAGCAGTTGCCTGCTGACCTAGAAACAAAGAACTGCCCGGCTCTGCATCTCTCATCTGGCTTGTACCCAGGAAAGCACTCTGCATAGGCTCACTCCTCTGAGTGTCCTACAGTGGCACCAGCAGGAGCAAGAAAACCGGGACACCTGAGAAGTCTCTATTGTTTGAATATGCCTTGTCTCCTCTAAAACTCATATTGAAATTTGATTGTCATTGGATGGGTGCTGGGAAGTGATGTCTTTAAGAGATAATTAGGCCATTAGGAGAGTTTTCTTTTTTTACTACATTGCATCATTACAGTGTGTGTGTGTGTGTGTGTGTGTGTGTGTGTGTGTGTGTGCGCGTGTGTGTGTGTGTGTGTGTGTGTGTGTGTGTGTGTGTGTGTGTACATATGTACAATCTATAGGAGTCAGTTCTCTTTCTTTCTACCATGTGGGTCCCAGGTGAAGGAAATTCCCCAAACCAGGACTATAAAACAGGCCCAAGGCTCCAAGAAAATTGCCACCCATGGAATTTTGGAAAATAACCAATGGCCCTGGAACCAGAAGGTTGCAAAAAAAAAAAAAAAAAAAAAGGCAATTATGACCTCTCTCTCTCTCTCTCTCTCTCTCTCTCTCTCTCTCTCTCTCTCTCTCTCTCTCTCATTCTGTAGGGTTTTTTTGAGGGAGGGGTTCTCAGAAAAAGAAAAGTGGTTTTTCCAGAAAAGCAGTTTCTGGGTCTGGCTCTGCCCCACTCTCTCCCTATTCTCAACTTCAAAAACTGCAGGGTTTGAGGGTAGGGTGTGCCTCTTAGACCTGTAAATCTACTCTTAGCATCAAGGTCAACCTGAAATTCTCATTCTTTATTTCACCTATGTACTCAAATTCTTTCCTCCTTTCTTCCCTCATTCTCCTTCTCCTCCTCCAAAGACTCTCTATATAGCTCTGGCTGTTCTGGATCAGGCAGGCCTTGAACTCACAGAGATCCACTGCCTCTACCGCCTGAGTTGCTGAGATTAAAGGCGTGCAATACCACGCCCAACTCTAAAACTCTGTGCACAAAAACTTCTGAAAAGTTGCATCTGGCTGAGCATGAAAGTTCCTGAAAGGAATCTGTTTGCAGAGACTGACTAACTGATTAGAATTTCAGTACCATGGAAAGATTGGGTTGTTGCCAGTGCAGAGGCAACATTCCAACCTTATCTTGGGCTAAATTCTGGCCCTTCAAAACAGTCATCCCTTGCCCTCCCTCCCCATGTTGGAACTAACATCTTGTGACAATAGATTAAAAAAAAAAAACTTTTAGGATCTATTAACTTAGC
This sequence comes from Peromyscus eremicus, assembly GCF_949786415.1. NCBI lineage: Eukaryota > Metazoa > Chordata > Mammalia > Rodentia > Cricetidae > Peromyscus > Peromyscus eremicus. The sequence continues at coordinate 67,823,830 of NC_081421.1, forward strand.
AGGCAACTAACTTCTATCAATCCAAAAGCTAAAAACACCACCAGATTGCATCTTGAGTCTATAGGAAAGTTTCCCCCATCTCCAAGTATCTGTCTCTCTGATATATCCACCAATGTATTATGAACTTGCCTTGATTTATAAATTTCTCTGTTCCATTAAAGGATAACAATTCTGTGGCCGGGCGGTGGTGGCGCACGCCTTTAATCCCAGCACTCGGGAGGCAGAGCCAGGCGGATCTTTGTGAGTTTGAGGCCAGCCTGGGCTACCAAGTGAGTTCCAGGAAAGGCACAAAGCTACACAGAGAAACCCTGTCTCGAAAAAAACCAAAAAAAAAAAAAAAAAAAAAAAAACCAACAACAATTCTGTGACATTGCTGCCATGTTGGAACATGGAATTTGGTGGGGGAGGTTGATAAACTAAATCCGTGTTCCTGGGCATGGTCACTCAACATGGCTCCAGAATAAACTATCTCTTATTTCTTTTAAGATGAGAGATGTGGGTTTTGCATCAACAACTCTTACACCAGAGATGCAACGCAGGTCCTCAGCCTTGGCAGCAGGCACTTTTATCCACCTGGCTATCTTGTTAACACATTTGTTAAGAGGACTCAACGCCTTTCTTTCCTGAGTTTGTTCCTGTGAGAGTGGGTTGTTACAGTTAAGCCTTTCCCAAGTCCTTCACAGAGGCTAGCTCCAAGCTCTGGGATTTTCCAGTCTCCAAAAACATGAGCCAAAACAAATTATTCTCTATGAACCACCCAGTCTCCAGAACTTTGCTGTAGCAATGGAAATGGACTAATTGTCAAGAACAGCAGCAGTGCCAAGTGCCTTCACTTGCTGAGCCAGCTCACTGAATGGTTTCTGATGAGAGTGCTTCCAGGGGAACACTGAGACAGATCTGGGGGGAAGGAATTTATTAGAAAGGTTATCAACACCATGGACAGACAGACAGAAGCAACAGCATGACATGGTCTCTGAAGAGAGGTCTCAGAGCCCCCATGGCAGAAGAGTGCTTTCAAACCTTTCTGAGGATGAGTATTCACAACAAGAGCCTCCAGCCAGGCTCTCTGATTCTAGGCAGTTGACAGGGAAGTGGGTGGGGAGCAGAATGAATGACCAATACCCCCTTTGATGTTAACTCACTTCCGGGTTGAGAGATCATGGCACCCTCACAATATCTCAGTGTATGTCAAGGTTCTCTAGAGTCACAGAACTTGCCAAGCGTGTGCATGTGCATGTGTGTGTGTGTGTGTGTGTGTGTGTGTGTGTGTGTTACTAGGTTTTCTGCCTCCCCTCCTCCCATAATAGGTTTCTCTGCTGATACAGTAAGCCAGATCAAGCCAAATTGAAAAAGTATAACAACAGGTTTATTCGAGCAAAGCAATTCCAGGGCAGGTTCTCCAGTGCCAGAGATGGAGGTCAGAGAAGGAGAAGATGTGTCCACAAACAAAAGCAGGGAGACTTTATAGGATATAGGTGAGGTGTGATGACGTGTCCGCCAAAAGCTGGGTTTGTGCCCAAGTATGGTCAAAAGTTGAACACTTTAGGTGGGGACTTGGGTGGCTGGCAACTTCAGAGGAGGAAGCTGCCTGCCCTAGCAGCCAAGAATGTAGAACTGGGCTTTTTGGTTCCTTCCCTCTGTTTGGAGATTCTCTGAGTGGACAGGGTTTGGAGAGAGAGACAGGAATGGGCTTTCTGGATTATGCAGGGATGAGCTGGAGGTTCCAACCAAACATATATATATAAAAGCTAAATACACACACACACACACACACACACACACACACACACACACACACACATCTAATAACAGAAGGCTAAAAAGAAGGTTCTTAGTTAAGAACATTTGCTGCTCTTCCAAAGGACCCACATCAAGCAGCTCACAAGAGCCAATAACTCTAGCTCCAGGGGATTAGAGTCCACTCCTGACCTCCACAGGCATTCTTGCCCCACTCCCAGACACACAAATAAATAGTAAAAAATAAATCTTTAAAGCATATGCATATGGCTCAGTTCATGGAGTACTTACCTAACATGTGCAAGACCCTAGGTTTGATCCCTACCACTGTATAAACTGGGTGTGATAGTGCACAACCGTAATACCAGCTCTTGGTGGGTGATGAAGGCAGGAGGATCATCTTCTACTACATGGAGATTTCAAAATAATTCAAGGGCAGCTTGTCTCAAAACAACAAATTCTCTCTTGGTTTTCCTTTCCCTTCTGGCCATGGCCTCATTTCTCCTTACCCTTTCAGCCAACTCACTTCAACAGAATTGCCTCTGCTTTCTTCCATCTTTTACAAAAAGATTTGGTTTGTTTTAAGTGTGTGTGTGTGTGGTGTGTGTGTGTGTGTGTGTGTGTGTGTGTGTGTCCTGAGGTTTGCACCCTATAATGGGAAACAGAACTCTACTCCCAAGAAATAAAGACTTTGCTGCTGCCATAAGAATCCTAAAAGATTAAACTTAATTGTTACACCTAGCCCATTGTGCACAAGGAAGAAGAGACAACATTTATGGGTTCCAAAGGTTTTAATAATTTACACATAAGTGGCATATTGATCAAGGATTCAGGACTTGGGAGCCTTGTTTCTCCTGACAGCCCCGAGCAGGGGCAGAAGTGGGTTTATAAGCACAAAAATCACAAACACTTGTTGCCAAATTACAAATACAATTTTCAGCCAATCAGGATTTAGAGATTAGGGGCTTCCTTAAATGTTCCATCATTGTCAATCAATCTACAATGCAAGACTTTCAGTCCAACCAATCAGATTCATTTGTTCTTTCTATTTTGGGGAACAGTTATAACATTTCTAGAGAACTAAAGATGCATAAAGACTATTCTTTATATGAGGAGCTTGGTCGGCCACTGGAGAATTCTCAACTCCCCTAGGGCTTGGGAACTTGAACTGTATTTCATCCTGCAGGTAACGGAGTCTAAAGTCAAAATGGCAGTACTTAGGCCAGGGTGCTTTTGCCTTCTCTCTTCAATAATAACCAACCAGATAGACCAGAGCCTAAGATTGCTACTCTTTGTGAGTGTAGGTGCCCACAGAGGCCAGAGGCATCAGACCCCCTGGAAATGAGTTATAGGCTCTTGTAAGTCATCTAATATGGTGCTAGGAATCAAACTCTGAAAGAGCAGTACTTACTGTTAACCACTGAGCCATCTCTCCGGGCGCCCCCTCATCCATCTTTCGTGTGCCCACTCTGTTGAGGCATTTGCCCCACCGCTTTACCAAGACTGCTCTTGACAAAGCCATCAGCACTTCTGTTTGCTAATAATCCCCCACCTTTCTTCTCACCTCAGCACACAGCACACCCCTTTTCCCTCAGGATCCAACGTGGGAGCACCCAGGGCACAGTTCTGTACTTTTGTACTCATTTTACAAGTCAAAACTGTCCTTCTCAGGGCAGGAGAAATGGCTGGGCAGTTTAGAGCACTCACTGTTCTTGCAGAAGATCCTGGTTGGTTTCTGGCTCACAACTACCTGACTTCAGTTCCATATGATCCAGTGCCCTCTTCTGGCCTCCTCTGGCATTGCAGCCACTTTGTACACAAACATACATGAAGACGAAACACCTATTCACATAACAATAAATCCTTTTTAATATCCTCATCACTCCATATTAAATTGAGTTTTCTGTTTTCTCATGGCAGAAGTCAGCCTAACTAATGCCCATGTGTTACCTTGTGTAATCCTCACAACTCTGAGAGCTAGGTACACTCCTTCTACCTACCAGATAGGAGAAACCACAAAGCTGACATCTCAAAGCTCCTAGCCCATGTGATTGTTGCCCAGACTATGGACTGTGACAGCCCAACCCTCCCCTGAAAACCAGTAGGACTATACAGATGCAGGAGCCACAGAACTACAAGGTTGGAGGTTACCAGGGGAACCAGAGGAACGTGATCCTCAAGTGTCGTCAGACAACAACACGATCACTGTCTTCATGAGCCTGCATTCCAGTTTGTCTTGGGGCTGTGCTTGAGGCAAAGTGTTCATTCTGCATACTCAAGACTGCAACTAGTACAATCCAGATCTTCAGTGAACAGATGGACAATCTGTTCCAAGTTAATTCTTCTTCTTCTTTTTTTTTTTTTCGAGACAGGGTTTCTCTGTGCAGCTTTGCGCCTTTCCTGGGACTCACTTGGTAGCCCAGGCTGGCCTCGAACTCACAGAGATCCTCCTGGCTCTGCCTCCCGAGTGCTAGGATTAAAGGCATGTGCCACCACCGCCTGGCTCTACCCTCCCTATTTATAATTTTTGGGTTCTTTTTTTTTAATTTATTTGTTTTATGCAAATCGTACTCTATCTGCATATACACTTTCATGCCAGAAGAGGGTATTATATCCCATTATAGACGGCTGTGAGCCACCATGTGATTGCTGGGAATTGAACTCAGGACCCCTGGAAGAGCTGCTAATGCTTTTCACCGCTGAGCCATCTCTCCAGCCCCCCTCCCTATTTATAAAAACACACTTCTTGCCACCAAGGAGAGTCTAGATCTGGATCTCTATAATCGTTCAATGAACTCCAGTTTTCTTTTTTTTTTTTTTTTGGTGTTTTCGAGACAGGGTTTCTCTGTGCAGCTTTGCGCCTTTCCTGGGACTCACTTGGTAGCCCAGGCTGGCCTCGAACTCACAGAGATCCACCTGGCTCTGCCTCCCGAGTGCTGGGATTAAAGGCGTGCGCCGCCGCCGCCGCCGCCGCCGCCGCCGCCGCCGCCGCCGCCACCGCCACCACCACCACCACCACCACCACCGCCCGGCCAAGTTAATTCTTCTTAACAGTGTTCATTTACACCTTAAAATCCCGATTGAAGAGCTGGAGGAAATGATTCATCAGTTAAGGGCACTTTCTGGAAGAAGGGCCCAGGTTCGATTTCCAGCACCCATGTGGGGACTCACAGCTGTCTGAAACTCCAGCTTCAGGAGATGTGATGTCCTCTTCTGGCTTCTGAGGACACCAGGCATGCACATCATGTACAAACATACATGTAGACTAAATACTCACACACATAAAACATTTTTTTTTAATCCCAGATGAGCACCTGGCTTGTGCTGAGTACTCTCCTTATGACATTTACATCCTAACAAGGGGGCAGACACTAAAAAATAATCACATAATGGTTTGCAGCTGTAGTCCCCACATTTGGGGGCCGGGATCAGGCAGGTTAGCCTGGCTAGCCTGGGCTATACAGGGAATTCCAGGCCACTAACTCTGACCTACAAGAATAAAAAATAAATAGGAAAAAAACTGACCAATGTCATAAAAGTAAAAGATGGAGTGCTGTGAAATAGGACAGGAGGCATCCCTAATTAATTAGAAAGGTTGGCAATAAAGAAAAAAGAAGGAAATAGCCCATGCTAAGGAAGGAGTGAGCTTCTGTCTTTGAGAGAATGAAGGTGGTACCAATAATCTCATCTTCCCAGTGGCCACCTGTGCTTCCTAGAGTCTGCCAAAGATGGAGGACATAAGTCCACTGGTCCTCACTTTTGGAACCAGCTGTCCTCAGTCTCTTTATATCCAGAAATCCTGAGCCTAGCCGCTTTTTTTTTTTTCTTTTTTCTTTCTCAGGTGCGGGAGTGAGGGTGGGGCGGGGGGTGGGGGGGGGCTGGATATAATTCCGAGAATGAACTGGCCCATGAAAGCCGCAATGCTGAGGAGTTACTGGGGTGGCTCCAGAGCCCATAATAAGAGGCCAAGACAGGATGCCAGCAGGGAGGACTTTACAGAAGACAGGCTTGTGTGGATATGGCTAAGGGCTTTGCCTGGGAGGGCTGGGACAACAGCTAGCCACTGGCCACTGATGGCCGCACTCCCCGTCTTGGCAGCACGTGTTCAGTTCTAGCAGGCTGCTGCTGGAAAGCTGGCTCTGACTAGAGGAAGGAGTTAAGAAAGTCCGGCTGAGGGCCAGAGAGACAGACCTGTGTTTGTCCAGGAAAAGAAGACAGACGTAGGCAGCAGAGGCCCCTGCCAGCTCCTCCCAGAAAGACTGGGCTGGGGGAGCAAGCTAGACAGGAAGCTAATCCCCTAAGGCTCTGCACACCGTGGGGCCAGAAGCCAGAGGCTGGTACCCAGCCGCTGCCCACAGGTAAGTTCTACACTCTGGGCGCATGACGGAGCCGGACACCGGCTCCGAGTCCCTGGCAGGCTATTGGTACTTTCTTTGCTCCTGGTGACTCCATGCAGGGGTGTATTGAGCCCGCTGCAAAGAAGTCTTCCTGAGCCCGCACTGGGGGTGGCGGAGAATCAATGGTGCCTTTGTGCTCTGAGGTTTCCTAAGGAAAAAGAGTGGACAGTGGGAGGGACCACTCAACTGCCCAGTTCCGCCTTACAGCCTCAGGATGCGGCCGGGCTGAGGAGCTGGGGGTAACGAGGAAGGGAAAGGGGTTCTGCGGCTCACGGAAAGAGGTGAATCTCCCTGGACTGGCCCTGGCCCTGCGAGTCTAAAGATCAGCAATCAGGCGTGTTCCCGGCTGCTTAGGAGCAGAAGTGAGTTCTCTTGAAGGAGCAACTTGAGAAGGCAGGCAAAGGGTGATTTGGGGGAGGAGACAAGAGTCAGATGGGGCTAGAGCTCAAGGATAGGTCAATCCAGAGAAGCCGGCGCAGAAGCCGCTTGAGCCGGGAAGGAATTTTGAGGGCCCCAGACCAGATCATGGGTGTAGGACAAGGGGGCCAGCCTACCTAGGGCCTCAGTGATCTCATGGAGCTGGAGTATATAAGAGCAGGATTAATATCTGGGTCTGTGACTACAAGTCTTTGAGCAATACGGGTGTTATGCCCTCTAACCCTGAAGTGGGTGGCGTATACAAGGCCTCTAACTGAAAGTCATTTTCAAAATTTGTTAAGATGTATTTGTTTTATTTTATGTTGTATGAGTGTTTTGCCTGCATGTATGTATGTGCACTACTCTGGTGCCTGCAGAGGTCAGAAGAGGGTGTTGGATCCCTTGGTACTGGAGTTATGGATGACTGTGAATCACCATGTCGGTGCTGGGAACCAAAGCCGGGTCCTTTGCAAGAGCAGCAAGTGCTCTTAACCACTGAGCCATCTCCAGACCCTCCATCTGATTAATCTGTCTGGCCTTGTGCTCCATGTCTCCAGTTTCTAGACTTCGCCCTTTCTTTTGCCTGCTTCTAAACACCAGCCTTGGTATCCCATGAGTTTGGGGACAAGGCCATGGAGGCAGACCGCCATGTGTTGGCTCTCAGCAGCATCACCGACCCTCGCATCCCCTTCTCTTCTCTCAGCGTACCTCTCTGTCCAGGGCTCCCCACCGGGAGGCTGGACTTGGACCTTCTCCGACCTCCGTGCTTCATTATCCCCACCCACTGCATGTGGCTCTTGGAGAAAGCCGGCTATAGGGTGGGGACGGCAGAGGCCGGGGCGCAGCAGCACGCGCACTCCAGCCTGGTCCCCAAGCGCCGGGCCCCGGGCTCGCCTTCGCGCTGCAACCCTAACGTCCTCACCCCCGACCGCATCCCGCAGTTCTTCATTCCGCCCCGGCTCCGGGACCCCAGCGGCACCGAGGCCAGGGTGGACCGCAACCTGGGCGGCCGGCACCTCCCGGTCGCCTGCTCGCTGCCGCACCTGGCGGGCCGCGAGGGCTGGGCCTTCCTGCCCGAGAGCCCGCACACGCGCCGCCGCGAGTCCCTGTTCCACGCGCCCCGTGGCCTGGCGGCGGCGGGCCTAGCGCCGGCGCAGTCGCGGCTGCACGTCTCAGCCCCGGACCTCCGCCTCTGCCGGGCCCCGGACAGCGACACGGCCTCGTCGCCCGACTCGTCTCCCTGCGGCTCCCCTCGCACGCCCCGGCCGCACTCCTTGTCCCCCGACGAGGCCAGCTCGGCGGACACCAGTCCGTACGCGCCCCGCCGCGCGCCGCCGCTCTTCCACCTGGACTTCCTCTGCTGCCAGCTGCGGCCGACCAAGGACAGCGTGCTACGCCTGGGGCCCCGCGGCGGGCAGCTGCGCCTGTCCACCGAGTACCAGGCGGCGCCCGGGCGGCTGCGGCTGCGCCTGGTGAGCGCCGAAGGGCTGCCTCGGCCGCGGGCCCGCCCCGGGAGCGGCGGCGGCGGCTGCTGCGTGGTGTTGCGGCTGCAGCCACGCGTTAGGCCGCGAGCTCAACGCAGCCGCGTGGTGCAGGGCAGCTCGAACCCCATCTTCAATGAAGACTTCTTCTTCGAAGGGCTGGGCCTGCGGGACCTGGCCGCCCACAGTCTGAGGGCCAAAGTGCTGGAGAGGGGCGCGGGGCTGCGCAGGGACGTGCTACTGGGGGAGTGTGAGACGCCCCTCATCGCCCTGCTGCCCCCCCTGGCTGGGGGTCTAGGATCAGGGTCCTCCCTGGCATCTGCACATCTCAGTCTGTAGACTGACACCACAGCTTCCTTGGGGGGGGGGGGGGTCTCCACTGTGTCTGCAGCCCTGTATTCTTGCCATCTGCCCAACATGTATTTATTTTTGTTAATAAAACATCAGTTTGTCTCTAGCTGCGTGCTCCACAGTGGGCACCAAAAACTCCAGGTTTTGCAGCAACTCTTTTCCTTCCTTTCTGCCCGATCCACTCATCTGAGCGGGAGCAGACCTTAAACAGTAGTTCAAGAGATTCAGAATCCAGGGATGTCAGAAACTCTGGAAGTGCTTGTTGAACATGCAGAGTCTAGGATCCATCCCCAAGCGATACTACTTCAAGAGGGCTAGGCTGAGTAGGGCCTAGGGTCCTATTTTTTATTTCCATGGCTGTGATAAACTCTCCCCAACCCCTACCCCCCCAAAAAGGCAACATTTACGAAGAAAGGGTTTATTTGGTTTACAATTCCAGGTGATAGACCATCATTGTGGAGAAATCAAGGCCAGGACTTGAAGCAGCTAGTCACATCCACAGTCAGAAGCAGAAAGAGAGCGAGCTGGAGAGGTTCAGTGGTTAAGAGCAGACCCAAGTTCAGCTCCCAGCAGCAACATCAGGCAGCTCACAGCTGCCTGTGAGACTCTGATTCCAAGGATCCCATGCCCTCTTCTGGTCTCTGAAGGCCAGACATGCATACACATACATGAATAAACACATATACGTATAAATAAAAAAATAAATAAAGCAGAGCATGATGGCGCACGCCTTTAATCTCAGCACTTGGGAGGCAGGGGCAGGTGGATCTCTGTGAGTTTTAAGTCAACCTCATCTACAAAGCAAGTTCCAGGCCAGCCAGGGCTATATAGTCAGACTCAATCTCAAAAAGTGTGTGTGTGTGTGTGTGTGTGTGTGTGTGTATGTAGTTGGATTTTTCTTTGGGCCACCAACCAGCTCCCAAATAAAGACATGTAGACCCACTATCAATTATGAATGCTCAGCCCTAGCCCAGGTTTGTTTCCTACTAGTTTGTTTTTTGTTTTTGTTTTTTTACTTAAATTATCCCATTTCTATTCATCTATGTGCTGCCCCAAGGCTCGTTTACCTCATCTACATACTGTCCATCCTGCTTTCCTGCTTCCTCCATGTCTGGCTAGCTGGCCTCCATCCCTTCTCTGCCTAGCTATTGATCATTCAGCTTTTTATTAGACCAATCAGGTGCCTTAGGCAGGAAAGGTGAAACAGCAACACATCTTTACATAGTTAAACAAATGCAGCATAAACAAATGTAACATACTTTACATAGTTAAACAAATGCAGCATAAACAAATGTAACACATCTTTACGTGTTAGACAAATATTCTATTCCACAACATGTGTAGGTCTTCCACATTAATTAATTGTAATCAAGAGCATTCCCCACTGACATACCCACAGCCCAGCATGATCGAGGCAATTCTACACTGTGTCAAGTTGACAATTAAACCTAACCGTGACAGGTTCCTAGAGTCCAACAAAATCCTGCACTTTCAGAGAGTCCTTGAGTCATTGAGTCACCTCAGCAAGAGCTCTAGGAACAGAACCAGAGTGCAAAGCCACCCTCCCCTGATGAAGGTTCCTTGGGTCTGCACAGAGAAAACTGGCCCTGCCTACTGATAAGTTTTTGCACCCCATAAGCCTCTCTGCCAATGCAGCAATCCAAATCAGACCAAATCAGACCGAATTTTAAAAAGCCCCAGTTTAATGGATAAAGCATTCCTGGGTGATTCTCCAGTCCCCCAGAGAGGAGACAGGAATGAGAGACTGGAAAACCACGTGTCTGTTTTCTGGTATTCAGCCTTAATACCCTGTAGGAGTGGTCTTGAGCCTCTCTGGGGGAGGAGCTGTGTTTGGCGGGCTTTGAGGGGGCGAGCTTGGGGAAAGAGATGGGGGAAGGGAGCTGAGGTGGATCTTCCACCAGAACATTTCAGACTCTTTGGGTACAGGATGCCAGGGTGCCAGGGGCTGAGGTGGAACTCCCACCCAAACAAACCCCTTAGACCAATACCTGTCCTAAAGACAAATGAAATGTTTGAACCTTAAGTGTGAGTCAGGGGGGCACAGACAAACACACAGTGCCCTTTAAACCTCCCTGCCTCCCTCTGGCCGGTCCCATCCACACCTGTGCACCTGTGTACCAGGAACAGGAAGAACAGCTGCAGTAAAGAACCACGGAGTAAGCCAGCCAGGTGGCAAACCCCTTTGATCCCAGTGCAGAGACAGGCAGAGTTCGAGGCCTGTCTAGTCTACAGAATGAGTTCCAGAACATCCATAGCTGCACAGAGAAACCCTGTTTGGGGGAGTGGAGTGGGGTGTGTGTGTACAGAGTAGTGCTTGGGCAGCCAGCAGTCCTTAGGGTTTATAGGGACTGGGATCTGGGAAAGAGGATGCTATGGGTGAGAGCTGTCCTCGGGGATGCCAGAAAAGGCTGCTCCAGCCAGGAGCTGAGGGTGAAAGGCAGAGAAGTAAAAGTGGGTCAGACTGTGTTTACCTCCTACCTGAAAGTCCTTGACGTCAGCAGTGACCTTCTCTACCTCTGCCTTCCCAGGAACTGGTTCCTCCTGGCTTAAGTCATGCTTGGAGGAGGGAATGGGGAAAGGAAGGCAGATGACAGGCCCTAGAACAATCCAGCTTCTTCCTCCTCCCCCTTAGGCCTTTTCTCACTTCCCATGGTGCCTGCCGTGCCCTCCACAGGGATTAAACCTGCTTGTTCCCAACCAAAATCTCAGCAGCAGCCATGCGAGCGAGTGCGCGCACACACAAACACACACACACACACGCAGCGCGCGCGCACACACACAAACACACACACGCACACGCACACGCACACACACACACACGCACACGCACACGCACACACGCACACAAACACACACACACACACACGCACGCACACACGCGCATGCATACACACACACACACACACACACACACACACACACACACACACGCACACACGCTCACACCCTTCCTTCCCAAGGCAGAAGTTTCCCCAGTTTCCTGCACTGATTAGGTTTCCACCACCAATCCCTTGCTCACAGCGTCCACCAGGTGGTGGCATTGACCAAACAATACTCCCTGCTGACAGTAACCTGAACCCTCATAGGAAGAACTGTTCAACAACTTCAAACATTTGTTCCTCCTGGCAACTGCCATCAGGTGAGTGTACAGTTGTGATTCAGTGTGACCTTGGACTTTAGTCAGATATAAAGACTAAAACTAGGTGGCATGACTCAAGGTACTTGTCACCAAGCCTGACAATTTGAGTTTAATCCTAGAGATCCATAGGGTGGAAGGAGAGAGCCGACTCACACACATGTAAGTAGATATAAATTTTTAAAATGTGTATTAAAAGCCTGAAAGGTGGCTTTTCCATGGGGTGATGGTTCTTCAGTCGTTTCTCTTCCTGGCACTTTGGACTCACACCTATGAACTCTAAGAAGTCCACTCCCACACCTCTCTCTGTCTCTACTGTGCTGAACCGTAGTTCTGCATCAGCCCTGAAGTTCTCTCATAACAACCCTTAGTGAGCAATGAGATTTCATCTGGAAAGATGTCTACAGATCAGATCACCTTCATTCGTCAATTCCTCTGACAATGCTAGGGAGGGTTTATGGGGTGCCAGGCATTGGAGATGGCCATGATCAAAACAAACACAGGAATCAAGTGAGTTGTAAAATGAACAAATAAGAATAAAGAATTAGTTGGTGACGGGACATAGAGAGAGTAAAGTAAGAGAAAGAGGGAGGTAAGACTACAGGAGTGGACAGGAGAGAGGGAGACTGAAATATTCCTCTTTTTTTAGCTGCAGTACTTTGTACCAGGCCCTGTACTTTACCCATTGGTCTTATCTCATCACCACTGGGTAAGGGAGGCATTATTATTCCCAGTTCAAAAAGGCAGAAAGAGATCAGGGAAGTTAAATAAACTTGCCTGAGGATCGGCTTTGGCTGGAAGGAAGATTCTTGACAGCAACTCTAGACAAACATCCCTTGCCACCAGCCCGAGAGTTTGGGGTGTCTGTGAGGTGCAAAGCCCCCCAGAAGAAGTTCTATCACATTTCCTCAGGGCTCATGACAGGGACACACAGTCCCAGCCACAGATATGTTGTGCCTTGGGAGCAAATGAACCCTAAGAACCTATCCTGTGCGCAAGCAGCTCAAGCCCCAGAGTCCCACATCAACACAGGTGGGCACCCGTGGTACCCACCCACCCCCTTCAACACAGGTCGGCACTCGTGGTACCCACCCATCTAGGTGAGCTCTGGTGTAACTCAGGCTAGCCTCAAACTCCCCACACAACTGAGGATGACAATAAACTCCCCATCTTCCCCCCTCATCTCCCAAGTGCTGGGAATACAGGTGAGCACTACCCTGTCAGGTTATGAGGTGCTGGGGGTTGAATCTAGAGCTCAATCTCCAGCCCCAGTTCCTGATTTTCAACCCTCCCTGCCTCCAAGCCCACCTCAGCATTGTAACTGGGAAATGACAGCTACAAGCAGGGTCACCATATAAATAGAGCTCCAGGCCGGACAAGGGTCAACCCTTCCCACCCCTCCCCCACTGGACCTCTGCGAAGACGAGGGACTGGAAGCTGAGAGGCAGAAACCACAGATGTCCCAAAGAGCTTGCATTGTCTTTGTTTTCATGGCCAAGACACCATCCTCTCTCTCAAGTCATTCTGGGGGTTGAGGTCTCCGCAGGCACGAAGCCCCTAAGACTCAAAGAAAAGGTGATCCCTCAAGCAGTGTGTTATGCTCCTGGGCGAGATGGCCCTCTCTGGGCCAAGCCGGGCTGAGAATGGCATCAGGGCTGCCCAAACCCCAGAGGCTTCCTCTCTACCTACTGCCCCCCTGGAAGGGCAGGCCTGTGCTGAGCTTTAAGTGGTTTCTGCGGTTTCAGGGGTGGGGAGGAAGGGAAAGAAGGGCTGGTGACTGCTCCCCATTTCCAAGCCATCACCACCCCCCTCCAGGTTGTCTGCCCCCAGCTTTGAGATTCCTGGGCCTGATAAGGGGACTGGGCACGTGGGGGGAGGATGATTCTCTGATCCCTATCAGCCTCTTCCTTGCATAAGAATGTACTTGAAGAGGAAATAACCCCTCCCCTGTTTCGAAAGCACAGATTCCTACAGAAAAGGAGCAGTGGTTACAGGGAGAGGCGGGTAGGTCAGGAAAGAGGGGGAACATCCCGGAGAGACTAATCCCAGCACCTACTCTGCTCTCTTTACCAGCTGAGTAAGGCCAAGGTCACCCCGGATAACAACAGTACACTCACTCACCCTATGGCCACTGTGGGAGGAGCAAACGGCTGAAGCTGTTGGGGCAGTTCCCCCATGTGGTCTCGAGCTCCTGGTAGTTGTGAGCAGGGAGAATTCTCTGGCCACGGTGTCAGTCTGGGTAGGAGAAGGAACCTAAGCCCACACCCCGGCAAGCTGGAGGCAGTGACCAAAAGCTGGGCCTGGTGCCTCCTGCCAGTAATCCCAGCAGCACTCAGAAGGCTGAGGGAACTGGATCTTCGCGAATGTTCAAGGCCACTTTAGACTACAGAGTGAGAGACCCTGTCTCAACAACAACAAAACAGTGAGCGCCTAGAAAGCAAATGGCGCTCAAGGCCTACAGCCAGAAGCCTGTCTTCCCAACCCCCGGTCACTTCCTGAGCACTCACACAGGAGCGTGAAGGGTACAGTGGGGGAAGCAGCCATTCGGACAGTGTCTGCCAATGCCATACGGTTCGGGCAGTGTCTGCCAATGCCATACGGTGTGCCATCTGCAAGCATCCCTCGGGGCCTCCACCCTGTGCCTCTGGCTTGAGGAAGGGGTCATCTCGAAGGCCTTTAGATCTAGAATCACCAAGAGAAGCCAAAAGAGGAAAGGATGTGGCCAGTGATGCAAGCCTGTACCCCAGAGCACCCAAGACTGAGGCAGGGTTGTGAGTTGGAGGCCACCTTGGAAGAGCCCACTTCAAAAGAAGAGAGAGAGAGAGAGAGAGAGAGAGAGAGAGAGAGAGAGAGAGAGAGAGAGAGAGAGAGAGAGAAAGCTGGAGAGATGGCTTAGCAGTTAAGAGCACTGGCTGGTCTTCTAGAAGGACCCAGGTTCAATTCCCAGCAGCCACATAGTGGCTCACAACCATCTATGACTCCAGTTCCAGGGCATCTGACATCTTCTTCTGTCCTCATAGTAAACCATGCACATAAATGGTGCACAGACAAAACTGTAGGCAAAACGCCCATACACATAAAAAAATTAAAATTAAATAAAAATAAGAAACAAAAACAAACAAAGAAAAAAGCAGAGGAGTTGGTAAGGCGCAGGGAACTGAAGAGTGATGGACAGGGAAGGAGAATCCTGCAGGAGCACAGGAAAAAGCAGGAGGGGTAATTCTGGGGTAGGCGTGAACAAGCAAGGTCCCCATCCCCTGAAGGCCCCAGCCTTCCCTCCTGCCTCTTTCTGGCTCTGCTCTTAGGTAGAGTCCTAGGTGGGGTGCCGCTACCGGAATTTTGCCTCTTACCTCAAAGCTCTCCAGGCTGGCTTCACGTTCTGAGCAGAGAAGTATACATGGGCCCGTGTTTACCAAAGGCCATGGAGAGTCTGAGGAGATGATTTAGGCAGTGAAGTATTTCCAGAAGAGCATGAAGGCCTAAGTTCAATCCCCAGAACCCACATAATAAAACAGGGGTACAGTTGGGGGGGGGTCGGCACTTGTAGTCTCAACAATGGAGTGGTGGAGACAGTCAGCTCCCTAGGGCTCATTGGCCTCTAGCCAAAATGGTGAGCTCCAGGTTCCAGGAGAGACCCTCTCTCAAAAAAACAGAGAGGGACTGAGGAAGACACCAGATGTCAGCCTCTAGCCTCCACAGGCACGCACACTCACATGTGTACACACATCCACACACATGTGTACACACACATGAACATGTACACACACAAGGAACATGGGAATATCCCTCAAATATTTGAGTCAAAGTCTCAAAGTCCCTCAAATGTTGTTTCACTCCCCAAGCCCTTATCAGTCACCCTAGGAGTCAGAAAGGCTATTTCTCCTCCTCTTTGTTCCTGAGGCTTAGGAAACTCAACTCCCCAGAGACATAGGTGCCCACGGTAGCAGAGTGTGAAGCTCCAAGGACAGGCAAGAGTGGAGAAGGAAGTGACTGCTCCCTGCCCTTTCCACGCCAGGTGCCACGTGCGCCAGGTGGAGGGAGTGGGCGAGTCACGAGGCCCTGGCGTGGCTGGCTCCTGCTCTGCTGTTTACCAGCTGGAGAGAGCAGGAGGAGGGGCTGGGAGCCTCCTGATTGCAGCCTGGCCCTTAGCCAGTGGCTGTTGGGTAAGCAGGAAAGCCAGGCCCAGCTAATCAAACTCTGGGTGGTGGCCACGCCGAACTGTGGCCTCCAATATCCACAGAAGCCATGGCTCTTGGCCCTCCTCAGACTCCAGTGCAGGCCTTCATGTGAACAGGCTTAGTCGGGGGGGGGGGGGGGGGGGGGGGGGATGGAGGGGGGGGTGTCCCCCTGGGGGGGGTGTCCCCCTCCTCCTAACTTGTCTGTCCGATGCTGTTCCTATCTTCTGTTCTCCCCTCCTCTCTCTTCCCCTGGCTCTCCACTTTGCTCCTCCTTCTCCACACACTCCCCCCCACCCTCCACCCCTCCAGGCGTATGGGAAGCACCTAGAAGCCAGGGAAATCCAGAGGAGGGCAGCATGCAGTTAGATCGAGGCAAAGTAGGCATGTGCTCCAGGAACCCAACATGCAGAAAAGTACATCTGACCTCACCCTGGGGATCAGAGTCCATGCGCCCCCCCAATACACACACACACACGCACACACACACACACACAACGTGCGCACACACACGTGCGCACACACGCACACACACGCACGCACACACACACGCACACACACGTGCACACACACACACGCACACACACACACACACACACACACACACGCTGTCTTTTCACTCTTCCTCTTTTATCCTTCTTGTTATTCTGTCACCTGTCCTAGTCTGCACAAAAGTCACCAAGACCTGGGTTCAAATCCCAGCTCAATCACAAATGACCCTTGTGAAGTCCTTGGCAAGTCTTCTCTATTCTGAGCAACAAGGGATTCATGATTATGAATAATCACACTTGCCTGCAGAGGCTATGGTGTGGGTTTCCAAAAACCACAATCCTGATTTTTTCCGACAAGGCCTGGCAAGGGGCTCAGCACACAGTAGGTAGTCAATAAATGCCAGCTCCCTTTCACCTAGCTGTTTCTCCTCACGACTGTAGACACTGGTCCACTGCTCCCTCCCTCAGTGCCCTCCTCGTGCCAGGACACTCTGCCAGCCACTCCTTTCCCCTGCCTGCTGACGGGCCAGGTGCTCCCTCCCTCTCCCTCCTCCTCCCTCCCCTGGGCCCTGCTCCCTGCCCTCCTGGGCAGCCAGGGCAGCAAGGACGGCACCAAGGGAGCTACCCCATGGACAGGGCCCCACAGAGACACCACCGAACATCTCGGGGTAAGAGGCCCTAGAGCCCTGCAGGCAGGTGGAAGAGACCTCCAGGAGGCTCAGAGGAGAGGAGGGATGGGAAGAGACTGGGAAAGAATTGGAGAGGCTTGGCAGAGAAGAGCAGAAGGGTAGGACGGACAAGTCTTCATATAAAAGTAGGGCAAGCAGGAAGAAGGGCTGAGGTAACTGCAGGAGACTTGGGAAGACAGAGGAGTCAAGAAGGAAGAGCCAGGTTGGAGGGGGCAGGAGGGAGGAGCTGTGTTAGGGAGGCTAGATCCAGAGAAAGGATGGGAATGTGGCTGGCTCCCAGGCATGAGCAGGCCTCTCCCTGCCACAGGACCCTGGGCATTAGTGACTCAAAGGGCAGCCCTCTCCACCTCCCCGTTCATTCACCACTGGAGTACCCCGTCTGCCGTCATGGGGTGGGTTGTGGGGGGGGGGCAACTGCACCCTTCCAGCTGCCCGGCAGTGCCACACTTTCCTCCAACCTGTTCCAGGAGCTTTATCTCTGCAGAGTGGGAGGCACCTGTGGAGCTCAGGAAGGAACAGCGTGAACAGTCCTTGGCTCCACCAACCGTGTGAGGAGGGAGCCCCTCAGATCAGGACACCCCACACACACGCCATGCTTGTCAGCTGGGAACCTAGGGAGAGTGAGTGACAGAACTACCAGCTTCCAGGGCCACCTAGAGGAAGGTCCCTGGGGCCAACAAGGGGAGTGCCTCCATGCAGGACTGCTCAGAACGGCAAAAGCTGGAGGCTTGACAGGATGCCATGTCAGGGAGGAAACTGAGTCGGACCAGACAGGATTAGCAGGGAGGTGGGCACCGCATGAAGCCACACCCTCTCTGGGCAGATCTTCCCCTCCCCCACCCCGGGGGGCCAGACCACTAGGCCTCACTGGCCATCATGGCAATGAAATGCAGGAAGTCCAGGGCCAGGGTGCGTCTCCTGGCAGAGGGACATGTGTCCGTCTCAGTCCGCAGGAGGCAAAAAGTAACAGAACTGAGTCAAAGGTTAGGGACATTGCAGGCAGGGCTAACGGGCTTTCTGGGGACAAAACAACTGGCCCTGGGCGCTGTGTGGATTTAGGAAATGGGATAGAGGTCTGGCAAGAAAGCCTCTTTTGCCAAGGGCTTCCTCTCTAGGTGTTCCCCAAATAATGACTGCATGCATGAACAACCCTGTAAGCATGCAGTCGCCAAGACTACCCCCCTCAGCAGCTGCTCCCTTGGACAGCAGAGTGTTTCTACAAACCTCTAAGGACCACCCTGGGCCACCTACGGCCTGATCTCCACCCAGACCTAGGCCCAGAGCAGAGTAGCCAGGAAAAGGGCTTTCTCCTCTGCAGGCTTGGGGGCCAGTGAAGCCCACAGAGGTAGCTAGAGAGGGTCTGTCCACAGCTCTCTCCCCCTTGTCTTCCTCTTCCACCACCCAGCCCCACACCTCTGCAACTCCCTCGTGCTTCCTGGCACAGATAAGCAGCCGAAAGATGACATTCCCACAGGAATTTAACCCTGGGTGCAGAATATCTGTGTACTTCAAATGCACCAGCTACTAGAGGGTTCTGGGTGTCCCCAGAATAGCAAGCTGAACAAGACAGATAGTTGCTCTGCCTCAAGACAGGCTTGCAATCCAGAAGGGGCCATGGCACACACCTAGGGCAGCTGGCTGTTACGTCAAGTGCCAGGAAACAACGCACGGTGCTGACTGAACAAACCCCAGGGCAGGGGAAAGGGCATGGGCGGCTGTTCCAGAGGAAGAGAGACGTCTGAGACGAAGGGGTGGGAGGAAGGCAGCGTGGCATGGGGAAGTCCTGGAGGCAGAGAGGAGCTGGGCACTTTCAGGACCTGGAAGAGAGCCAGTGTGGCCAAAGGGCAAAGAGATGGGCACTGCTGAGGGGGCCCAGCTTCGTCTCAGAGGCCAGGCAGTGCTAAGGAAAAAAGTGGGGTAGGGTGGGAGCCAGTAACTGGGGAAGTCTGGGCCCCGCCCCCCCACCGCCACCATGTCTTCCACTGTTGACTGACCCCTTCCTTCTCTTCTCTTTACAGAGCTGCTAGCTGCAAAGAAGACTCATACCTGTGAGTAGGGGTTTGGGCCAAGAAGGTGGTACTGGGTATAGAGAAACAGTTCAGTTCAGGAGGCGTGAGTACAAGAAAGGCCCAGGACTGGACACAAGGGGAACAGGCAGGCCGAGATCACAAGGCCCAAGAGATGGTCCAAAGGAAAAGACCTACAGTCCAAGACAGTGAGGGACAAAAAAAAAAACAAAAAAAAAAAAAACAAAAAAAAAACCGGAGCCCAAAGAGTGTCAAGTAACAAGCAGTGTAAAGAAAAGGGGAACTGTGGAAAGAGGTGGGTGGGGTGCTGGACAGAGGCTCAGGCTGCCGGGCTGGAGCAGAGAGGAGGTTTAAGGCCACCCCAGCCTCGGAACTCAGCAGCCACAATGGGAGGCCTAGGAGCGTGCCCAAGGCTTTGTGGTGGCAGAGCCAGGTTTGGTGTGTTCATCTCTGTGGTTAACACGTTCTGAGGTGTGAGCAAGCCTGGATCGAGGCTCTGCAGAACTAGAGAGCAGGAAGCCTGATCTCTGTAAGAAAGAATGGACGGGGACTTTGTTTCTTGGGGTCCTGAAATCCTGAGACTGAAGTATGTAAGGAGGAGACTAGGGTTCCAGAAGGACTTCCCAATGGACACTTGCAAGTAAGCATCTTCTCTCGGGCCATTGTAACACCCCCAATCCAGCCACAGAGAGACAGGCTATTCCCCGACAAAGTGTGTCCGTCCACTCCACCAAAGTCCTGCCCGGCAGCCTGGGAGCACCTTGGAAAAGACTTACACAAGCGTGGTCATCAAGTTGATGATGACCGGCTGGCTCATCAGAGGAGGTAACCTCCACGCCTCGGTAACATACTCTTGGTCCACCCTTTCCTCCCAGTGCCAAAGCCATCTGCAGCCTTTCAGTCCCAGCATCCTTCCTCCCTGAGTTTGGGGCTGGCTAGGATATTCCGTCCTCCTGGAGGGTTGGGGCTGCTTGGCTCAGCACAATCCTGATCAGCTTCATGTACCACTAGCCACAGGGCCCCACGGAAATGCTGAGCAGGGCCCCCGGGAGGAAAGCGAGTCAGAATGACGAAGACAAGCTGGGGGAGGGGACCAGGGACCACATTGGGGGGGGGAAAAAGGGACTTTTGGAGCAGTGGGAACTGGGAAGGACCAAGCCTCCAGCCATGCCTCCTGCCCTTTGGTCCCCACTATGAATGTCCTCATGAGGGTCCAGGCTGGCCACCCTCACCGATCCAATGCGCAACTTCCAAGCCAGCAGAGAGAGGCTTGTACTGGTTGAAGAGCTGAGGGTTCCAGCAAGATTGAAGACCTCTCAAGAGGGTTGACCCAAATGTTGAGATCCTCTCCCTGACCCCAGGCCAAGGAAATACAAACGGCTCCCCAAGTGAAATACCTCAAGAAAGGCGTCCAAGATGAGAAACTTAGGGGCCACACCCAGACCAAGAGGGAGTCTAGTGACTAAGGGGTCAGAAAAGGAACCTCCAACGCTGAGGCACCCCCGCAGAGCAGACTGGAAAATGAAGGGACCCATCAGTAAGAAACCTCACACCAACAAAACCTACATAGAAACTCAAGTCCCAGGAGACAGGCCAGCCTGAGACACACTCAAAGGCAAACTTGAACCAGATAAAAGCCCCATGTCCCTCAAGTGGACCTGAGGTCACTCTGCCTGTCCACTCGACCATTCTCGACCAGTGTGACCTTGAGCAGGTTACTTAACCTCTCTGTGTCTCCCCTTACTTGTCTTTGAAATGGTAGCTATCACATCAAGTATTTTGTGGGGATTACATAATCCACACAGTACTGAGTCATTCATTCCCCGCACGGAGTTAAGCACTATGGTTAAGAGGACAAGGGTGGTGGTGCTCACTAGCTGTGTTCCAGTCCAGCAGTCTTGTTCCTAAAGGCCTTTCTGAAGGACCAACCAACCCATCCTACAGAGTCTTGGGTACTTGGCTAATGATACTACTACCACTGTCATTTCCTCAGCCCAGGATAGCATCATGTGCGGAGGAGCAGTGTGGGTGTGGTGAGGGTCAGTCATCTCCTGATTATACCACCCTGGGTATGGCTATTGACAGTCCACAGGGTCTCAGTGCCACATGACACCACCCGAGGCAGATATTCTGTGACTTACCTCTGGGACATCCCTACCCCTGGTGTGTCACCTGGAAGAGGGCCCTGGGGTGCTCAGGAAGAGGGGATTTCGAGCCCAGCCTCTGCCCATGAGCTCCACGAAGCTCCCCAGCTAGAACTGCCCTGGCGAGTGGAAACAGCTTTTACCACGGCTGTGGCTGTGGTTTTGGAATTTTCCAACGCCCCCTGTGATTGGCTGCCCCGCCCCTCACACCCTGCCCCAGACCCAGATTGGCCACGTGGGGTGCCTGTCATCATACACAGTGCACCTCTGGGGGCTGGGGGGCTGTCACTTGGCCACCTGTGTGGTGCAAAGCTTAACCCCCCCACCCTGCCCAGAAACACTAGGGGAGAGCTTTGTGCAGATCTGCGGGCTGAGGCGCCGCTAAGAGGGCTTCACCCCACCTCCACTGCCAGCTGTGCGCTGTCCTGGGCTACCCTACTGAGGAGGACAGGGAGCCAAGACCGACAAGCCTAGGCTCAGTCATGAGAAGTAAGTGAATGGGCCACCTGGGGAAGCCTGGGTCCTACTGAACAGGAGGGGTGTCTTGGAAACAGTGCCTCCTTGGCAGGGTGTGTCCCAGTCAAGGTTGAGATCTGCTGGGAGATGGGTGGAGTCCCCAGGGAGTTTCTCTCCCGAGGCAGCTTCCTTGGCAGCAGTGGTAAACAAATGGTTGAGGAGTTCCTGCCATAAGTTCTAGGAAGACTGAGCATACCCATGGTGTCCAGCATGGACAACAAAAGACTCACAAAAGAGACCAACACCAAGGGAGGGGAGTGAATCACTCAAGAGCTCACAGCTGGGGCCTGGGAGCTGGTGGAGGTTGGTCATCATCAGGACTCAGCTTACGTTCCTAGCTCCTTGGGAAGAGTTTCTCTTTGTGCCTCCAAACACAGGTGCTTCTGTGCCCTGAAGCAGGAGTCACAGTAAACTGAGGTTAGAAGGCAGTGGGGGTCAGAAATCACCGTTTAGGCCTCAGAACCTCCAATCTGCCTGAGCAGCCCCCCCACACACACACACACACACACTGGGACATGGTGGGAATGTTCTGTGTCTGCGTGTGTGTGTGTGTGTGTGTGTGTGTGTGTGTGTGTGTGTGTGTGTGTGTGTGTTTACGTATGCACTTACATGTGCCTCCAGGTGCAGTTGCCCATCTGAGGCAAGTAGAGATGGGAGCAGAAAGCCCTTGGCCTCACTCCATTCCCTGTTTGGAACCATAGGCTGACTGCTGCTGGGCAGATGTCTGGGGCCCATTTGTCTTCCAGCTGAGCAATGTGGGCAAATCAGACCACCCTCCATGTTCATGTAAGGGAAGCCAGAAGGCCTCTCAAAGTCCAGGGCGAATGAGGAAAAGGGAAGCCTGTAACCCTGAGGCCTGTAACCTGAGGCCTGAGGCAGCCCCAGCTTCAGCCTGGGGTCTTTCCACAAGCCACAGAAAGGAGGCCATTCTGGGTCCTGGAAAGACCCACGGACTGAAAGTCTAGTGAGCTGGTTCCAGCAGCAGGTCACCTGAGGCAAGCCACCGGGCTCCGGCCACAAAACAAAAGGGTTGACTTTCACAACAAAACCGAGCATGGAGAGTCTCCCAGTTCTAAGAACCCAGGACCAAAGAGAGACCCCTTGTCCCCAAATGAGGTGCCCCCAAGGGTGAAAGAGAATCTACCCGCCCCCCTCCCCATAACACACAAGGAAAGCAGGTCAAGTTGGTATCACCACTTGCATGCATGGGGCAGGACCCCAGGTCAGGGGCTGGAGCCTTGGTGGGACAGGCAGACTGGGAGAAGAGCCAAAAGTCCTGATGATGGGAGTAGACGCTGCAGACTCTTTCCTGGACTTCACAGAGACAGCTCCAAACCACCAGTCAGCCCTGGGATGTCATGTTTCTGCATACTTCATGCCCAAGCAGGGGCAGAAGCTCCCAACAATGGCTGAGGGAGACACTTGGGCAATTCTGCATTACACACACACACACACACACACACACACACACACACACACACACACAAGCTTTCTGACCCTATTGAGTGCCAGTTGCCACCAGCTTGGGACCATGCCACACCAAAGAGCAAGGCCAGAGAAACAAGGAGCAGAAGGAACCTAGGAAATAAGTGATGGATTAAAGGTCACAGAGTGGCTGATGTCCAGACGGAGGAATACCAGGATTGCCATAGAGTAAGATGCCCAGAGACCACTGACCACAGGTTCTTAGGCACAGACACGAGGGAGATGGTAAAGAAACTGGAGGGTGTCTTCATAACTAAACAGACCCACAGCCACCACCACCAGCCAGGGGTGAATAGCCCAGCCAGCTTACTATTAGGAGCTGGTCAATGTGGACTGAGTAGTCAGGATGTCTAAGAGTGGGAGGTCACATGTCTGTTATCTTCCTTGAATCCAGCCATGATAATGCAGAGCAGTGGACTATAAAGAACTCCAAATCCCCAGCATCGTGTGTGTGTGTGTGTGTGTGTGTGTGTGTGTGTGTGTGTGTGTGTGAATCACAAGTGCCATAGAGTGCATGTGGCAGGCATAGGATAGTTTTTGGTAGCTGATTCCTTCCCCTAGAGTTCTGGGGATCGAATTCATGTCGTCAGACTTTTGTAGCTGGCGATTTTGCCCACTGAGCCATCCCATGGCCCTATTTGGTTTTGTTTGTTTATTTGCTTGTTTGTGACCAAGGCTCATATAGCTCAGGCTGGACTTGAACTCACCATACAGCTGAGGATGACCTTGAACTTCTGCCCTGCCTACCTCTGCTTCCCAAATGCTAGGATTATAGGAGTGCACCCCCATGAGCCTTGCTCCATGTGGGCTTGCCTGTATCACCCCTCCACCCTTCTCATTTCCTTTCTCCTCCTTTCCAGCCGAAACCCCACCTGCCTCAGGCTCAGGGTACTAGAATGGGACAAGCTTCCATCTGTCCCATCACAATGAAAATGTGTATTGATAACTGCTATCCCTAAACAGGGGCTTCACTCACCCCTCCCCTGCTCTGTGCTGCTGACTCAAAGCAACAGGGACAGGGACTTTCCCCCTAGATGAGTGCTCTCTAAGGAAGACAGCCTGGGGTCTCACTCCTGTCCCCATGAGTATTTCCTGAGGTCTAATTTCCACTCCTGCTCGTGCGACAACATAGCCTCTTCCCTGAGACTCCGAGACTCAAAAGAGTAGAGATCTCTATTTGGGAGCGGGGACAGTAATAAAGCGGAGCCTCAGTGCTACAGCCAGGTGTTTCTGGGTCTGCTCGCCTCCCAGAGGCAGCAGAGGTGCCCAGGGGAAGAGCCACTGCCCTGGAGGCAGGGGAAGCTGCTGAGTGTGGTTCCCACTCCTCAGAGCTTCCTCCTGGTGATTCATCCCCTCCCCCAAACACCGCTTGTTTTCTTTGAGTTCTTTTCTTTCCTCTCCTTTCTCCTGTCCCAGACTGTGGGGGTGGCGGGGGCAGTGAGAGGGGGTTTCGAGTGGCTGGCTTGCTTTCATGGCTTTGCAAAACCCGTCTCTCCCTCGCCCACCTGAGTTTTAGCGTCACCAGTTTTTCAGTTCTGGGATCAGGTATGTCAGTAGAAAATTCTCATGAGGGCTTGCCCGGGCTGGGGGCATGCCCACCAGGTAGATCAGCGGTTCCTGGCCCTGTGGTGGCAACCACCACCTTGGTTTCCAGCAGAAACTAGAGGAACTGAGAGCTAAGAAAGGAGGGAGGCTGATGACAGGCTGTGGTGCACAGGGGACCGCCGGCTGGGGCTGTGGTCTCAGAGGAGAGAGAAGGGGCCTACGCCAAGAGATGCATTCCTCTTTCTCATCCAGCCATTCATTCATTTCTGCAAAGAAAGGCCTAACAAGGGACAGCCTAGTCCATACCCTAAAGCAGCTGCAGACTTCCAGAGGGACGGTGGGCAGGAGCCCTGCTGGAGTGTGCAAATTTTCTGACTTCCGCTCTAAAGAAGCAGATAAAGGGTGCAGGGGCCAGCCAGAACCACTGAGGAAAGCTGGGCCCAGGGCATGGTCTCCATCCATCCATCCATCCATCCGTCCGTCCATCCGTCCGTCCATCCGTCCGTCCGTCCGTCCAACTATCCTCTCCCTATCCTCTATCTATCTATCTGTCTGTCTGTCTGTCTGTCTGTCTGTCTATCTATCTATCTATCCATCCTCTACCTCTCTATCTATCATCTGTCTACCTCTCTAGCTATCTTTGTACTAGGCTTGAGTCCTGGCTTGTTCCTCACCTAATTCACTATCCTCTCATTTCACACTTGTTCACCTTGCAGCCCATGACCTTAGTCCATCCCACTCTCTTTGGTATACTTAGGCATCTCATCCTCCACAGGGGATACAGCTTAATGATTGAGGACTCTATCTCCAGTTACCCAGACCCGGATGCAAACTCCTTGATTGCCTTTTTTTTCTGGCTGTATAAGCTTGGTCTAGTCACTTACTAGGCCTCAGTTTTTCGAACTGTAAAATGGGGACAATATTAGTGGAGCCTACTTTACAGGATTGTTGTGGTCATTAAAAGAATATGTGAAGAATCCCAAGGACAACGTGGTGGCTCCGAAGCTATAGGACCTTGCTGTGCAATCTCGGCAACTGGAGTTCAGTCTCTGGAAGCCCTATGAAGGTGAATGGAGAGAACTGACTCCACAGAGTTCCCCACTGACCACCCCGTGCGAGTTGTGGCATGTGTGCCCACATGTAGAGATAGCACGCACACATGCAGTACAACAATCCATGAATAATTTTTAAAAGAAAGCTGCGTGTGGTGGTTCCCATCTGCAATCCCAGCACTCAGGAGGCCGAAACAGGAAGATCTTGCATTCCAGGCCAGCCTGAGCACACAGTGAGACCCTACTGAGAAGGGAGAGAGGGGCAGTGGGACGGCTCAGGGGATAAAGGCGCCTGCTGCCAAGTTTGATAACCTGAGTTCAATCCCCAGGCCCCACGTGGTAAAAGGAGATCACCGAGCCCTGTAAGCCGTCCTCCGACCTCCACACATCCACTGTGGCACGTAGCACATGTGCATGCACAATCAGCAAATAAATGTAATAATAATTTTAAAAAAAAAAGAGGCTGGGGAAATAGATTAGTTCATAAAGTGCTTGTTTTACATTCATGAGACCTTGGGTACTGTCCCCAGCACCACACACACACACACACACACACACACACACACACACACACACACACAGTGTAAAGCCTGGCATACACTAAGAATTCAGGTAGTGTTTACAGCTTTCATTATTATTCCTCCTTACTCAGTATCAGTTGGAAAGAAGGAGAGGGGAACAGAAGAGAGAACTCTAGCATGCCTCTGCCCAGACCATTCCTTCCCTGCAACTGGGGCTTCTGGAGTGAGAAACCCCTGAGTTGCAGCCCCTCTCTGTTCCCACCACTTCCTCTCTGTGGCTAGGCACCTGGCCAGGACCCAGGGCCCAGCTCTGGATAAAGTCAAAAAGCACTATCAATGAATCTTGCAGCTGTGAGCAGGGTGAGAGTAGAGGAGGTGGGAGGCAGAGGTGCTTGCCTCTACCTTATTTCTCCTAGTGGGAGGTTCTAAGACGCTCCCCCGGGAGCTTCCCAGGGCTGAAGCATCATAGTTATGGTTTTCACATTACGTTAGTAGGAAAGGTGCAGGGATAAACTCGGGGAGCTGGCCTGTATAAGGAATGGGCTTGGGAAGAGATCATCAAACCAACCTTGACCCCTTGGGAGGAGGAGCAGCCCGGCACAAAGTGACCAGAGGGACTAAAATCTTACTATTCCAAGTATAGTCTCCAGGCAAAGAGGCAACCGTCCTGGAGCTCATTAAAGTATAGGTTCTCCCAAGCCCCGCCGTGGGCTGCTTAAACAAAGACCTGCTTTTGTTTTGTTTTGTGGTACTGGGCCATGGCACTCAGAACATTGTGAATACTGGGCAAGCCCTCCACTGCTGAGCTCCATCAGCAGCTCCAGCTCCTATATTTCAACAAGACCTCCAGCTTGCTCGATCATCACTGGCCTGCACCAGGCATTTTCACTTTTGTGAGAATGGAAATCGGAGGGCTTTGTTGTCGTTTTTTTTGAAACAGGGCCTCAAACTCTACCCCAGGCTAGCCTGCAACTCATGGCAACCCTCCTGCCCCACCTTTCTGACAGCTAAGGTTACCCTGCTGGAAGGTGTTCTTTCTCATGACCTTCGGGAGAAAGGCGCAATGAGAGAGCAGCAGGCAAGACACAAAAATCCTAAGAAAGCATGTCAGCAGTGTTTGGCTGCTGTGGGAGCCATGGGGCAGGAGCTGGCCTAGGGGCTCCTGACCTTTGATTGGCTCCAGTTCCTGGCACCGTTGGGCCCTGAGATGGTAAGTTCCTGGCAGACTAGGCTCCCAGGCAACAGTTTGAGTAATCCTGTGATTACTCAGCTCCCCCTCCCCAAACTGGGTTCCCATGGCCTGTTGTTCAGGGACTGGCTCACCCTGTGAGTCTTAAAGGCTGGCTGTGGACCGTGTTTCTCAGCTCCTCTCACCAACTCCCTACCAGCCCTTCCCTTCCCTCCTTTCTTCCCCAGATCACATATATACACGAGCACACCGAACAAACACACACACACACACACACACACACACACACACACATACTTTCTTTGATGTTTAAGTGTCTGGGGTAGATGGTACTAAAAGGAGTGCAGGTGTAGGGAAGCAGTACTAGAGAAAGTCAAGAGGCCTGGTCAAGGGGAGGGTCGGGCACAGGACTAGGACACAGCAGGGGCTTCCCTCTATTCCTGTTCTCTCTACTGCTTTAACTGACTCTTTTCCCCAGTCCCGAACCTCTTAGTCTTCTAGCTCATTTGGCTAGAGAGTCTAACACAGAGAGTTCCGATTCTGTGTGCTTGTCTCGTTGTGGACCACTGCCCTGGACGGATGATGGGGAATTTAGAGGAGAGGCTGGGCTGGTAGCTGGGGTCCAGGGCTCCCACAGCCCCCAAATCTCACCGTCCTTGACCAGCCAAATCTCTTAAGACAGGCAGGGTCTTAGTTACACTGCAGTAAGGTTCCTGGGCTAGGACCGACCGTGGGTCAAGTATGGGACAGGGAGGTGTGACTGGGGTCATCCGTGCGGTCAGTGTACACACGCACACGGATGTGGCTCTTGGAGAAGGGAAGAGGTAGGGAGGCCTGTGGTTGCCTGCTGGGCCAGGGCCTGAGTTCCCACTGTGGCTTGGCCTAATCTCCCTACCACTTGCTTTTCTGGGTGACCTATGTTGGTTTCCCCCCTCTCTGGTCTTAGGGCCACCAGAGAGAGATATACCACAGTAGAGAGAAAAGAAGGTGTTAGGTAGGAGCGAGGCCCGTGGGCCAGCGTGCTCCGGCCAGCCTGCCATGCCCATGGATTCGCTTTATCTCAGACAGCAACAACCTGTAATGATCTGCTCCTCCACGGTGCCCCCCAGAACTGTGTGACCTGCACCACAGGCAACTCTGCTTTCACCCTCCTTCGCTGCCAAGAGAACTGAGGCTGAGAGTGCTGTGACTGGAAGTGTGCGTGCCCCCACACTTTCCACCCCTCTTCCAGGCACCCGGGTCCCCTCTTGTTCTCTCTTCCCTCCAAAGCTTGTAACTTACAGGAAACAATCTGAAAAGCATACTTGCTGTCTGGTGGCCACAGCTTACCGTGCAGTTGGCGGGTGGCAAGTATGTCTGGGGGTGGGACAAAGAACTGAGTTTTGGTTGAAGGATTTCAGACACTCATGTGGCCAGTCCCTTTAAGAGACAGCTACTTAATCTGACCCAGTTCTAGGCTAGCTTGAGAAGATCACGGTTTACGGATGATGGAATATTTGGGAAGTGGTGGACACATCACGGTCTACCTCTCTCCCTGGAATCAGCAGACCTATGTGTGGTTTTGTTTTCTGAAACATGTTTTGCATAGTTCAGGCTAGCCAAGAACTCACTATATAGCCAAGGGTAGTCTAGAACTCCTGATCCTCTGGCTTCCACCTCTTAAGGGCTGGAATTTTAGGGATGTGCAGCCCCACCCAGCTAGCAGGCTCACATGTGACCAGGCACCAGGCCCAGGCTGGAAGTGAGCTCACATAGGAGTGAATTTGCTGTCCATGAGACACACTGTCCCTAGTGTGGGAGACATGTCCCAGACGAGAAGGGGCTTCACTCTAGACCATTTATGTGGCCTGTTCCAGCTCTAGCCTCTCCATTTGGAGAAAACCAGAGGTCAGTCAATGATGGTGAGAAGAGGCACCCCACCACCACCACCCACCGAATCCTTAGCTGCTGGAAACATCTAGAGCGGTTGGGATTCCAAGCTTCACCCAGCTGCTGTCCCTTCTCTCTCCATTCCCCCAAAGAACTGCAGATTGAGTTTGGGCTTCATGCATGATGCTCCGCCATAGAGCTGAGTCCCCAGCCCTCTAGCTCTTTTGTTGTGTCTGGTTTGTTTGTTTGTTGATTGATTGATTGATTGATTGATTGGTTTTTCAAGACAAGGTTTCTCTCTGTAGTTTTGGTGCCTGTCCTGGAACTCACTCTGTAGACCAGGCTTGGCCTCGAACTCACAGAGACCCGCCTGCCTCTGCCTTCTGAGTGCTGGGATTAAAGGTGCATGCCACCACACCCAGCTCATCTAGCTCCCTTTCAAGGAAGGACTAGAGAAAGGCCTCTTGGTGACCCTTGAAATGCTGCAGAAAGCTGTAGGGACTGACAGTGATAAGACAGAGCAAAGGAGAACAACCTGGGAGCAGCCACAGCCGCAGCCGCAGCAGAGGGTGATCAGGCAGGACTGAGAGTGAATTCAGTGGGAGTGAAAACTTGGTTCTTTGTTTTGGTTTGGTTTTTGGTTTTTGTTTGTTTTTGGTTTTTCAAGACAGGGTTTCTATGTGTAGCCCTGGCTATCCTAGAACTCACTCTGTAGAGCAGGCTGGCCTCAAACTCAGAGATCTGCCTGCCTCTGCCTCCTGAGTACTGGGATTAAAGATGTGCACCACCACCACCTGGCAAAATAACTTGGGTTTTAGTGGCCAGTAAGGGAGATCTACCTAACAAATATATACAAGTGTGCTGGTACAGTTTACCGTAAATCCACAGGCCACATATACTTTCCTTTCCTTATTTTTTTTTTCTTGAGACAAAAAATCACTATGTAGCCCTGGCTAGCCTGGATCTTGATCTGTAGATCAGGCTGGCCTTGAACACACAGTGATCTATCTGCCTCTGTCTCCCTAGCGCTGGGATCAAAGGTGTGTGCTATCATGCCCAACAAAGCCACACATACTTTCATCTGTACACACACACACACACACACACACACACACACACACACACACGTATGCCTTCACACAGGTCAAGTAGCCCTGCATATAACACGTAATGAACAGTTCAGGAGGGTGGGGCTGTAGGCCCAGCACTCAAGCAAACTAGCTGTGTGAGCCTGAGCAAGATAGTTCTTCATCTGTGACGGGAACAGGTGGATGAGGTGGTTTTAATCTCAGCTAGTTTTAACAGTCATGGCCTGTGCTCACACGGATGGACACAGATGCCTTTGTATATCCTCTTACAGGCTTATACACGGAGCACGACTTCATGCTGGTTCTGGGGCCAACAGCCTGGAAGCCCTATCTGTGCTCTTGGGCAATCAGCAAAGCTGGGTTGAACCCTTCTCCAGGCTCCGTCCCTGTTTCTTCCTAGTCTCTCTGTACCCCACTCTACTGGTCCCCCTCAGTTCCTGTCCCTGGGTGGCCTTCCCTCTCTTCCAAGAATGACTGACATCTCTGTCTAGTGCCCAGTGGCTTGGTGTACCTCATCTTCTTGCCATGCCCCATACTCTGTTCATGGGAGCCAAACCTCAGTAGGGGGGAGGGGGCACAAAGGAAGCCCCTTGGGCGGGAAGCAGGTGTTGTGAAGGACTCCTCTGGCTCTCTACAGGATGGGGGCGGGGAGGGGGGGGACACTGGAGATATTCGACTTGAAGGGATAAGCAGGTGGCCTCTTCGCAGCTGCTTTCTGCCTCCTTAAAAGCTGATACAGCTCCAGCTGCTTTGTGAACAAAAGCACAGCCTCCTCAGACCCTTTGCTGAGAAGCATCTATCACTTCACTTCCCCTTCTCTAAGGCAAGAGGGCATGTTGGAGCCCACTGGAGAAATGGGAGAAGCACCAGACACCTGCGCCTGCACCCCAGGTCTATGGTAGTGGAATCCAGAAAAATAGCCTGGGCTAACTCCTCTTTCTCTTCCAGCACAAATTGAAGTAATCCCTTGCAAGATCTGTGGGGATAAGTCGTCTGGGATCCACTACGGGGTTATCACCTGTGAGGGGTGCAAGGTGAGTTGCAGGAACTGGTGTGCAGACGCACATTTGGTGAGGGTCATGAGCACGAGGGAGGGAGGAGGACCTTGTCTTGGTGTGGGAAAGTGGCCGCAGGGTCAATCACAATTATGCAGTGGGGGTTGGGGGGGATTTGGCGGGGTCCCAGATGTGGAAAGTCCTGGGACCAGCGCACCATGAGCGTGGCCCGGGTGGGATAAGCAGTCTCCGTTCCCCAGGGCTTCTTCCGCCGCAGCCAGCAGTGTAATGTGGCCTACTCCTGCACCCGTCAGCAGAACTGCCCCATCGACCGCACCAGTCGGAACCGATGCCAACACTGCCGCCTGCAGAAGTGCCTGGCTCTGGGCATGTCTCGAGACGGTGAGGATGTGGGGGCAGGTCCTCAGAGTCCCTGCACGCTCCAGGGGTATCCTGCCTCTTGCCAGTCAGAGTTGGCCTGCAGAAACACCCCGCCAGGGGCCTCTGGCCGTTCCTCCACCCATAGCCCTTTGCCTCATCTTTTTGAGGGTCCCCAAGGCTCTTCAGGGTCTCAACTGCAGGCTCTGCTCCTGAAAACTTTTACCAATATCCTACTTCTCTTGTCTCCTCTTCATCTAATGAATTCTCTTCATTCTGCCTTCTCCTGGCCTCGTTCCCATCCAGTTCCCACATTGTTACCTCCTGCCCTGTCCTGCCTTGTTACCTGAGTTTAGCTCCATCTCCCTCCCGAACCCTGTGTAGCCATCCTCAGACACAGGATCCGGGCTGGGAACACCATCAGAGTTGGCCTGAGAGTGACCCAGGAGGTGGGGGATGGAGTGTGGTGTTCCTAGGGTCTTATCCACCCTCCTCACCCACCGTCCTCACCGCAGAAGGAGCCCTGGGTGGTGGTGGGGGGGGGGGCGCATGAGGTGAGCAGGAGCCAGAAGGGACCTGTCAGCACTTTTCAGTGCTCAAAATAACAAAGCGAAAGGAAACATGCAGGGGTGCAAAGGGGCAGGCGGGGCCAAGGGCTGTGCCCCCACACCTGGGAGGGGTTGGGGGAGCGAAAAGGCAGGAAAGAGAGCAGAAGAGGATGTTCAGAAGAAGCCGCGGAGCCTGGGTTGGGCTGTGGTGAGTATCTAGGTCACCAGGGAGCTTGCAGGCCTGACCACAGGGAGACCTGTGTTCACAGCCCTGCTCTTCCTCCAGCCCTCCCAGACAGGCACGCTGACCCCAATACAGCCCGAGGCCCCCTACTCAGCCCCACCTCAGCGCCAGTCTCAGGAGACCAGAATCCCCAGCCTAAGCTCAGTGCTTGGTTTCTGTCACTATTAGCATCTAGTTGAGAACTCAAAAGAGTTTGCTAGAGAGATGGAAAGACTGGATCCTAAAGGGAACAGAACCAGGTGTGGGAGGAGCCTGGAGCCTCAGCTCCCCAAAAGGAAGTTCACAGACAGAGCTGGAGAAATCCGATTTAGGGTCAGATTTGTGTGCCTGTTGACCCTGCCCTGTACTGATTCCTGAACCTTCTTCAGCTGTTAAGTTCGGCCGAATGTCCAAGAAGCAGAGGGACAGTCTCCATGCAGAAGTGCAGAAACAACTGCTGCAGCAGCAGCAGCAACAGCAGCAGCAGCAACAGCAGCAGCAGCAGGAACAAGTGGCCAAGACTCCTCCAGCAGGGGGCCATGGAGCAGATACCCTCACATACACGTTGGGGCTCCCAGATGGGCAGCTACCCCTGGGCGCCTCACCTGACCTACCTGAGGCCTCCGCTTGTCCCC
This sequence comes from Peromyscus eremicus, assembly GCF_949786415.1. Classification (NCBI taxonomy): domain Eukaryota; kingdom Metazoa; phylum Chordata; class Mammalia; order Rodentia; family Cricetidae; genus Peromyscus; species Peromyscus eremicus. Next base: position 67,856,940 of record NC_081421.1, read on the forward strand.
CTGGCCTCCTGAAAGCCTCGGGCTCTGGGCCACCATATTCCAACAACTTGGCCAAAACAGAGGTCCAAGGAGCCTCCTGCCACCTTGAGTACAGCCCAGAGCGAGGCAAAGCCGAAGGCAGAGACAGCATCTATAGCACAGCCAGCCAGCTTACTTCTGGAAGACGTGGACTTCCTTTTGAGGGATCCAGGCATCCTGAGCTTGGGGAAGCAGAACAGGGTCCAGACAACCACTGCAGTCTCAGTTTCTGCAGTGCCCCAGAGGCACCGTATGCCTCTCTGACAGACATAGGTGAGCCTCGGGGAAGGGTGATGGGTGGGGAAAACGAGGGAAGAACTTTCCCCAGCACCCCTTGTAACCACACGTTAGTCCTAAGGAAACTAGGGGACTCTGGACAAAGAGTCAAGGGAGGAGGCAGAGCAGGGTAGACCAGGGAGAGCCTCTTTAGGAGAGTCAGGGTGGGAACTGGCTGCAATCTAGCCGTGCCTTCCTCGTCCGGCCCCAGAGTACCTGGTACAGAACGTCTGCAAGTCCTACCGAGAGACCTGCCAGCTGCCACTGGAGGACCTGCTGCGGCAGCGCACCAACCTCTTCTCCAGGGAGGAGGTGACCAGCTACCAGAGGAAGGTGAGGCAGGAGACACGAGGGAAGGGGGGGGCATCACCCCACACACACACCGGAAGAGCCCAGGGATGGCTACTTGCACAGGTAGGGGGGCGGTAGGGTATCACAGACAGGCTGGCCAACAAGTGTCTTGTTTATACCCTAGCAGCTAGACGAGCGTGTTGCCCTAGCTCCTGCTTGTTGAAATTTACCCAGGTAGCAACCTGCCTCCTCATCCATCCAGTCCTTGCCACATTGCCTTTCATGCTCCATCAGTAACTGACACTAACCAGTATCTAAGGGCCATTTATTGACTACCCTTTCTTGTCAGTCTTTGTAATAGAGGCTTTGATGAAGTATGAACAACCTGCAGCCTGTGAGCTACATGTGCCTAAAGACAGTGATAAATGTGGCCCAGTGCACAACTGTGAGGGTTTGTTTGTTTGTTTGTTTGTTTGTTTTCTTTTTGTTTTTTCTAAGTCAGGGTTTTTCTGAGTAGCCCTGGCTGTCCTGAAACTCACTTTGTAGACCAGGCTAGTCTTGAACTTCACCTGCTTCTAGCTCCTGAGTGCTGGGACTAAAGGTGTGCGCCACACCTGGCTTTAAAACATGAGATTTTTTAAAAACTTGATTCTCAGGTGTGAACTTTGTAGATAACCATGTCATATCACCATGTCGAAGGTTAGACATATATGTGAGATCATCTTCAGCCCTCCCAACAACTGACCTCTGAGAATAGCATTTACACTAAGGTAGAGGTGCTCAGGATCACAAAGTGATAGACCCAAAGTCAAGTTCAAATCTGAGGGCTCTACTGCATCTGCTGTCCCCTTCTGTCGCCCTCTGACGATACCAGCGACTTGGACATCAGCTGGCACTTCACATTCGCATCTCTCAGTTACTGAGACCTTCTTCCTGAGGAGCAGCAAGCAACAATGTGTACATTGTTTGCAAGTGAAACTGTACCTTGTTTGGTTTCCCTTTATCCACTGCAGCAGAAAGTTTCCCTTTCTACACCATGTTTCAGGAAAGACACCACCTCCCATCTGGAGTCACTCTGTAGGAGTCTGGGGAGTTCTCTGCCAACCTTTTCTTGCTCATAACAGAATCCTAGCACCTAACATTGAATAGGCTTCATGAAAGACCAGGTTATCAGGAAGAGGGTAGCTTGGAGTTAAGAAATTAGAAGTTTTCATCCCTTATATACCTCTCCAGGTTTCCCTATACTGAGCCTGGGGGGCAGCAGTATCAGTAAGTGGAACCCACTGACAGGAATTGGCCCTGGGTACATTTGTGCTAATAGGCTTGAAGGTTGAAACACGGAAACGTGGAACCAACTCCCTGCAGTTTATGGGGGTGCAGGGACTTGGAAGAATCACAGGTTTCCTCCTCTGTCCCTGCAGTCGATGTGGGAGATGTGGGAACGCTGTGCCCACCACCTCACTGAGGCCATTCAGTATGTGGTAGAGTTTGCCAAGCGGCTCTCGGGTTTCATGGAGCTCTGCCAGAATGACCAGATCATACTACTGAAAGCAGGTGCCCTGGGATGGGCAGGCCCTGGGAGGGGGGGGGGGCATGGGCTGGGGATGGAAACAGAGCAAGCCTGGGACACAGAGCGAGGGGTGGCCTAAAGAAGCCAGGACACTGGGGAAGTCAGTTCCTGGCTTGGCCTGACACTGCCCACCCATCTCTCTCCCCCTTATCTAGGAGCAATGGAAGTTGTGCTTGTCAGGATGTGCCGGGCCTACAACGCTGACAACCATACAGTCTTTTTTGAAGGCAAATATGGTGGCGTGGAGCTGTTCCGAGCCTTGGGTGAGGGGCAGGGGGAAATGAGAAGTTCCTGATGCCAATCCTCTCTAAAGCTTCTATACAGGGCTGATGGTCCCCCTGCTCTAAATGCCCAAAGGGTGGTGCCCTTGGAGACCAGCTACCACTGCTTACTCTCTTCATCTCCACTCCGGCAGGCTGCAGCGAGCTCATCAGCTCCATATTCGACTTTTCCCGCTTCCTCAGTGCCTTGCGTTTTTCTGAGGATGAGATTGCCCTCTACACAGCCCTGGTGCTCATCAATGCCAGTGAGTGTGGCTGGGCCTGGGAAAGGGTACTCTAGTGGCTGGGACACAGCAGCTCTTGGGGAGCCTAGGCCTTCGGATGTGGCTGAATCTGGGAGAGTGCTTGAAATAGCAAAATGAGCGCTGCCCCCACTGCTTCTGTAAAATAAAACAGATTAAAACATCCAGAGGAACCTTAAGACAGAACAAGAGCAGCCTATCCTGGGGCAGTAGGAGCACGGAGAAGGGAGCTTGGGAGGAAATGAGCCACTTCCCCAGAAGACATTAATCTACTGGTCAGTGGCAGTGACTCCTTTGCAGTATCATAATTGCCTGGGGAGCTCTGAGAACTGATTGAGTGCCTGGGTCCCACTTCACGTTCTGATGTAACTCATCCGGGCTGCGTCCGAAATTTTAACCACCACCACCTCCAGATTGAGCCATTAAGGTTAAGAATGATGGCTTGGTGTGAGCTCATTTTGAGACAGAATGCCTGCAATGGCGGTAAGGCTCTGGAGATCCACTCCACTGGACCAGAGCATCTGGGCCAAGCCAGCTGAACACTAAACATCCACAGGACCTAGGAAAGTGGGCCTGCTGCTCTGGGTTTGTTAATTAGTAGTACAAGTCTTCCAGTTCTGCCAACATGGCCTCAAGCCGGAAGCAAGACTTTATAGATGACTTCTGGGTATTTGAGGGAAGTAAAGGCAGAGGTAGTTTAGGAGGTGAAAGAGAGCCACAGACTGCTTTAGAGGCCTTGGTGCCTACCTGGACAACATCAGGAGGTCACCTGAGTCACTCTTGTAGGAATGGGGAAGCTCTCTTCCAACAGTTTACCTCCATGGCAGAAATCTAGTGCCTGACATTGAATGAGCTTCGGGAGAGAGCAGGTTATGGGGTTGCTTGGAGTGGGGAGGCTAGCAGTCCCCACTCCTTTCATCACTACCGTTTCCCTAGTAGTTAGCTAGACAGGCCCAAAGTCCCATCTGTGCTGCTATCAAACCAACACACACACACACACACACACACACACACACACACACACACACACACACACTCAACTGAGAGGGCCTCTCCAAAAAAGATACGTGACACCATTTTGCTGGGCAAGACTGTTGGTGTTGTTTCTGTTTCACTCTGGTCCCATCCCTTCCTTCAGACCGACCTGGGCTCCAAGAGAAAAGGAGAGTGGAGCATCTGCAGTACAATCTGGAGCTGGCCTTCCACCATCATCTCTGCAAGACTCATCGCCAAGGCCTCCTCGCCAAGGTAGGAACAGTTCATGGGCTGGAGGAGACGAGACCCACAGGCAGTTCCGGGGTCTCCAGGAGCAGCGGAGGGAGTGCTGGAGTGCTGTGTTATTTCAGAGGGGTTTGCAACAGCAGTGAGGACTGCAGGAACAACTGTTCCCATGTACAGAGAGATGGAAAGTTAGCCTGGAGTTGTAAGAGACCTCCAGGGAGCAATTCGGTTTAATATAGCCGACACTTAGCCAGCACCTGCTTATACAGAGCTCTGTGGAAAGATACAGAGATGCAGTTCTTGTCCCCACTAAGAAATGTCAATCTAGGGTAAAGAGATTTGCATACCTTCTGATATAATTCTAATATGGAGTAGAATGTGTGATATTTTAATAGTGAGATTAACAAAGTGCTTTTGATGATAGGTCTCTTATCCTTAAGGCAGTTATAATCAAACAGGGTTAAAACCTTCCCGTAACAATAAAGTGATTTCAGTGACATGTATTAATTGATAACACAAATCCTAATCCCAGTGCTCTCTCAACAATATCCCCTGGGGCCCCTAATTGAATGTTATAAAAGCTTTTGAAAGCACACACTGGCGGTGAGTGCCTGTACTCCCAGCACTCAGGAGGAAGGAGGAGGCAAGACAAACAGGAATTCAAGGTCATCCTCAGCTATTAACGAGTTTAAGGCCAGCCTGGGCTACATGAGACCTCCCCCCTCTAAAAATGGGGGTCACTTTTGGAAAAATTATGGTGTAGACAGGGGTTCAAAATAATTTAAGGGCCTGGCGAGATGGCTCAGTGGGTAAAGACACTTGCCACAAAGCCTAGCATGGTGATCTGAGTTTGATCCCTGGGACCCACATGGTGAAAGCAAAAATCTAACTCCTGCAAGCTGACCTCTGACCTACACACACACACACACACACACACACACACACACACACACATACACATACACACACACACAAATAAAAAATGTAAACATTCTCCACAACTTGAAGGTAAAGGGAGTAGAACATAAATGTTTCCTTAAAAAGGTGTGAAGCAAGAGAATGAGGCCATGAAAGATAGAGGTTTCAGCAAGCATTCCTGAGGGCAGAGCAGGGATCCAGGCTTGGGGAATGAGATGAGTGGAACTAACTCTAAAGAGGCCAAACAGTATGTAGAGGGAGGGTGGCTCGTGGCACATATTCCCATGTATGTGTGTGTGCCTGTAGAGGCCAGATAGCCTCGGCTGTCATTCCTTGGTGGTGCCATCTTTTTATATTTTTCATTCATTCATGTCTGTTGAGAGACCCCAGAGATCTGCCTGTCTCTACCTCTCAAATGTCAAGATTTTAAACATGAACTACCTTTTTATCTTTTTCTTTCTTTCTCTTTCTTTTCTTTTTTAATTTGTGTTTGTTTGTTTGTTTGTTTGTTTCAAGACAAGGGTTTTTTTTTGTTTTGTTTTTGTTTTTGTTTTTTGTTTTTAATAGCCAGCCCTGGCTGCCCTGGAACTTGTTTTGTAAACCAGGCTGGCCTTGAACTCAGAAATCAGCCTGCCTCTGCCTCCCCAGTGCTGGGATAAAGGTGTGCACCACCACACCCGGCTTTTGCCTGGTTTCCTTTATGTGGGTTCTGGAAACTGAGTTCAGGTCCTCTCGCTTGAAGGCCTGCACTTTACTGACTGAGCCGTCTCCCCGCCCCTCGTGGTACTTTTTTGTACGTGTGAGGCTAGAAGCTGGGGTAGACTGGTGAAGCAGGAGAGTAGCAGAAGGTAGGCCTGCAAACCGTTAGAGGAACAGCAGCAGCGAAGACTTGCAGTGCCACAGGAAGAGTGAAGACTTTGCTTCTAGGCAATGGGGAGCCCATGCCGTATTCAGAGCTGTCATTAGGGGATTTACTTTGTAAAGGGTCCATTTGTGTAATCGTTCTCTTAGGCCCTTGTGACACACAGTCATCGTGCTGGTACTAAGCTTCACAAATTACCTCAAACAGTCTCTCCCTGAGGAATGTAAACTTCAATCTACAACAAAATAAATTTAAAGAGGGAGAGACTAGACCTGGGAAAGCAATTGGAATGTAAATGTACTTGGATCCACTTGGCGTGTTTTGTATCTTTTTTTTTTTTTTTTTTTTTGAGACAGGGTCTCACGTAGCCAGGGCTGGCCTTGAACTTGTGATCCTCCTGCATCTACCTCCCAAGTGCTAAGATCACAGGCATGTACCACCATGCCCAGAATGGATCCACTTTTAAAATACATCACGCCTTCTATGACGTACCCCCAGCTCTTGGCCACAACTAGACCATTAAACTCCTAACTCAACCTCCTACCCTGTCTCTGTCTGCCGTGTCAGAGCCACACAGCACTCCCTCCGTTCCCATGCTGGCCCTTTTCAGGAGGCAAGACCATCACCTGCCTCTTTTGTTCCCCACCCTCCTGTGGCTGCCAGAACTTCAACTCTAGAGTCTATGTTATGGTCAGCTGGACCATGATGTCATCCTGCCTGCTTCCTACCTAACTTTACGCCACTCCTGGCTCCTGACTCTGACCACACTGTTTCTTTGCTAGTCCTTCAACATACCATGTCTGGTCCCCTCTCTCTCAGGGCCTTTGTGCCTGCTGCTGTCTCCTGTGGGATTCCCTCCCTGTTTCCAATTGTTTTTCCCCATGCCTTCATTCAGGAGAGGTTTTCCCTAAACAATTACCCACCAGGAGAAGGACTCCATCCCTCATCCTGCTTTAGTACTAAACACAGTTGTATACTGTGTACTAACAGGAATATGTTCTCAGAATCCAGACAGCTTCACACTGTGGAGGCACCATAGGCTGTACTCACAAATACACACAGCTACAATGCCACCACCCCTGTAGCCTTACGGAACCACTGTAGTTAGAGGTTCGTAATCCTCCAAAAGGTGGTTAGGCAGCATATAGCATACTTATGACTCCCCAGCTACCGTGTACATTTAATCAAAGTACAGTTTTTATTCACTGATGTTACATCAGAGCTCACAACAGTGCCTCATCCAGATTTGTCAAGTTTCTCAATAATTATCTTTTGAATGAATAACAGAAATTATTATAGAAACCCAGCAAACTCAAAGTACTAAAACACAAAGGGCTAATAAATTCAAGAGATGTGGGGGAGTCACCCTGCTGCTTTTCCCTGACTGGTACTTTCCTACGGAGCTGGGCTAAGAAGGGGAGGTGGTAAGAAGGAGGCCTTTGTAAGTCTCACTGCGTTGTATCGCAGTTGCATAGACAAGATGGTGTCTGGGTCTTTCTCCCTGCCTCTGTCCCAGGGGCTGTTGCCTCTTCCTTTGGCTGAAGGCTGGCTGGACTGATCTCTATTTGCTGTGCTGGGTACCTGCTTAGAAACTGCTCAGTTCAAACAAGCAGTCGTTGAATATTTATGCCAGCATTATAATGGGAACGGAAGAGACCTAGTGAGAGAAAGACTGAGGGACCTCATCGTAGGAAATGTGGGGCAGGAAGGCAGACAAACTGGGTCCTTTTTCTGCAGTGTGGCAAGCAGTACATAGAAGGAAGCCTGTAGGAAGGGCTCTAACTCAGCAAGGGATGGCGGGGATAACACCAGAAGGGAAGAATCAGCGGAGAAAAGAGAACTAGAAAAGCATTCCAGATGAGGAAACATGAACCAAGGCAAAGAGCCGTGGGAGTAAAGTCAGTTCGGGGGTAGGCAGAGCCACGTAGGCCACCATTCAAGTGTGCCCTTGCTAAGCCAGGCATGGTGCTGAGGGCACAGAAGTGACTTTCAGAACTGAACCCAGACCAGGTTCACCTGTCTCACATCGGTCCTCACTTACCCTTCCGTCTCCAGACACACATGCATCTCACCAGTGGGACTGACTGCTCCACAGGGGCCACGTGGGGGGAAGGCAGCAGAGAGGGCTCTCCTAGCTCAACACCAGCAAGAAGACATTTTTGCTCTGGTAGGCACTGAAGGACTGACCCTCATTCCCTCCTAACCCATCCCCAGCTGCCACCCAAAGGGAAACTCCGGAGCCTGTGCAGCCAGCATGTGGAAAAGCTGCAGATCTTCCAGCATCTCCACCCCATCGTGGTCCAAGCGGCCTTCCCTCCACTCTATAAGGAACTCTTCAGCACTGATATTGAGTCCCCTGAGGGGCCAACCAAGTGACCTGGAGGAAAGACAACTTTACTTCCTTCAGCCTGATGGCCTGTCTCCCTGGACTCCATTCCCTCAGCCTCCACCTTCCTGTGCTCTGTGGAGGGTGGTCTCCCTCGGAGCGAGCAAACACTGAGACTGGTTTTCTGCCCTCCCCGCCCCCAGGCTTGCCTGGCAGAACAACAGTAGCAGATGATGGAGAAAAGGCTTGCTATGGTTGATTTCCCATAAGTTCCACCCTGGCTTCTGGAAGGTGTGGGGTAGATGGGATGTAAAGGCCTGTAGGACAAACAGGTCGAACTAAAAACAAACAGACAGGGGCATAAATCTGGGTACCGGGACGAAGAGAACTCAATTCTAGGCTCCAAAGCTCACAGAAGTCCTTCGAATACCTCATTGTATTTCTCCAGCTGGGGGAGATGGATCTAGCTCAGAAACTGGTGGTGGCAAGCAGTCAGAAGCAGGAATCCAGATCCTTGAGATTTTTCTGCCTCCCTCCTTCTTAGTTCAGTAAAGAAGTCGTTGGCCACCCTGCCCTTTTTCTGGGACCTAAAATACCTGGATATGTAAAGACGAGGGGTGGGATGGAAATGAGGGGCCAGGCTAAGGTTTGGTAGGGTTTGGGTGTGGAGAGAGGGAGCAGTGGAGGCCAAGAGCATCACTGGCAGAGTTAGAACAGGAACCTCGTGGGTGCACTCTGAGTCGGCTCTGTTAGCACGGTCTGATCAGAGCCACACATCCACACACACACAGATGGAGCACAGAGCAACTTTGCCTGCCGTAAGGCAGTCCTGTAGATACTCTTCCTCTGACACAACCTCTTCCCTGCGGTCACAGCTCAGAGAAGCTTGAGGGGCTTAGGAAAGAGTTCCAATCCATACAGGACGCCAGAACACACCATCCCAGCTCCAGCTGTCTTCTGTCCCAAGAACTATCCCTAAGAGAAGCAGAGGACTGGACGCTGACCAGCCAGACACCTAAGGACCAGCACCCAGGAGGATGCCCTTGACCTCAGCCTCTACCCTGCCCTCTCTGTGAGGAAGGAGGGCAGTCCCATCCCCTGCTCTGTGCCTGTGTGCCACCGACGACTCCAGCATGAGGGAGTGACTAGGCAGGGACCTGTTTCTCCTCCATAATCTTGCGCTGAACTTCTCAGCTTTGTAAAGCTGTGGACTCTCCTAGGAGGTGTAAGCAGCCGGGGAGACGGAGGGAGATTTTTTTTCCTCTCGGGAGAAGGGCTTAGCTAGGCAAACATAAACCCCTACTTGTGCCATTCTTTATAAAATAAGTTTAAAGGCTGGAAGTGTGTGTGTGTGTGTGTGTGTGTGTGTGTGTGTGTGTACGTGTGTGTGTGTGTGTGTGTACACACACGTACGTGTACATGCACTTGTGCAAAGGTGGAGGGCATGCGTGTCGTTTGGTGGGAGACTTGAATATGACTGCCCAGGATACAAACTTGCTCTGCAGTCTTGTTCCTATGTCAAGTCAGCAATCCATCTGTTTTATAGGAATTTTAGCCCCCCAGATTCTTCCCCCCAAACTAAGCAGTCCCTCAGGGAGACTTGGAAACTGATGCTCGGGTACCCGGCACCGGAGGAATGGCAAACTAAGCCGCAGGAAGATATTCTGGACTGAGAACTTCCGACAAATGATACCCACAGGCCCCTTTAGATTTAGAGATTGCACAGAATTGCCCTGCATCTAAAGAGACTGGAAGCTGTGGAAGAGGCGTCCCAGGAGCTCTCCAGCTCCCCAGGAGGAACCAGGATGTCAGAACTCTTTCAATCTTCCCAGGAAGTCTCAGTGGCAGACCCTGCCCCAGCCCCAGACTGCCCCTGTTCATTTCCTCCCCCGATTCCGTCATCCTGTCATCCCGTAGTGGCCGCGCTTGCTGCAGCCCTCCCTGGTTGCTTTATTTATTTATTTTGCACCAACAGGGTTGCTGCAGACTCATTCTCGCCTGGTTTAAAAAGAGAGAAGAGAGAAGAGCAAGGGGAAGAGAGAGAGAGAGAGAGAGAGAGAGAGAGAGAGAGAGAGAGAGAGAGAGAGAGAGAGAGAGAGAAATGCTTTCTGGCTCCTTTCTCTCCCTTGGTCTTGGCAACGCGGCCGCAGTAGCAGCAGAGGCAGCGGCGGCGGCAGCAGCAGCTACAGCAGTCCCGCCAGCCGGCTGATGCTGCAGGCTGCCGGGCAGTGGGGAGTGGGGGGTCACACACACAGGGGAGGTGGAGGGGCCAAGGTGCAGCTCGGATGGGACAGGCTCCAGCCCTGGAGAGATGCAGCGCCCAACTTGATGCCACCCTCCAGCTTCTCCGGTAAGTGCCCCTGCCCTCTTTGCGGAAGTCTCAGCTGCCCTTTCCCATGGCAATCTCAAAGACAAGGCCAGGCTAAGTGTGCCTGTAAAGGAAAGGGAGCTTGCACCCTCCACCCCAGCCAACCATTCATCCTGCCGTCCCCACAGAACTGTGAATGAAAAACTAAAATGTCCAAGGTAACCCTGGTTGGGGGACTCCAAGAAGATCCCTCCTCCTTCTCCCTAGTGTTCCTTCTACCTCTAGAAAGGATTTTTCCCCCCACAGTCAGTGTGGATACTCCAAAAATCTCTCTCCTAAGTGACCCCTCCCCATGCATGTCCCCATGCCTCAATCAGGTGTGCTTTTAAGTGAATGAGTTTTCATATGGGTCTATGGCTGTCACACAGAGAAAGAAGGAAGCTCCATATCCCTGTGGGGGCAGGCAATGCCCCAGACTCCAGACCCCAGAAGGAGAGAAAGCGCTTTTGTAACATCTACCTCTTCCTGCAAAATGACCAGAGGCCAGTCCTGTAGCCACCGAGGATAAGAAAGGAAGACTATGATTAAATTAGCCACCTTATAAATAAAAGATGTTGACCCGAAGTCCCCCCCAACCACTGGGCCAGCAGGCTTTGGGGACAAAGAAGAAACTCATGGAAGCAGGAAGGAAGGGAGCTGGCACACATGCTTCACTGCACTTTTGCTGAATGCAGAGCAAAGCGATGAGCAGGAACTGCAGCAACAGTGATGAAGAGCTAGCTGTCAGGTGGACTTCCCAGAACAGGCACGGGGAGAGGAGAGACTGAGAATTCTTAGCACCCCAGAGATGCCTGTTAGGCTATGAAAGGGTCAGGAGGGAAGACTTAGCAGCCTGTTGCCCCTTGCCACTCTTTCCCCTCCCAAGTCACCCTCATCCCCTGCTCTTTCCTCCGGTCTCCCGTCTCCGTACTGAGGGTTGAACTTGGTGTCTTCATTCCCTAACTGCTACTCTGAAGTGGCTGGAGGGGAGTCTCCAGAATGATTCTCCTAAAGTGTAGGAAGGAAAGGGGAGCCACAGCTCCTAACCAGCTCCTCCTGTGTTCCACATGGAAGAAAATAGGACATGCAGCAGAAAGCTGACTCCACAGGGCCCAGGAAACCTGAAACCCCCAAGTCCAGAGGTGCAGGACCTGCAGCCAGGGGACACACAGCAGGCGGCCTGCAGGAATGCCAGCTTGTCCTGCTCCTGTCCCTCTGCCATCTCTTGCTAATTCTAACATTCCTCCTCTCTTGAGGTCCCTATTGCATTAGCAAGGCAAGCAGAGGCACTCAACACTTAAGACACCTCTGTCGTCATGGTCTCTATCACCTTATTCAGCCTCCAACAGTAATCATAGTCACCATCTGCTGATACTGCCCAGGCTTCTGGTACCCAGAGACCCACTTTATATAGATGGGTGTTGTGCACTGCTTGTGTTCAGGTGTCTGCTATGCTAGCCAGTGGCTCCCTTCCTCCCACCCATGGCATCTGGTCATGGCTGTCTCTCCCTCTTTACCCATGCTTCCTTGGATCACAAGCCGTTTCTGGTGTCTTCTTGGGCAGCTCAGGCGGAAAGAGGCTATAGAAGCTCTCTTTCAGATGCATGTACAAACTAGACTCACCAGTAAGGGAGGATAGAAGAGAAGCCCAAGGCTGAGGACCCCATGCAAAACCTCAGCACCCTTTGGATAGTTTCCACATCCCAATCCCTCTATAAAGGAAGAGGTGCTGTCCCTGGGGCTCTTGTAAGGGATCCCCAATCTCGTCATCCAGTGCCCCCACACTCTGTTCCATAGCTAATATACAGCCAGGCTTGTCATCCACACAAACATTGTGGGGACACCAATTTGGCTAGTCCAGAGCCTGGGCCCTGGGCCAGGCTGAAAGAAGGCAGAGACAGGAGCAAAGCTAAAGCTTGCATGTCCCTTTGCTTCTGATGGCTGGTCAAGGTGAGGTCCTCTTTCCAGTCAGCACAGGGTCAGAAACTCCAGTCTGGATGGGATCTCCCTGAGCCTTAGGTAAAGATGTAGGCACAAAATACGGGAGAACAAGAATGTGGCAAGAGAGCCAGGCAGTGGTAGCACACACCTTTAATCCCACCACTCAGAAGGCAGAGGCAGGTGGATCTCTGTGAGTTCGAGGCCAGCCTGGTCTACAAACTGAGTTCTGGGACAGCCAGAGCTGTTACACAGAGAAACCCTGTCTCAGAAAAAAATAAACAAAAAGGGCGGGAGGGATGAGAGGAACAGAACAGAGTTCTGTTTGCAGAGAGCAGATGTCACAGAAACAGGACCTGAGGTATTCCTGGTCTCATAGATACGGAGGGCAGGGGGGAAATGCAGGGAAACGCTGAGTTCTTTCCCTACTACTCAGTCCCTTAAACCTCCCACCACAGAAATCAGCTTGACTAGGGATCCATGCACAGGAAGTTCATGGCTGGTTATTCAGGGCTGCAAAGGAGAGATTTCCCCAGAGGAGGAGCCTTAAGAAGCCCCAAGAAGGTGATACAGGTTTCCCCAGTTATATGTCACACTTGCTGGCAAGATTGAGACAACAGGCCACTTTTCCTCCCCTTTAAGGAGGCTCAGGGGAGTGCAGGGTCACCATCATCTGAAGCCACTTTCCAAAAAAGGCCATGTCATCATCTATTCCAGGCCTCAGGGGATGGACGCAGCCACAGCTCCAAAGCAAGCCTGGCTCCTGTGGTCCCCACTCCTTTTCTTGCTCCTCCTACCTGGGGGGAGCATCAGTAGCTGCCCTACTGTGTGTGACTGCACCTCCCAGACCCGGGCAGTACTCTGTGCCCATAGGCGACTGGACACTGTCCCTGGAGGGCTTCCACTGGACACAGAGCTCCTGGATTTGAGTGGGAACCGCCTGTGGGGGCTTCAGCGAGGCATGCTCTCCCGACTGGGCCAGCTCCAAGAACTGGACCTCAGCTACAATCAGCTCTCTACCCTTGAGCCTGGGGCCTTCCATGGCTTACAAAGTCTACTCACCCTCAGGCTCCAGGGCAATCGACTGAGAATTGTGGGTCCTGGGATCTTCTCAGGCCTGTCTGCTCTCACACTGCTGGACCTCCGCCTCAATCAGATCGTCCTCTTCCTAGACAGAGCCTTTGGTGAGCTAGGCAGCCTCCAGCAGCTGGAGGTCGGAGACAATCACCTGGTGTTTGTGGCTCCCGGGGCCTTCACAGGGCTGGCCAAGCTAAGTACCCTCACCCTCGAACGCTGCAACCTCAGCACAGTGCCTGGCCTAGCCCTTGCCCAGCTCCCAGCTCTAGTAGCTCTTAGGCTTCGAGAACTGGATATTGAGAGGCTGCCAGCTGGGGCGCTTCGAGGGCTAGGGCAGCTAAAGGAGCTGGAGATCCACCACTGGCCATCTCTGGAGGCCCTGGACCCAGGGAGCCTGCTTGGGCTCAATCTGAGCACCCTGGCCATCACCCGCTGCAATCTGAGCTCAGTACCCTTCCAAGCACTATACCACCTGAGCTTCCTCCGGGTCTTGGATCTATCTCAGAATCCTATCTCAGCCATTCCAGCCCGAAGGCTCAGCCCCCTCATCCGGCTCCAGGAGCTCAGGCTGTCAGGAGCCTGCCTCACTTCTATCGCTGCCCATGCCTTCCATGGCCTGACTGCCTTCCACTTGCTGGATGTCGCAGACAACGCTCTTCAGACTCTGGAGGAGACAGCCTTTCCTTCTCCAGATAAACTGGTCACCCTGCGGCTGTCTGGGAACCCCCTAACCTGTGACTGCCGCCTCCTCTGGCTGCTCCGCCTCCGTCGCCACCTGGATTTTGGCACCTCCCCTCCTGCTTGTGCTGGCCCCCAGCACGTCCAAGGGAAGAGCCTGAGGGAGTTTTCAGACATCCTGCCTCCAGGCCACTTCACTTGCAAACCAGCCCTGATCCGAAAGTCAGGGCCTCGGTGGGTCATTGCAGAGGAGGGAGGGCATGCTGTTTTCTCCTGCTCTGGAGATGGAGAGCCAGCCCCCACTGTCTCCTGGATGAGGCCTCAGGGAGCTTGGCTGGGAAGGGCTGGGAGAGTAAGGGTCCTAGAGGATGGCACCCTGGAGATTCGCTCGGTGCAGCTGCGGGACAGGGGGGCCTATGTCTGTGTAGTCAGCAATGTTGCTGGGAATGACTCCCTGAGGACCTGGCTGGAAGTTATCCAAGTTGAACCACCAAATGGCACTCTCTCTGACCCCAATATCACCATGCCAGGGATCCCAGGGCCTTTCTTTCTGGACAGCAGGGGTGTAGCTATGGTGCTGGCAGTGGGGTTTCTCCCCTTCCTCACCTCAGTGACCCTCTGCTTCGGTCTGATCGCTCTTTGGAGTAAGGGCAAGGGTCGAGTCAAGCACCACATGGCTTTTGATTTTGTGGCACCTCGGCCCTCTGGGGATAAGAACTCTGGGGGTAACCGGGTCACTGCCAAGCTATTCTGATCTTCTCTTCCACACTGAAGACTACCCAAGTCCACTTTAGACGCCAAAGGGAAAGGTAGGGCTAAAGTCTCTTGAACCACAGCTTCATGTCAGACAACATGCCCCCCCCCCACCTGTCCCCTGCACTCTGAGAGCTGCTCTAGTCTGAGGATAGCGTTGGCACCTCTTCATCGAGGGCCCCAGGGAGCTGCAGACACAGACCTTATCGCCAAGACAGCCCCCACTTGGCATCCCCACACCAGGCAGGAAAGAAATGCAAGGCTCCAGTCTGCTCTTCACACACTTATATCCATTAATATCCAGGACCAGCTGCCCAACACAACCATAAGATTAATTTCAGAAGGGAGCCGGGAAGCACCGCAAGCTTCTGAGTCCGCTCATCATGCAGGCACCCTCCCTTTCTTGTCTGCTACCCAGTACCAAATCCAGCCAGCGCCCCTGGGTGCACGCAGGAACTAGAGCTGAGGATCCAGAGGATGCCTGGAGTGTGGCCTGACTCCACTCTGGCACTCCGCTGCCTGCCGGAGCTTCCACCACCTTCCCGGACTGTCAAAAGCCACCACAGTGGCAGTGAGAATGAAACCTGATCCCTGGGACTTCATTTACTTCCATCTGCTTCTTCCCGTTCCTCCCTTTTCAGCTATGGATCATCGAGCCTCCACCTACCCAAGCCTGGCACAAAGGCTGAGGAGGCCCACAGGGCCTGCAGAGATCAGCGCTCCTTGCTCCTCTCCGTTGGCACCCTTGCCCCCTTGCTCTCCTCTCTAGAGCCAAAGGAGGGCAGATTCCCCCCACCTTTGAAGGGATGCCTCTGCAGCAATCTGTTTCGCATCTTCAGTCACTCCGGGGTTGCAGATCCCAAGCACCGCCTGGCAAGGGGAAAGCCAGAGGGGAACTCCTAAGACTCACGCTGATAAACACAAGAATGTGCAGCTGGGAGCAAGGCTGGAGCGCTCAGCAAGCCACGTGAGAAGAGGAGAGAAGATGGCAGCAGCTGCCCAGACGCTTCACACCAGCCTCAGCTCCCCCAGCTGGATTTAGTGTGGCCCCAGTGGGAAGCTGACCCTGGATAAATGTCACCTCGAAGAGGAAGTGGAGGGAGAGGTAGAATTGCTGACTGCTACAGTGTGCTTCCAACAGAGGATGGAGCAGAGCCCAAAGCACAGAGATGCTGGGAGCTCTAGACACTGACAGCATCAGGCATCAGAAGGGGAGGAGGAAGGGGGGCGGGGAGGACAGGAGGAGGGGCTGACATATGGAGAGTCACGCAGCCCCAGGGAGCCTTTCCTCTTGACTGCAGCATCTAACCAGGGTTTCCTTCCTCCTTGCCCCGTCCCTGCCCACCTCACACCATGCCACCATAAGCTTTCTGGTGGCTGCTGTTGCCCTTGCTAGGAGGAGACTCCACTCGCTGCTGCAAGATCCCTAGCTCAAACTGTCCCTGACAGGTGAGCGGTACTGAGCCTGCAAAGCTGGACCGAGGACAGGACGCAGGCGCACAAGCACTTGGGAGCGCCAGAAGTGGCTGTAGGAGCTTAGGCGTTAATAGAGCAAGGCTGGAGAAAAGGACATTCTTGAGAAATAGGCAACTCTGAGACCCCAAGCTCCTCCACGCCCTCACAGTCCAAAGGACAATTCGGCAACCTCCTCTCCCTCATCTTCTACCAGCAGCTTCTTAGGTCGGGACCTGGGAGATGCCTGTGGGTGCCCCATTCTAAGATGTATCTCTTTTGTTTCATGTGTGTGTATGAGTGCATGCACGTTTGTGTGTGCACCTTGTGTGTACTTGGTGCCCACAGAAGCCAGAAGAGGACACTAGATCCCTGCAGCTGGAGTCTTACATGGTTGTGAGCCAACATCCGGGTACTAGTAACCAAACCCAGGTCCTCTACAAAAGCAATAAGTGCTCTTAACCACTGAACCATCTCTCCAGCCTCCCTCCCAACTCCCCCGACCCCCCAACCCCCTTATTTTAAGACAAAGTTTCGCTGGCTGGCCCTGGAACTCCATAGGTAGACCAGAATGACTTTCAACTCACAGAGGCCTGCCTCTGCCTGGCATTAAAGGCATGTGACACCATGCCCACCTCCACCCCGATCCTTACTCTTGCATAGCTTTCCCGGGAAACCTGGGAGAAGGGAAGCCCATTCATTTAAGGTCACTGTGTTGAGCACTTTCACAGCTTTTCTGGTCATCTGCAAGCCAGTCCTCTTTCTGACCTGCCTGGAAAGGGTGCTCTTAGCTCAGCTGTGAGTGCACAAGCTAGGGTGTGTGCGTGTGCGTGTGTGCGTGCGTGTGCGCGTGTGTGTGTGTGTGTGTGTGTGTGTGTGTGTGTGTGTGTGTGTGTGTGTGTGTGTGCGTGTGTGTGTGTGTGTGTGTGTGTGTGTGTGTGTGTGTGTTTAATCCTCACATCAAGTCTAAAGATAAAATAGATTAAGCTGTTCAAGTGCACAGAGCTAGCTGATAAGGAAGCTATACTTGAAGGCAGAGGTGACTGACTCAAAACCGACCATTTCTACTATACTACATAGTCACTGTTACGCTCTTATAGTGGACTCTCAGAGCCTCTCGGTTGTATGGTGTGAAATTGTGAGAAAAGTGACATTTTCTGTCCTGCCCACTGCACTGTCAAGGGGTTCTGGGTCCAGCTCTGATTCTGGCCTTTCTTCTGTAACTGATGTACCTGACTCAGGAAGCTGTTTTTTACTTTCTCCCTCTCTTCTTAGTCTGTCTGCCTCAAGGACTGCAGGAAGGAGCAGAAATTCCAGGCATGAGACAGATGGAAAGGGAATGCCTGTGTCTCCCAGAATTTTATCATGATTAAAACATGGATATTCCAGGGGTTCTAACTTGAGACACCTCTTGGTTTAAATAAGGGCTTCCAGTATGGTAGAGCAACCAGGTCACTTGAACCCACTCACTCTGTCCACCTTTTGCCTACCCCTGCTGGAAAGGACCCTCTTGAAGCCAAACCTACCCTCTTTCCTTCTATTTCAGAAGAGCACCAAAGCTCCTAGGCTGAGAGAACTATAGACCCAAAGCCCTCTGGGGCCACTTCAGCATGCTCCCATATTGGTCCCTGACAGATTGTTTCCTCTAAGCTCTGACTTCTGGCTTTCCTTTGCTCTGCTGGATTCTGTTCAAGGATGAAAACCCTGTACAGCATCACAGACTTCTCTTGAGACTATCTGGAGTAAGCTATGATGGTAAATGTTTCCCATTATCCAGCCACCCAAAGCCATCACAGACCCCATGGAGTGCAGGTTAAGGTCAAGGGTCTTAGAAGCCTGTTTGCAGGGGCAAAGCTGAGGTGAGTGCTCAGGCTGCCTCTGCTTCCTCGGGTCCATTAAAAACAAAGATAAACGAGTCACAGTGTAACAAAGATGCTACACCAGGTGCTATGGTAGTCCCCAACCCCTTCCTCTACCAGTATTCATCTCTCAGGGACAGGTGGGGACCTCTGGATGGGACTCCTGGTCTAAGAAAAAACATGAGGGTAACTCAGGCTGGCCAACATCTCAGAATGACAGCCCACAAATCCTGCCCCTTCAAACGGCTTTGTAAAGGAAACCAAGAAGGAAGCCTTAGAGTGTGGTGGTGGAGGAGGCTGAGAATCTCTCTCCCAGGGCACCTGATCAATCTGATGTAAAGACAGGACAGCAGCGCCAGCATAAATGACAAAAGTAAGCCTCCTGGTACCTATTACTAATTTCTGGTGGAGATTTGATTGATGGGGGAGGAAGCTGTAACTCCCACAGTGGGGCAAAAGAAGAGAGTGCTTTTCAAAGGCTTACACAACACAGTGTTAGTTGAAAAAACCATTAGCATGTGGCTGGGGGAGGGAATGCTGAGTTAGAGCTCTGGAGCCAGGCTACCTTTGTCTAAGAACCCCATGCTATCTAAAGTCAGCTTAAAACACACACACACACACACACACACACACACACACACACACACACACACACACACACGTCGCTGTGTGGGCATGTGAATGCAAGTACAACTGCCAAGGCCTTGGATTCTCCTGAATCTGGAGTGACAGATGGTTGTGAGTGGTCCGGGATGGGTGCTGGGAACTGCTCCAGGAAAGTAGTATGCACTCTTAACTGAGTAAAGCCTGCTTCCTGCTTTGGCTTACTGAGTAGAAACACCTGTCCATTGAATCCTCCAGGCAGCCTAGACTTTAACTCATTTTACCTACAGCCTCCTGAAGCCTGTTCAGAAGACTTTCAAGGAAGCCAGGTGGTGGTGGCGGCGGCGCACGCCTTTAATCCCAGCACTCGGGAGGCAGAGCCAGGCGGATCTCTGTGAGGCCAGCCTGGTCTCCAAAGCGAGTTCCAGGAAAGGCGCAAAGCTACACAGAGAAACCCTGTCTCGAAAAACCAAAAAAAAAAAAAAAAAAAAAAAAGACTTTCAAGGAAAGAGAAGCCTTTTAGGAGCTAGAAATGAAAGTAAAGAAATCACAGTCTATCCAATCCGGAATCTCACAATTTCAACCCTGATTTGTGCTCCTGGGGAAATGAGAAGACAAATCCAAAAGTCACAGTGACTTGGGAGTGAGTTTGAAGCCATTTCACTTATTCCTTCTGCTCCTCCAACTCCCTACCCAGACAAAGAGATAGGAAACCCTTGAAAAGCAGTAACACCTCAATTTTTATTACCCTGATTAAGGAATCCCTCTAGGGCTGGAGGTAACTCAGCAGGTAAAGACTGATGACCTGAGTTCAATCTGTGGAACCCACAAGGTGGAAGAAGAGAAACAACTCCCACAAGTTGTCCTCTGACACATGTGCCATTGCACGAGCATGACCACACACACACACACAATTTAAAAACATGTTAAAAAGAAACTCTTCCTGTGTTGTAATTTTAGTTTTTAACCCTACTTTGAACTTCTATTTCATTTCATTTCTTGATCTACCCTCACCCACACTGAAGCTGGAAGATGATGGGCCTACAAAGTAATCATGTGCTCTTTATAGCAATACTGGACGTTATTTCTTGGATTTAAATACTCCACCTTTTTAAATTAAAAAAAATATCTATAGTGGCCAACAAGATGATTTAGTAGGTAATGGCGATTGCCACCAAGTCTGACAACCCGATTTGATCCCCTGGACCCACATGGGGGGAGGAAGAACACTCACAAGCTGTTCTCTAACGGCCACACACATACCACAATCAATCAAAAAAAAAAAAACACAACACACTTTCTGACCGCCATAGTCACACCATGGCATGCACTTACACACAACCTCACAATAAATAAACTACTTGATTATTTCATCAAAAACAAATTAAAAATGTAAAGGGGAAACTAGAGAGAGAGCTCAGCAGTCAAAAGTGTTTGCTACCCTTGCAGAGCACCTGAATTCAGATCCTAGCCCTCATGTCAGGTGGCCGCAACTGCCTGAAACTCCAGTTCAGGCCTCCACAGCTACCCACATTCATGTGAACATACCTACCTACACATGAAAATATATAAAATATATTTAAATTGCTATAGTAATCCAGGCATTCAAATATCTAGAAATAATCTTTTTTTTCTTTTTAATTCAGAGATTTTTCTATTCATTTTATATATCAACCACAGATTCCCCTGTCCTCCTTCCTCCCACCATCTAGGAATAATCTTAAGACACATGTCAATTCTATATGATGAAACTTTAAAACACAACGATGGGACACTCAAGACTTAAACTTACAGGAAGATTCTGTATCATAAATACAGCAATGCTCCTTTAGTCTAAAAACAGGTGATTCTGGTGGGCATTGGTAGCACATGCCTTTCAGGTCCCTGTACTCAGGAGGCAGAGACAGAGGCAGGCGGATCTCAGTGAGTTCGAGGCCAGTCTGGTCTACAAAATGAGTTCCAGGACAGCCAGGGCTACACAGAGAAACCCTGTCTCAAAAATAATATTAGCAATAAAAAAGTAAATTGTAGAAAATTCTCACAATGTAATATGGCACAGCAGGGACGATGAATGGACAAAATGTATATATAATAAGGCTGAAATCTCATTGAAATGATTTGAACAAAGGAAGCCAGACACAAAAGAGTACATACTCAGTGACTCCCTTTTGAGGGGAGTAATGACAGGAAGGGAACTCATGAGTGACTTTCTGGACACTGGTAATGTTGCTGTTTGACTTGGTGCTGGTTACCAAAAATATCCCATTTTTGAAAGTTCATCAAGATATATATTTAATGGCCAGGTATGGCAACTCATGCTTGTAGTCTCAGAACTCTTGAGGGTGAGACAGGAAGATTACCTTGAGTTTGAGACCAACCTAGACTACATAGGGAGTTCCAAGCCAGCCTGGGCTACAGAACAAGATCCTGTCATGAACCAACAAGATGTACATTTATCATTTCTACTTGTACTATGTATTAATTTTTTTAAATGTCAAAATATATAGCATGTATCAATTTTTAAAATAGTGTGGTATTAGAATATGAATAGATAAGTGGGGAAAATAGGCTTAAAGAGAGGCTATTAAGAGTGCTTACTATCTCTTGGGACCTGGGTTTGATTCCTAGCACTCACATGGTGGCTCACAACCATCCATAACTCCAGTTCTAGGAGATCTGACCCTCTTCTGGCCTCTACAGGCACCAGGTATGCACATGGTGCACAGACATACATGAAATAAAATACCCATACGCATAAATAAATAAAATAGACTCAAAGACATTTGGAGTTTATAAAGATAATATTCAAAAACAATACAGAAGATTTGGAGAGTTGGATGAACCAAGCTGTATCTCTATCTCACGTCTTTATGCCCATAATAAATTCCAGAAGAATCAAAATTTATACAAAGATACAAAATGCCTTTTAAGGAAAACAAGTTTTTAAAAATAACTTTAAGTAGTGACTTTTCTAAATGTGATATGAAACCCAAAAGTTATTTTAAAAAATTGATAAATTCAACTACACAAAATTCCTAGGGCTGTGGAGATGGTTCAGCCAGGTAAAGGCCTGCTCTGAAAGCATTAGGACCTAAGGCGGGATCCCCAACACCCACAGAAAAAGCCTGGTATGACAGTGCATCTGGGAGTGAAGGGGCAGGCTGGTCTCTGCACCTCACTGGCCAGCCAGCCTAGCCTAAACACTGGCCCCAGGCTCAGGAAAAATGATTGAGGACGATGTCTAGGTTCTGTGTTTGACCTCTGCCCCCCTCTAGAACTATGATGAACCTGCACACAGACACATATGCAGCCATACAAGCATGTACATATCACACACACTCACAAAGAGCTACTGTACAGCAAAACCATAAACAGTTTGAAATTACATAGAATAGGGGCTGGCTTGCTTATCAGTTAAGAGCACTGGCTGCTTTTCCAGAGGACCCTGGTTCAATTCCCCTGCACCTACATGGCAGCCCGAAACCACCTGTCACACCAGTTCTGGGGAATCCAAAGCCCTCTTCTGGCCTCCGTGGGCACCAGGCACACACATGGTGCACAGACACGCATGCAGGCAAAACACTCATAATCATAAAAATAAAAAATTATTTAAATAAATAAAAATGAAAGACGGAATAAACTGGAAAAGGATTTCTAACTTGATGTACAATGAACAAATACTAAGATTCAATAACCAGCAAAATATTAACAAAGAATGTAAACAATTTATAAAGAAATACAATGCACTTAAACATATTATATGCAACTCTACTTACAATAAAGGAAATGAAAAATAAAATTGCAATGAAATGATAATTTCCAATATCAGATTGTCAAAAAAAGTTAAGATGTGTGACAACATATGGTATAAGTATGTTGTCAAATAGGTCCTTTTCATGAATGCATGGTAGGTGCAAAAACTGTGGAAGGCAGTCTGGCAATACTAAATCAAATATTTTTCAAATATTGTTAATTGAATGAAAATTAGAAAAATATTGGCAGAAAAATCTTTGGAAAGCTGTGTACATCCGCTGGGTGGTGGTGGTACACACCTTTAATCCCAGCACTCGGGAGGCAGAGGCAGGAGGATCTCTGTGAGTTCCAGGCCAGCTTGGTCTACAGAGTGAGATCCAGGACAGCCACCAAAACCACATAGAGAAACCCTGTGGGGGGTGGGGGATGCTGTGTACATCCAAAATGAAATAACAAGGCACACTTCTCTGAGCTAATGTTTTCATTCTGAAGTGTTTACCATGGAGATACAGTTATACAAGAGCAAAATGAAGCTGAGCATGGTGATACATGCCCAGGTGGATCTCTATGAGTTTGAGATCTGCCAGCCTGATCTACAGAGAGAGACCTGGTCTCAAAACAAAACAATCAAAACTGGTCTACACAGGGAGTTCCACATCAGCAAGGGCTACATAGTGATACCTTGTCTTAAAAATTAAAAAAAAAAAAATTTAAAGTGCAAAGTGAAGTGTGCTTCAAAATGAACATGTTAAAGTTCTGGTTAAATACATCTTCTACATCCATGTCATATCTTGAGATTTAACTATGAGACAGAGAGGTATGTTGCTATGGAAAGCTTTCTAGATTATATAAAAAGTTACCAAATTATATGTATAGCATGTTTTCAACTGTGTAAAAATACATTTACCTGTGTTTTAACTATGGAATGGCTTGTGAAAAATTTCCCAAGAAACTGGTTGTACTGGTTTGCCTCTGAAGAGACATTTTCTGCAATAACCTTTTGTTACTTGTGAATCTCCTAGAAGGTGCATGTATTATTTATCTAAATATATATATATATATTTTTGAATGACTAGAAGTCGAGCGTGTCTAAGCCCCAGCTACTCAAGAACCTGAGCAAACGGAATTTGAGGACAGCCTGGACAACATACCAAGTGTCTGTCTCTAAAACAACAGTAATAACAATAATAATAATAATAATAACAACAACAACAACAACAATAATAATAATAATAATAATAGAAAACTAACCCAAAGACATCTGAATGACCAGACAGAATGTTGTGTTCACTCAACAAACGTTTATTGAGTGTTCATCACGCTGCAGGCATGACAGATGATAGTGCAAAACATCATCTCCCAGTGACTCGGAGCGACTGTGCCCTCACCGCAGGGCCAACCGTTCCTAACGGTCCAGGAACGACCCAGGCGGCGGCTGGAATTCAGTTTTTCAAGCAAACCGCTGCCTGCCAAAGCCTCCCCCGT
Organism: Peromyscus eremicus; assembly: GCF_949786415.1. Classification (NCBI taxonomy): domain Eukaryota; kingdom Metazoa; phylum Chordata; class Mammalia; order Rodentia; family Cricetidae; genus Peromyscus; species Peromyscus eremicus. Next base: position 67,880,890 of record NC_081421.1, read on the forward strand.
GCGCAGGGCCGGAGCCAGGGCAGGCGGGCCGTGGGCGCGCTCCACCCGCAGCTGCCTTACCCGGGTGGTGGCCAGAGTGACTTTGTCCACGTGGAGTGTCGAGGGGGCTCGGCCGCGGGGCCGTGCAGCACCCGCCCCTATTTCCCTCCTTTAACACAGTTCCTTTCCTGTCCCCTGGCCAAGACGGGGGTGGGGAACGATCCAGGCAGACATGCCTAACATTTAAGCGGCACCGCATCGCCCATCGCGAGGCAGCTTCCCCCCGTAGGGCCGGGGACACCCACGGGTGAGCCAAGCCCGCGGAGCCTCGGAGCCCCGCAGTCCCTCGCGGGTCGAGGCCATTCAACCTCCTCGGCTTAGAGAAGGACCGAGGAGGAACCCAGGAGCTTCTAGCCGGCTACCTCATTCTCAGCAGGTGCAAGCTCCATGAACAGCACTTGCCGCCCGCGGCTCTCACTGGCTAGGGAGGTGGGCCGGCTCGGGCTTTCCATCCGGGTAATTGGACTTCAGCCCACGGCCGCGCACGTCGCTCACGGCAGCCCGCGGAAGGATTGGCTGCGGTGGGGGAGCGTGATTGGTCAGGCTCCAGGGCGAGCGTTGATTGGTGCGGATGCGCCGCGGGGGCGGGGCAAGCGGCTGGGGGAAAAGAGCCTACGCTGAAGGAGCGAAGGGGCGGCGGCGCGGGCGAGGTGCGAGGCGAGGCGTGTAGCGCGCGACTCGGGAGGAGCGGTAAAGGCGGGGCTCGAGAGAGGAGTTTGGGGGCGTGGGAGAGGCTGGGCGGTGGGCAGCCTGGCACCGGGGAGGCAGAAGGGTCGGGGCGGGTGGGGTGAGGGTGTGTGTGGGGGGCCCTGTCGCGGGTCACCGTCTGGGGCAGCTGTGCCGGGAGCTAGTAACTGGACCCAGCACAAGAGCGCTGGCCCCGGGGGCTAGGCCCCCAGGACCGGTAGGACCCTTGCCACAACTCTGTTTGCACTCCTAGACCGGTGGCTCCTTTTGAAACCAGGGGCCTTGTGTTAATTTGCCTTTTACCTTCCCCATCTTCGTCCCGTGGCTGTTTGCAGCTGCAGGATGTTTCATTATTTATTTAGTGATGGGGTCTGGGTCAAGCTGGCTTTGAACTCGAGATCCTCCAGTCTTTGCCTCTGGAGAGATGGAAGTACAGGCAAGCGCCACAACACTCTGCTTTGGATTGATTGTTTTTTCCGGTAGTCTTCCTTTCTTTGTTTATTTGCTTTGTTTGTTGTTTGTTTGTTTTTGAGACACAGTCTCTTGTGGTCTACCCAGACTGGCCAAGAACTTGCCCTGTAGCCAACCTTAAACTGCTGATCCTTCTGTCTCCGCCTTTCAGGTACTAGTATTCTGGGGATAGGACACCTGGCCTCCTCACCACCACCTGTCCCCAGACAGGATTTCATGTCACTAGGGTGGCCTTGGATTTGCTATGGATGAATTTGAGCTTCAGATCCTTCTGCCTCCACCTCCTCGGTTGCTGGGATTATAAGCATGTGCTACCACCCCAGGCTCAGTCCTCATCCGTCCTGGTTGGTTTGCCTGGTTTGAGTTCATTAATCCATTCCTTAAGATATGAATTGGTAACTCAGAGCACAAATTTATTTGTAATATCTGAAGTTAAATTTGCCTATTGGTTCAAATGGATATCAGCCAGCAAACCTGTCTTTGTCACCGGAATTCACTCTGTACACACTCTCTCCACAAAAATTACCAGTGTTTTCTGACAAGCTGTTGTCCCATTCAGAAACCTTGTAACTGACTTCTTGACTTTGACCCCTAACTTCCCATAAATTAATTGCTAGGTATTCTATATTCATACTACCAATTCATACTCTTATTTTTCTGTTATTGATATCTGCTATAGTCATCTATTGGTCTTTGTACCCACTGTTACTGCTTACAGTTCATTCTTCTAATAACAGAGCCGTTAATTAAGAATTACAGGGGGCAGTAAAATGGCTAATCCAGAAAAGGGAAACCTGATGCATTCAGTCTTCAAAAACAGTGTAAAGCTAGGAGAGAACCAACTCCACAAAGCTGTCCTCTGACCTTCACATCACATCTCTGTCTTGACACACAGTTGTCAAGAGAACTGATTCCTGCATGTTGTCCTCCAATGCCATATGCATGCCAGTACACATGCTTGCACAGGTATAAACAGATGCAATTTAAAAATAAGTATAAGCCTGGTGTGTGCTATGAAAATGTGTTTGGGATACTGTGAAAATCCTTATGGACTGGTCAGGATTTAGGAAATTTGGATGCAGATCTAGAAAAATATCAGATATTCTTGGCTATGATTCTGATAGTTCCAGAACTAAAAAACTAGTGCTGTGGACCTCAACAAAGAGATGCAATCATGACTGGCCTTCAAAACATTTATTCCCCTTGCTATTCTAGAAATGATGGACCAGCTATATGATCTTGGGAAAATCCTTTTATATTTTATATATATTCTAAGCCTCGGGTTTCCCCAATTGTAACATGAATGAAAAAAAAAATAGTGTTTATAATCCATCCCAGTTCTAAAATTCTTTGATTTCTATGCCATATAACATGAATTATGAGACCAAAAATAGCATAAAAGGAGACATGAAAACACACAGGGCTAGATTTACTTTGATTTCCCCTAGGGTATTCACGCTGCCCCTAACATCCAAAAAGCTTCTTGAAGGCAGCTAAGTCTGTCTTGGCTGCTATGTCCTCAGAACCAAGTTCATATTGTATACTCAGTATTTATTAGTTTGAATAAATTGTCAGGAGATAGATGTGTTGTATCTTTTCCTAAGATTTATTTTACTTTTATGTATATGTGTGGCTGACTGTGGAGGTCAGAAAAGGGTGTCAGATCTCCTGGAGTTGATCAGTGCTGGGGACCAAGCTCAGGTCCCCTGTAAGACCAGAAAACACACTTAACCACTGAACTATCTCCAGCACTATGAGCTATTTCTTGAGATGATTGTCAGTTCTGGCCTATCTAGGAAATAAACCTGTAAAGTTCTAACTTCTCTTCACTATTGCATTGACAGTATTTTGTTTTGTTTTGTTTTGTTTTTTGTTTGTTTTTGAGACAGAATTTCTCTGTGTAGCCATGACTGTCCTGTAACTCTCTCTGTCTACCTGCCTCAACCTCCCCAGTGCTAGGATTAAAGGTGTGTGCCACCATCTCCTTGAAACAATATTGGGGTTTTTTTTTTTGCACTATCGTGTAATTAGTTGTTTCTCCTACTAGATGGAGTGTATCAGAGTAGGAATTTTTTTGTTGTGGTGGTTTTTCAAGACAGAGTTTCTCTATGTAGCCCTGGCTGTCCTGGAACTTGCTTTGTAGACCAGGCTGGCCTCAAACTCACAGAGAGCCACCTTCCTCGGCCTCCTGAGTACTGGGGATATATGCCACCACACTCTGCTAGAGCAGGAATTTTTTAAAAGATTTATTTGTACTTTCTGTGTACTGGTGTTTGCCTGTGTGTATGTTAGTGCACCATGTGCATGCAATACCCACAAAAGCCATGAGGGGGTGTTGGATCCTCTAGAGCTGAAATTACAAACTGTAGTGAGCTGCCATGTCAATACTGGGAACCAAACCTGCGTCTTCTGCAAGAGCAGCAAATACTCTTGAACACTGAGCCGTCTCTCCACCCCCCAGAGCAGGAATTCTAATTCTTCCTTCTGCCCTCAGCATGTGTAGCTCATAACCAAATACTGGCATTTTTTAACTGAACCAGGAGCTAAAAGAACTAAAATCTTTTCTCGACATCCAAAATAAATTATTTCTTGATGTAGGAAAGTAGCAATTCAGAAGTTAATATTTTGAAAAGTATATCAGTGTAAACCTCCTTTATGAAGCCAAACGTGTTTCTTTTCCTTGAGCACATATAAAGGTATTTGTATAATACTACACAAATTCTTGTGAAAAGTTTTATTTACTGGCTATTGGAAAAACTGATGTTTATCCAGTGATTTAGGGGAATGTAAAAATCTACAAAAATAACCGAAGAACCTCAGGCCACATTAAATTCAACCTCTTTCCCCTAAAAGATGTAGATAGAGTGGGGAGGTGGAGAGAGTCAGGGTGGTAATACATGCTTCTAATCCAACTACCAGGAGGCTAAGGCAAGACGGTCCGGAGATCAGGCCAGTCTGGGCAGTTTAGGTCCTATTTCCAAAAAGGGGCTCAGGGAAGAAGGGAAATACAGGTCAGTAGTTGAATGCTTCCATAGTATCATCCATTCTTCCCTCAAAAAATGTGAGTGTGGGTGGGTGGTTAGAGAAAGCCAGTTTTCCCTCAGCGTTAATGCTTAGTCTCTGAAGTGGTGTACTAAATCTACCAAGTAACTATCCCAAATTGACAAGACTTCTGAATGCCCAAGGTAATAAAAGGTTCTGTTTTTTTCCTCAGGCCATAAGTGTGGTCAAGAGGATAGATTATATTTTTGGTTGTGAGCCTAACCTTTAATGGCTGAACCATTCTCTCCAGCCCAAGAGGATAGATTAAATTTATTTAAAACTACTGACTAGGTCTGAGTGGTGGTGGCACATGCCTTTAATCCCAGGCAGAGGCAGGCGGATCTCTGTGGGTTCAGGGCCAGCCTGATCTACGAAAAGTTCAAAAAAACTACTGACTAGGAAAAAAAAAAAAAAAAGATTTAGTAAACCTCTGGTAGATTCTCTGCAAAATTTTATTCCATCTGGTCAGTAAAGCTCTCCAAGGCTAGATGCAAGTGTTCATGCAGCAGGCATCTGTGGTTGTTTGTGGTAGTTCTAGAGTTTGGGACCCTGAGACACAGGCATAGGAACTCTACCATTAAGCTACACCTGGAGCATGCTAGATACAAATTGTGATGCTTTGTAGGAAAACAAATCCTGCTCTAATCTCCTTACCAATCTGTCTGCTCCTGGGAGTGAGGTTTCCACACTAGTCTCTTCATTTTTCCTTCTAGGCTTCCAGGGAAAGCACACTTATAACCAGTTTTACTCCAAAGTAGGTTCTGTATTGATGAATATGTTTTTAGCCTTACTAGAATAAAACTAATTTTTTCAAGATGAAGATATTTTAACTTTATATATATGTATACCTGTATGCATGTTCATATATTCATGGACTCGTGTGTATGTGTAGATACTTGTGCAGGTGGAAGCATAAAGTTGACACCAAGTGTCTTCCTCAATTGCTTTCTATTTTATTTACTGAGACAGGGTACCTCACTAACCCAGAGCTCCCCAGTTCTGGCTAGACTAGCTAGCCAATTAGCCCCAGGGATCCAGTCTCTGCCTCTCAAATGCTAGGATTAAAGATAGCCACTGTACCTGAGTTCACATGGGTTCTGAGATCCAAACTCTGGTCCTTGGACTTATACAGCAAGCATGTAGCATTGCCCCAACCCAGCATTTTTATTATTATCCGGGTTGAATTTTGTACCTGGAGGCAAATTATATTTACTCATGTTTAAGTAGTTCTTATTAAAAACTACATTATGACCCAGTATAGTGGTACATGCCTTTAATCCCAGCACTCCGGAGGCAGAGGCAGATGGATTTCTTGAGTTATAAGACAGCTTGGTTTACATAGTGAGATCCTGTCTCAAGAAAAAGCATTTTAAAAAAGAAACCACACATTGTTTGGGTTATCATAATATATAATGGCATTGTGTAATTTTTTTTATCTATAGTGTTTTCTACTGGTGTTTATTTACTTTTGAATTGAAGTTGATCAAAATAAAGAATTATGACACATATTGTTACCCTGAAAGTTTAAGTAAAATGAAAAGTTAAGAAGAAACTTCTACTCGGAAGCAAAGCCAGGGGGATCTCTGTAGGTTCAAGGCCAGCCTAGTCTACAGAGCGAGATCCAGGACAGGCACCAAAACTACACAGAGAAACCCTGTCTCCAAAAAGCAAAAAAAAAAAAAAAAAAAAAAAAGAAGAAGAAGAAGAAGAAACTTCTGAAATCACTTGACAAGACTTTTCATAAGCAAATAATAACTCAAATTCTGAGTGATAGGTTAAACAAACTTTTCAGGTATTTGTGTACCTCTGTAAAAATGAGGCTATTATTTCCTACTTTACAAGGTTGTATGAATATTGAATAATTAATGCATATAAAGTGACTAGGACAATAGCTACTCAGCACATTTATTTTTTATCTTTGTGTTCCTACTGCCACAGTAGCATCTAGCACATGGAAGTGATTGATGTGCTTTAACTGCACTAGGAAAGCCAGTAGTTCTAGAGGAAGCAGGATAACAGATAAGTACTGTGGTGGAATAGTGTGACCTATATCCGTCAGCACTAGGAATCCCTGAGGCTTTGGAAGAGATGCTGTTAAAGATGAAACTTGAAAGAATAGAACTTGATGAGGACACTGGCAAGACTAAGACAACACAGGTGACATGTGTCAGAGGAAGATACGTAAATAGATCCTACTCCCCTAACAAATATAGAATAAAAATATGAGGATATGAAGATGGCGGGCAAAAATCAGAGATAAAATATCTTTCATCCGATTAAGGAATTTACATTTAGGCAGCTGAGAGCCACATTAACGAAAGTAAGAGAAGTTGTATTCATTCAACAAAGTATTATTGACCAAATATTAAGTAGTTATTGTATGCTAAGCACTAAAGAAGGAAAAAAATAATCTGTATTCTTGAGGAATTTACATTCTTATGTAGAGATGAGAAATAACCTTGCAAGTTATCAAATATGTTGGTTTTTAATCATAGTAATATGGAAAACCACTGGAATATTTTGAGGGGAAACATTACAAGCATTACTTGAAGTTTTCCAGCTTTTGAGAATAAGCTAAAAGGATGATGGCAAATACAAAGATATAATTAAGCAATTGTAGTAATCTAAATATAAATCCCACACACACCATGATGCTGGGGATTGAACTGGAAGCCCTGTATGTGCTCGGAAGTACCATACCACTGAGCTACATCCCTAGCCTGAAACAGTGTTCTAAAGCAGAGTTATAGCAACGGAAGAATAAAAAGTGGTTAGAGTAGAGAGAATAAATGTTACTGATAGCTGAGTGTGGTGGCACATAATCTATAATCTAGCACTTAGGCTGGAATAGGAGGATCACAAGCCCATCCTGAGCTGCTTAGTTCTATACCAACTACCTAGCAAGACCCTGTCTTTAAAAAAAAAAAAAAAAAGTAGTTGGATACAAACACATAGTTTAGAAGGAAATTCCTAAGTAGATCCACAAATTGGGGAGTTATAGCCCATAGATGGGATTTGAAGTCAAAGCCATTAATGAAACTTGATAAGATCACCCAGGAAATGAGGTAAAACACAGAAGAGGGGGGAAAGATGGGTCCCTGGGACACTCCACTGTTTGGAGGTTTGAAGACAGAGAGAGAAGGAACTGCTAAACAAGACTGATATATCAACCAGAAATGGAGATGAAAAACTAGAAGTCTGTGCTGGGAAAGCCAAATGAAGAAAGTGTTTAGAAAAGAGGACATTGCAGGCCCTGGTGGTATAAGCCCATAATTCCACCTCTTTCGGAGGCTGAGGTAGGAGGAGGGTAGATTCAAGCCTTCACTGGCCCATAGAGTAAGTGTGAGTTTAAGGCCAATCTGAGTAACTTAGTGAGACTCTGTCAAAAAATTTTTAAAGATTGAGAGGCATGGTCTCACACACCTATAATCCCAGCATTTGGGAGACTGTGGCAGGAAGTGCCTCAAGCTCAGGACCAGGCTGGGCTACAGAAAGACCAGAGTCAAAGCAAGTGAGACTGGGGATGTAGCTCAGTAATTGAACATTCGCCTAAAATATGGGGGGGGGGAGTAAGGAGGGGGAAAAGAAAAGAAAGGGATAGCTTGTAAGGACCACTGCTTACTATCTATGAGTTCCTAAAAAAGAAAAGCCTGGTGGTGGTGGTTCATGCCTTTAATCCCAGCACTCAGGAGGCAGAAGTAGGGCCAGCCTGGTCTACAAGAGCCAGTTCCAGGACAGCCAAGGCTATACAAAGAGCCCCTGTCAAAACAAAGAACAAAAGGACAAAGAAAAGAGAATATCACAAACTATGTTAGATATTATGACAAGATTAGGCAGGGAACTGAAAGTTGATCTTTAGATTTAGCAGTGTAGTTGCTAGTAACCTTGATGAATAATGGGAGAGTATTCAAGAAGAGAAAATGAGGACAGATAATGTGCCCCTATGCAAAAAGAAGGGGGAAGTGGAAAGCAGTTGGGGAAAAGAAGTAGATTCGACATAGAGTTTCTTCGAGAAAGAGTGTTGTGGTGCTAATGAAATGGCTCGGCGGTTAAGATCACTGGCTGTACTTTGAGAAGACCCAAGTTTGGGTCTAAACACCCACATCAGACACTTCACAACTGCCTGAAACTCCTCCTACAGAAAATCCATTGACCTCCTAAGGCACCTATACCCATACACAGACATACACACATATAATCAAAATATGTGAAGAAGAGTTAAAGGACACCTTGGAAACCCTATCTAAAAAGAAAGGGAGACTAGAGAAGGAAGCATTAGAAACTTGAGACTCTGAAGCAATTGTGAGTTTAGACATGTGGAATAAGAATTACAGTGAGAGAGATGTTGGTATTTGCTTGACAGCAAAGTGAAGGTACAGTATCAGAGATTCATAGCAAAGCTAGTAAGAAGGCTGTTCAATGTTCTAGATAAGATTTGATATGCTTCTCAAGTGGGGCACTGTAGGCATTATTAGGCTATAGGTACAATTGAAGCTGCAGGTATCAGTGAAGTTGCCTAAAGAGAGCAGTAACATCAGCAATGTATAGAAGGCACTGGATGACAAGCCCCACACTCAGAAAGACCCTGCCAGGCAAACAAGATGAGAACCTAAGGGAGAAGGCACAGAAATGAAGGAGGGATTTTTGTGGAGAGTAGCTGCCTTGCTGTTACAGAGTGGTAAGGTAAGGCTTTAGACATGTCATCTGGGCTGATCTGGGAAGTTCTGTTGAAGGAGCAGAGCAGAACTTCATTTCATTCTTGGTTGAGGAGTAAAAAGCCAGATGGTGGCTGGAGAAATGATTCAGTGGTTAAGAGCACTTGTTGCTCTTGCAGAGAACCAGGGTTCAGTTCCCAGCACCTACATGGTGGCTCACAAGCACCTGTAAGGCCAGTTCTAAGAGATCTGACACCCTCTTTTTGCCTCCACAGGCACCTGAATTCACATGGTGCACAAACATGGAGGCTCTGACATGAACACAACTAAAAATCTTTAAAAAATAAATAAATAAATTTAAAAAGGAAGAAACCAGATATAGAGACTAAATAAAGACTATGCCTCCAGAAAAAAAAAAAATAAGTGCCAAGACCTTTACTAGACCTAAAATGGCACCCTTTGCAGACCCCAACTTCTGGAAAGGCCCAAAAGTATAAAGGAATTTTAAGTAGTTAGATATGAAATCTGACTATGGTTTGTTTTTGTTTTTTCTTAAGTGTCAAATGCTCTATTTGATACTATACATAAACCACACTAAAGCCTTTCAATACTAGAAGGCAGCATCCTTTAACAGAGAATTCTAATTAAATTGGCATCATCAAGAATAAACAGTTGCTGGACTGGAGAGATGGCTCACAGGTTAGGAGCACTGGCTGCTCTTCCAGAGGTCCTGAGTTTAATTCCCAGCAACCACAGGGTAGCTCACAACCATCTATAATAAGATCTGGTGCCCTCTTCTGGCATGCAGGCATACATGCAGGCAGAACACTGTATACATAATAAATAAATAAATCTTAAAAAAAAAAAAAAAAGAACATTGCTGTGTTCTTAAAAAAATAAAAAATAAACAATTGCTTCCTGATGTTCAACTACTACCTGTAACAGGCCAGTGAACACAGGTGTCTTCAGCTTGTTTCTAAGATAGTGAATTTCCCCAGTGTTTAAACATATTCATATGCCCAGTTATATAAATTAAGTGTAAAACCATTCAGTATGTTTTGAGATGACACCCGCATCTTTGTGGAAAGTTTAACATTACTAATTAAGTCCAATCCTATCTTGATAAAAGGAGGGCAGTGATAGTATTTATGCAACTGGAATTGTTACTTTAAAAAAGATCATATCCACCTTACTACAAGTCAATTTTGCTTAAATCAGGACTGTCCAACAAAAGCATTGTTAGCATTCATGATCTGTATTCTGGTATATGAATAAATTATGATGCACATTAAAAGCCATGAAACATTTGTAATAAAGGCATTGGTATTAACTCACTAGTAGCCTTTTTAAGATAAGCTATTAGGTCTGCCCTTTCTCCCTTTTTTTTTTTTTTGGTTTTTCGAGACAGAGTTTCTCTGTGTAGCTTTGTGCCTTTCCTGGGACTCACTTGGTAGCCCAGGCTGTCCTCAAACTCACAGAGATCCGCCTGGCTCTGCCTCCCAAGTGCTGGGATTAAAGGTGTGCGCCACCACCGCCCGGCCCCTTTCTCCCTTCTTAATCCCAGGGAAGATCATTTTTGTTTCAAGGATGTACTTTTTGGGATTCTCCAAATACTCCTCCAGTGTGTCCTCTCCCCAAGTGATGCCTTTGCTCTTATTGGCATCTGTGTACAAGAATCCAGTGGCCTGATCTGGCCTCCGCCCAATCAGACCATGGAGATTTGGTCCAGTCTTATGCTTGCCTCCCTTTCCCACAGTGTGGCACTGGGCACACTTCTGAACAAAAAATCTTCTTACCTTTCTCAACATCATCCATTTTTAATTCACTCCTTTCTGCTCAACACCACAAATGCTTCGACCTGAAGATGGCTATCCTGCTCTTTACTATATGTATGTTTTTTTTAATTTTTCATTCCTTTTTCTTTAAAAATTAATATATAGTTCTCCTTCAAAAAAGATGAAATGAGTATCTATATAGTTTCATGTACCTTAGCTAACATGGTTTTTTGTTTCTTTTTTTAAAATATACTGAGACTTTTTCCATGAAATAGATTTTTTTTTTTTACTGGAGCTTTTGAAATGGGAAAATAGACAGGTGAGATTTTTTGTTGTTGTTGTTTTTGGTTATTTTATCTTATTAGTGTTTTATTTTTTAAGACAGGTTTCTCTGTGTACCCCTGGCTGTCCTGGAACTCGCTCTGAAGGCCAGACTGGCTTCAAACTCAGAAATCCTCCTGCCTCTGCCTTCTGAATGCTGGGATTAAAGGCATACACCACCACTGTCCAGCTTAGTAGTGGGGGGGGGGGTTGTTTGTTTTTAATACAGTGTGTTCTCATGCCTCTCTGCCAACCAGACAAGTGGTGGCAGAAAACTACTACTTGATTTGTTTGTTCCAGGATGTTAAGTCAGTACAACAGAAAATGTCCACTGAACGAACTTCATGGACAAACCTGTCCACTATTCAAAAAATAGCCCTGGGTCTTGGAATCCCAGCAAGTGCAACAGTTGCCTACATCCTATATCGCCGATATAGGGAAAGCAGAGGTATGTAAACCCATGCAGTGCCTGCAATAATATTCCATCTCCCTGTTTTGTTAAGTTGAAATGAAAGCTGCCCTTGACATACCAGTACTTTTTTTGTTAAAATATAATTCATTTTCTGTGAGAAAGGTTTGAAAATGTCATTTCTTCCTTTGTTACTGGAAAGCTAGTTTATGAAGGGAACTCATGATGTCATTGACTCTTCCCTTCAGCAAAACCAACTATGTGACTTTTAAATGTATATACTCATTCTGCTGCTTCTCTCCAGCTGTCAGGAGGTAGGACACAGCTGGACCTAGAGAACAGGTCCCAAAGAAATGACTAATATAAAAATAAGTTTTCAGGCCAATGAATGCCTCAGACAACTTCTAGCCTTTATTGTTTTATAAGAGTCATGTCTTAGAGTAGCATCCTAAAAACTCATAACTTTTCTTCTCCAGAATCATCTTTTCCCATTTTAGTATCTGAAATAGTATCCCAAAGAAAATGCCAATGGTCTTAGGAGGAGGTCAGGTAGAGTGCTGGGGAATTGAACTTGCCCTTGTGTATACATTGCACCCTTACCTCTGGTCTTTGGGGACCTTCTCATTCCCACTCAGATTCTATGTCTTGAATTGTGGTTGAGATCTATAGTTTGTCTCTTGGATTAGTGTCTCTGACAACCTGACTCGGGAGAGACAGTAGTAGCTTTAGTGTATTTAAGTCTGGTCTGTCATGGTCTACACAGAAGAACGATTGACATTTGTTGGAGAAGATGACATTGAGATAGAGATGCGGGTTCCCCAGGAGGCTGTGAAGCTCATCATTGGTCGACAAGGCGCCAATATTAAACAGGTAAATGTGAGCAGATGGGTGGCTTTCTCAGGCATGGATTCTGTGTTGACTCCTTGTTTCCTTCCTCTGAACACCTATGCTGCACATATTTTTAAAAGAGAAAATATAGGAACTTATTATTAAGCTAACTGCACTGGTTTCCTTCTAAAAATGAACACTTCTCATATGGTTGATGACTAAGCTTGAAACAGTATTTGATTGGATGATTCTCAGCTTGATATAGCATGAATATTTTTATTAGGTAGTTAGTGAGCTCCCATTAAATGACAATAAAGAATTGCTACCTAACTATTCTTCCATCTTCCATTGTTTAACTGAAATGTCAAGAAAGCAAAATCTTTTTGCTGGGGATATGGATATTGGTAAAGTACTTACTAGTACTGCCAGGACCTGGGTTTGCTCTCTAGCAGAAAAAGAGAAAGAAAATCTTTAGTTGCTAATCCAAACAAAATCAGTGAGCAAATGGGTTATAAATGCAGAGAGAAATGATTTTAAGTTAACTGCTACTTGGATTACCTTTATCGCTAATTTTCATGTATAAATAACAGTTTCTTGATTTAACTGAGGCCTGTGGCCAGCTCCACCTGCCTCCAGGTTTGATAGAATGTCCTTAGCTAGGCGCAAATTGAAGTTCTTTAAAGTGTGTGCCTCCTTCTCTCTGCAGTTGCGGAAACAGACAGGCGCTCGGATTGACGTGGACACGGAGGATGTAGGCGATGAGCGAGTACTGCTCATCAGTGGTTTTCCTGTTCAGGTGTGCAAGGCCAAAGCAGCAATCCATCAGATCCTGACAGAAAACACCCCAGTGGTGGAGCAGCTCTCAGTCCCCCAGAGATCTGTGGGCAGAATCATAGGTACCACTGGACAGCCCCCTCTTCTTTGTTCTTTGTCTTTACCTCTTATGTTTCACCCATTCCCAAGGGTTTTCCTGGCTCCCCTCACTTTGTTAGGGGAAAAGACACACTTAGTTCAGAACTTTACTTTCTTTCAGAACTGGTGTTTTAAAAATAAGATGAGAGTCTTTCAAATAGGTTTTTATTGGCCAGCAAGATGGCTCAGTGGATAAACTGCTGCTAAGCCTGACAACTTAGTCCATCCCAAGCCCCACATGGTGGAAAGAAAGAACCAAATTGCCCTCTGACCTCCACACAGGTGCTGTGGTACACCCTGTCCACACAAACACATGTATACACAAGATAAGTGAAGATTTGCTTTGTTAAAAATAAGCTTTTACAGGGATGCTAGAGATGCCCATAGTATCCTATGAAGACCTTTGAAGACAGTGATCCAGAGAGTCCCTGTTATACTTCTCCCTGGACCATTTTTTAGTGCTGACACTCTGTACCATGTGTCTTACAGATGAAAATACAAAGTATAGCTGCTGTGCAGCCAAAAAGTGGAAATGTCTTGACAATCTGTCCAAAGCATAAGTTTAAATAAAATGGTTAAATCAGAGTCCTATATTCTCTTTTCTCCAGGATTTACTTCAGTAGTTCCTTATTCCTACTTACCATCTTACATTCTATTCAAATTGATTATGAGAACTGACTTCTTTTTGTAACATGTACAAAACAGTGGTTCCTCTTATAGTGAATGTTGGTCTGGAGGAAAAGACGGGTTTTTCTGTATTAATATAGGGAGAGGTGGCGAGACGATTCGTTCTATCTGTAAGGCTTCTGGAGCCAAAATCACTTGTGACAAAGAGTCAGAGGGAACGTTGCTACTGTCAAGACTTATCAAAATCTCAGGAACACAGAAGGAAGTGGCAACAGCTAAGGCAAGTATACCCGAGGATGAGGATGGCCCTTCTGGCCATCCATCAGTATCTGGCGACACAGAAGTGACACCTCTCTTGTTTCCCACAGCATCTGATACTGGAGAAAGTTTCAGAAGATGAAGAACTTCGGAAAAGAATTGCCCATTCTGCAGAAACCAGGGTCCCACGAAAGCAGCCAATCAGTGTGAGAAGAGAGGAAGTGACCGAGCCCGGTGGAGCTGGCGAAGCAGCTTTATGGAAGAATGCCAGTTCTAGCATGGGACCGGCTGCACCCCTGGAGGTTCCTCTCCGCAAAGGAGGTGGTGATATGGTTGTTGCAGGACCAAAAGAAGGTTCCTGGGAGAAACCTAATGATGACAGCTTTCAGAATTCTGGTGCCCAGAGCAGTCCAGAGACATCCATGTTTGAAAGTATGTAATGAAGAGGAGCCTATTAACCATATGAAAGACAGGAATACTGGATTAACTACCTTAAATAGGAAACAATTAAAAATTCTGTTTTTGTGATATCCATCTCTGTCATCATAGATAATGCCTTTTGGCTAATATTTTACTTAGAGTAATACCAAACATTAATAATAATTTTCTGAGTACAGCTAATGAAGGAAAATAAGATAGAAATATGTTGACAAAGGAAACAGATTAATAATCAAATAATTAAATTTTTATTATAGTCTCTTACACATATTTTGTGTGTGTGTGCACTTGTATGTATGTTTATCCATTCAGGGATGCAGTGGGGGGGTATGCACATGAGTGCATATGTACATGTGCATGGAGGCCAGAGGTCAGCTTTGTGTGTTGCTCCCCAGGAACCATTCATCTTATTTTTTCAGATGAAGCCTCTTTACTGGGACCTAGGACTTGCTAATTACACTAGGCTGACTGGCCAGTGAGCCCCAGGGATCCCCCATCTCTGCCTCCCTGACGCGGAGGTTGGGATTATAAGCATTTGCCGTTATACCTTGACTTTTATGTGGGGGCTGGGGACAATCCTCATGCTTGCATGGAAAGTACTTTACCAGCTGAACTGTCACCCCCAGCCCCAGACATACTTTTTTTCATACATACTTAGTTTAAATCATATTTTTATTTTGTCTTGAGAAATTTCATGTGTATATACAATGTATCTTGATATCTGAAGTTTCCCTGTGCTCCCCTAAAACATCTTCCTCCCAACTTCATTTTTTTATAACCCATTGAGTCCAATTAGTGCTACCCATATTTGCATGGGTGTGGGTCCATCCACTGGGGCATGGGTAACCTATATTTCCAAAGAAAAGTGACTCCCCCCACCATCTACAATGCCAGTAGTTCCTTAGCTAGGCATAGGGCCTCAGGATTCCCGCCCCCATCCATGCTGGAATTTTAACTGGCTTGATCTTGTGTAGGTGACCACAGCTTCTTTGAGTTTGTATATCCAAATACCATGTAATGTCCAAAAGACCACATTTTACCACACTCCTCATCCTCTGGCACTTACATTCTTTCTGTCCCCTCCTCCATGGTGTTCCCTGAGCCTGGGTGGGAAGTGGGGGTGTGGGTTGCTATAGATCTTATCTATTGCTAAGTACACTCATATCTAGGCATACTTTTTGCATAAGAAATTCTCAACCTGGTTTTGCCTGTCTCATTACTGTTTCTAAATGTCATTATTGAAGAAGAATGAAATGGCCATGGGCTTCCTCTTCTACACAGAGGTGCTAGCTTGAACAAGAAAGGGCAGAGCCCTAAAAGAAGCTTGCCTAGGTTCATATAATAAATCCCTGATAGAAGAGAATCTATAATAAGCAGAATTGCTGTCTGTGTCCTTTCTTATTGATCCTGCCAGGCCTAACAGATGAAGGCTTAACCTTCACTATAATCGCTGCCTCCTTTGAGTCCATGGAGAATGACAGTGTAAATAAACTTGGTTACATAAAAAGGTATAGAAGATAACTTAGTACCTTTCTTTGCGGCATTTTTGTATGAGTCACCAAGTTGTCCCTCTAACCATTTCTAAAATGGTAAACAGCCACAGGGTATTTATATCTTTCATCTCCCTGATGCAGTCTCCCCATTCCTACCAAAGATGGTACTGATATGGTCACCATCCTTACCCTGTGTTCAGTTCCCAGTCCTGACTTCAGTTTCCATGCTGATGAGTACCTAGAAGTCTACGTTTCTGCTTCTGAACACCCTAACCACTTCTGGATCCAAATCATTGGCTCCCGCAGCCTCCAATTGGATAAACTTGTCAGTGAGATGACCCAGCACTATGAGAATAGTCTGGTGAGTTGCTATATGGAGAAGGCTGGGCTGGAGCTTATCTTTTTCACTGAAAATGTTCCTTTCTTTCTGTTATTCTCTATTAGCTACCACTTCATAATAACCCCCTCATGCCCATCTCCACATATAGCCTGAAGACTTGGCTGTGCGTGTAGGAGACATTGTAGCAGCACCTTTATCTACAAATGGTTCCTGGTATCGAGCCCGGATTCTCGGTACCTTGGAAAATGGGAACTTGGACCTCTACTTTGTTGACTTTGGAGATAATGGAGATTGCCCACTGAAGGATCTCAGGGCTCTCAGGTAAGTGCAGAAGCCAGTGTGGAGTCTGCTAGACTAATCCCGGCTGTTGGCTCACTTCTGCTGATAAAGTGGTGAGCTATTGGCATATGTCATCAAGGAGATTTAGAAGGGAACGTATATACCTGGCATTCTAATTTCAATTTCTTTAATTTTAGGAGTGACTTCCTAAGTCTTCCATTTCAAGCAATAGAATGCAGTCTAGCACGGATTGCCCCCTCAGGTAACCTAGTCATGCCACCTATTGACTTTCCCTCCAAACAGAGTAACTTTCGTACAGCCTGTAAGAAGAATTCTCACATTCCCAAGCTTTTTAGTTCTGGAGACACAGGTGCATTTTCCTTATCAGCACTAGAAAGCAAGACAGAAACTTACTTGGCAGTCAGATCCAAACCCACCAGGTCAGAATATAAGTACATTCCTGGAATCCATCCTGGACAGGATGCATCCCTACTCTTATCTTACCAGCACTGACCTACTCTCATCAGCTCTGAGGCTCAGCCCCTTCTTTCCCCTTATGATCTTCTTCCAGGTGAACAGTGGGAAGAGGAAGCTCTAGATGAGTTTGACAGACTCACTCACTGTGCTGACTGGAAGCCCCTGGTGGCCAAGATCTCTAGCTATGTCCAGACTGGAATCTCAACTTGGCCAAAAATCTATTTATATGATACCAGCAATGGGAAGGTAAGAGTGAGGTTCATACATTGCTTGCTGCATCATCTATATTTTCTTTCCCAGAAACTTTTGTTTTGTTTTTTCGAGACAGGGTTTCTCTGTGTAGTTTTGGTGCCTGTCCTGGATCTCACTCTGTAGACCAGGCTGGTCTCAAACTCAGAGATCCATCTGGCTCTGCTTCCCGAGTGCTGGGATTAAAGGCATGCGCCACCATCTGGCCCCAGAAACTTTTATCTGATATCACTTCTACTCTGAAAGATGTGCTGACCATCTCACCTCAGTTTGGTTGTAAATTTGCTCTCCCTTACAACAGAACATCATTGCTTTCTCATTATTCCTTTTCAGAAACTTGATATTGGGTTAGAATTAGTTCGTAAAGGCTATGCAGTCCAACTTCCTGAAGACATTGAAGAAAACAGAACTGTCCCAGATATGTTGAAGGACATGGTGAGTTACTAGTCATTTCCAGAAAAATCTAGTGCCTGT